>NC_135076.1:19455833-19819166 GCF_051107435.1 Chaetodon auriga
GATGTAGATTTGACGATGTCGCCCCTGGTGGAGATTTTTCATCATCACTGTTGTGTATGTGTTTGTAAGGTTTTATACATATTTACATTTTGAATAGTTTTGTTAACTGGACTGTATTTTCTAGTGGATATTGGAAAGAATGTGGAGTTTAAGTGCAGTTCATTTGTTTGACATACTGAAGACATGGTGAAACAGCTAGCCTGGCTCTGTCCAAAGGTAACGAAAGCCATCTTCCAGCATCTCTAAGGCTCACTAATTAACACGTTATGTCTTGTTCCTTTTATTGGTCCAAAAACCAAAGTTAAAATGTGACAGTTCAACATTCACATTCATGGATAGAATCTCTACTGGTTTGTGACAACAGCTCCCAGCTGAATGGTATTGGTAAAATGATGCTGTTGTTAAATATAGGGGATTTAGTTTCCAGTAAGCCTGATGGCTGTACAAGCTACTACCAGGCCGTCACATATGCTAAATGCCCTCGGTTACTAATCAACAAGTAAAGGGCTCAGCATTGAACTTGATGAACTTCCCTCTGTCACTCTACTTCCCTGTAGTGTTGCTCCGTCAGGTCCGCTCCCGTCCTCTCCTTGTGTTAACAACTGTTCAATAAGGTTAACAAATCGACGCAGACAGAAACTAAACCAAAATACTTCAGGGATGACAGTTTTCATTCATTGTCCGTCACAGACTGAACAAAAACATGATCTTTGCAGTCACCTGCAGCACACTGCTCTCATGCATCCATATCTGTATTCCCCTGTCTCCCCCGGTGTCTGCCCCTTAAGTCTGCCCTCTTGAATCTTGGCAGTTTGACAAATGACAAACTCTGCAGGGTTCAGCGTTTATGTTTTTTCTTTCACTTGCCCGTTTAGGCAAGAGGATCAGAAGTCTACTTGCCCAAAGTCAATTTTTACTTGCCCTGACACAAATTGTTTTATTTATTGTAGGTTATGACATATCAACAGAGACTAAAGTTAATTGTCATGTTCAATCTTTATACTTCTGCTGCAGTGCTCTGTTGAATAGCGGTCCCACTGGAGTGAATGGCTGCATGGAACATGGAAAGCCGTTGTAATTTTTGCGATTACCTGACTTATCTCAGCATTCATGTTTTGTACAAGCACCAGCCAGGCCCCAGAGGCGGGACTGTTGGCAGCTGTCTGAGCTGCCATGCAAGCGAGGTGCTGTCAGCTCTCATTGTGGAACTCCATTTTTCGGAAACTTGATGTGCCTTTAAAAAACTACCAGTTTTATCCATCTTGCTCTCAAGTAGTCTCATAATTTAGACTTCATCTGATGCCACCCAGCTATACTCCTGTTCTCTGCATAATGGAAAAGTTCACTTAAGCTTCAGCTTACATAAATGTCTTAACCCACCACTATTTTCTCGCCAGCGCCCAATCAGTACTGTGCATGTGCAGCTCTCAACAGAGATGAGAAGGAAGCAAAGTGGCTCACTCCTTAGATACCTCTGTCATTTTGGGGAAAACAAACAAAAACACACTTTTTAAGCTAAAATTTAGTTGCCCATTGTGGCCAACTGTTGAGCCTTGCTGTGACACTCGAAAGGCAGCTACAACAGCAACAACAGCAGGTGTAGCCAGCTGTAGCACACATTGCCTGTAGGTGGTGTTCATGTTAAAAGCAGCTGTTATTATTGCTCTTTTTCTGTAGAAGGTGACATTGAAATGTGTATGTCTTCAGGTCTAAGGTGATGCCACACAGATGAGCAGGTGTAGAACTAGTCTGATATTGGCAGCTCTCCCTTTTGGACAGTCTGAAGCCTCCTAAACATGAATGTGTTTGTGAGTGAGTAACTATCCAGTTTCACGAGGTGCGTCATCTCCACTTAAAACAGACTGCATGTAACATTGGCAACTTGTGCACTGTACTCACGTCTGTCTTTTTAAAACGTTAGAAGAAAGAGAGGAAGAGAGCAGAGGAGTGTGCTGTGGAGTGCAGGAAATGATTGATATTCTACCGGGGAATCTGCCATTCACAACATTCATACCGAATTTAGTTTCTCAGCACTCTGTGCTTATCCGGCAGGACTGCGGGGTTAGCGCCCCCGTAGACCCACCTCCACATTCTCAACACTGACCCATGACATCACTTCCTGCTGACACAGCACTACTGTCAGAGATGAGCCACGGTGTCCTTCAACCTCCATCCTCTCCCAGTCATGTAGCCGCTGTGAAAACAGACACAAACGCACAAACGCACACACAGCCTTCATCCCCTTTCGACCTCATGTTTTGTTCTCTATTTTCAGTAAGACTTCAATTAGTCTAAATGTGGTACATCAGACTGTGTCAGAGTGAAGGCCTGTGGCAGCAGTGCAGAGAGAAGAGACTGAGAATACGGGCTGCCAGTAGTACTGGACTCTCATTAACCTCCCTACCTCCTCTCTCTTCACCAAGTCTCCTTCATCAGCTCATCCAGGCCTGAAGTGACACATGGGCCTCTGGAGTGTCAGTAGCGATAAAGATGCCGCCACTTCAACATTTTAATTGGAACTTCTGCTGTTGATGTGTGAACAGCTGTAGGACGGAGAAGGGCAGATCTATCATCCCTGCCCTCCACAGACCGCCTGAGGTCAAATGGCAGCAGTTACTGTGGCAGGAAAACCCCCAAAGCTCCTGTTTATTTATGATTTTATTGCTCCACCCCTCTCTCTGCACCGTCCCGCTCACACATCTGCATATTCACGTCTGGTTGTGAAATGATGGAGGAAGAGCTAGAGAGAGAGAGCATTTGGAAGAGCATGGGGCTGGGCGAGCCAAGTGAGATGACCAGCAAGGACGCATGTATAGACTCAGTGCAGGGTTCACACACTCCATACAGTCCATACATATGCACACACACACACACACACACACACACACACACACACACACACACACACACACACACACACACACACACAGAATTCCGTGAATCCTCTTTGCTCCCTGCAGACACAAATCCATTATTCATTTCAAAATGACTCATTTTTCACCCTGTGGCTCCTGGCAGTAGTGCTGCGCCTGACCAAGGGGGGTGCTTTTTCTAATTAATGCAGATTGTGCAAGAAAACAAAAATAACATATTTACTCTGACTCCTGATATTACTGGAGTGCAGGCGTGAAACAGCGCTGGTGGCAAAATCTAGCCTTTGACCTCTGACAACCCTGCACACTCACAACCGTGCCTTGTTTTGAGTGGACACATCAGCGAAGCTATCCTCGCTCTTTAACAGATGCTTTCTATTTGTGTTGTTTTTCATGTTATATCAAGTTTTACAACAGACGTAAATCCAAAAACACAAGTATGCATAATGTTCTCAGGCAGGCGAGCATAGGATCAGACTGGCATCTGAAGCCAGTGGCTGTAATTCACCTGAAGCTGTGTACTCTGCCTCTCCGGGTCTGACGCCAATCCAGCCTTGTCACTCAGCAGGAGTATAGACCTGATAGGTACAAAGCTAACAAGGCCCATATAAGCAAAAGTTAAGTCGAAGCACGGGGAGGAAAACAAGAATTCCCCTCAAGCTGTCCTACTGAGATGTGATCTGATTTTAATGAGCCAACCAAATGTCAATGAAAGCATTGCACATGGATGTACCTATTTCACTGTATAAAATATGTAGTGTGCTGACAGAGAGGACCAGAGATCATTACAGATTTGGGATCACATGCATGCATGCATGCACACTCATATATGCACACGCACAGGTATCATTACTATATGCGGCCCAAAATCGAGGTGGGGCCACATCTTCTAATTCAAATATTTGATAAGGCGAGACACACTGCTGCTTTGCATGATATTAGAAGGCAATCTAAATAACATTTACATGTCATTTATGTCTATTACCTTCTTTTTGAAGAGTGGTGTCAGCACTGTGTGCATATTAAAGCTCATGCTTATTCCACTAGCCAGCATGGTTCCTTTCCCGATTTGCAAATGAATGCAAATATGGGTTTCCTCCCCTGACAGTTTTTGAAAGGTAGTGGTTATAGGAAGCGGTTATGAAATTTGGAGACACAATATTTGATAATTCATGGATGTGATGTCTAAGTTGACATGTTTCTTTGGTCAAAGATATCACTGGGCTGGATGTTTATTCTTCAATCTTGGTCGGGTGTCATGGCATTTGTGGTATTTTTCAATTGTCTTGAACGTATCTGAACATCATATTCATGGCACCAGTGTTTTGTGGCAGATTGGTTGATAATGCTGACAACAGAGCCTTGTAAGTAGGTGACAGAATTGTACTCTATATGTGCATGACTTCTCCTGTGGTATGCTCATTAAAGAGGAGTTTTTCAGTACAACTTTATTTAGGGGTCCAGCCTCGGAAAATACCCATCAATTAGCGCAAGTGAGAATAATAATGAAACTGTTTAATTGCATTAACATAATGCCTTTGAACGATCATTACCAAAAATGGTTGCGATAATAAAGCAATTACTATTTTGAGACAGCAATTAGCCCACCACCTTTCTTTGATGCCATAATTACCACCAGCAAGAGCAGCGTGGATGGATGTTCATGTGTTATAAACCTGCGAAGAAGCTGGAAGCAATGGAGAAGCTGAAGATGGGTAAGTTATCACCACGCGTGTCACTCTCAGGACGCTGTTCCCCTCTGACACATCCACAATAACCCTCAAGAGGAGCAATTGCTTCCCTCTGTCCACACACGAATTTCAATGTTGTTTTGCACCCATCTCTCCATTATGAAAGCTTTTTTTGGTAACGGAGGAGATGTTGAAATAGAGGGAGTGTGATGGAAGGAACGAGGCAGGCATGGATGGAGGAAGGGAGGGAAGAATGAGAAAGAGAGATTGGTTTTCATGCCTGGTAGTCAGCGAGCCTGTAAATCTCCCAGGAGCATAGTGGAAGACAGCAGAAGGTTGATAGTCATCCATCACTCCTGACAACCCCAGTGCTCTGGAAGGGCCTGACAGCACAGCCCTGCCTGAGAGAGGGAGCGAGAGAGAGAGAGAGTGGGAAAAAACAAGAAGGAAGATAAATAGAAAGAGATGCTGCCTGCAGAATGAGCAAATTAACTCTTCCATGTTTAAAGCAGAAGGCGAAGGGGAAAAAGAAGGTGAGAAGACAAATGTGTGGAGGGAAAGGGAAGGAGGGAAGAGGAGAAGTGCGGCAGTTGGCTGTTACTGCCGCTCTGTTCATCCCTCACTGAGTGCCTGTGGCGGCGGCAGTGCTGCTGCTGAGGGAGAGGAGGTGGACTGGCTGGAACTAGCTCTGTCCCCGTCGCAGCGTAGAGGAAGAATATGTGGCTCCTCATCTAAGAAATGGAAAACTTCTGTAGGTCCTCTTTTTTTCGACCATAGATGATAGAGACGTTTTTCTTTCTTCTTGTGCTTCATCTGTATGTACACTGAATCACATGCTTAAATTCCTGCTTAAAAGCCACGGCAGACCATGATCATGTATACAGTCGATCCATGCTATCTTAAGATCTGCAGTTTGTATAACTTGTTTGTACGACCCTAAAAATTACTTTCATCTCCCTCTAATTAGCAACAGCAAATTAATTTTGCTGGAAACACAATGCTGCCTGGATTGTGTATTTATTAACTTATTGCACAAATGTATTTGTAAAAGATCCACTGACAGTTTATGTCGTTTGTTTTCCTTGCAAAATCTACTCTAATAATATACTATAATGGTCATGTTAAGGCACTCACGGACACTTGTTAATGATCTCGTCTTCTCTCTCAGTTAGACTTTTATTCGTATCAAATTTGAAGCTTATCAGTTTCATTGTTTTGAATCAGGAGCTTCAGTATTTGGATCAAGTAGCTTGTGAAAAATAAGGTGCATCAGATTTAGTAGGCTGCAGTTGTTATTTCAACGTGTCAGATACATATTTGATCAACGTTTAGGTAAATACAAGTATTGGATCTGGCTCGGTAGCAGAAGATACCCAATATTGAAGGACTTGGAACAGGATCAGCCAAAAAACAGACTTTATTGAGACAAAGTAGCACAATAAAAGAGTGAAGGAGGGTGCAAAATGCATTCTGTGCTATTTTGTGTCAACTGGGATATAGGAGATATGGACATATGGCGTAAGTTTCGTACTCATCCATATTTGTGTGTCCATGGGTGAGAAGGGCGGCGTGGCAGGATGGTAATAAAAGGCGAACTGCATGTTCAAAGAACATAGGGTCTTATTGCCAGGAAGCTGTCCAAACACCCTGACAATTAAATGGACATGCTAGAGTCCCTATACATCTGACAATTTGCAGCTGGCTGACCACAAAAAGAACACACACTGCAGACAAAAACACACACAAACACAGTCCTCATCAAATCACAACATGACTGTGTGATCTTATTACAGTGCCACCACCTTTCTGTAGCATGTGCAGTGTGTGGCCTGGTAATTAAATAGAACCCCCATGAACTAATGTTCACCTGTGCTGTGTGAGCTGTGAGAATACAAAAGGTTAATGTTTTACAATTCCGGTGTTTGTGTGTGTGTGTGTGTGTGTGTGTGTGTGTGTATGTCTGTATATGTGTGTGTCTGTTTGACCTCCATCAGTGTCTGGAGGGTATTGGCCGTTGCTGTCACTCAGTGCGAGAGAAGCCCTAATTAAAGAAGTTCCAGTTGTACATCGCCTTACAATGGAAGGGAGAGATTGCCTTTCAACTCAGTGCCCAATGCAGAAACTTCCTCCTCCTCTGGTTGAATAAAAGAGTCTGATACAAAAAGCCATGAATGCTGAAACCAAACAAAGGCTCTTTAAAAGACTGTCACCGTGCTATCTGATATCTCCTGGAACAGCACTGCTTTGAATAAATCTTTTTCACTGAAGGAGGGAGAAGGAAATTAAAAGCTGACATTTAAAAGGCTGCTGCTGGGACTCGTGGCCCCCAGGATCAATAGCTAGGTATCTCACAACTTCCCCCGCATATTAGCTCACTTTTCCACGGGGCATCTCAGACTAAGTACAAACAAACCAAAACTACTGTAGGAATATTACTGTGTTGTTTTTTCAGCTTTCCTCCAGGTGTGTGTGAATTGGGCGAGTAGCAGAGGGGGGCCGGGGCATTGTGTCTGTCTGTCTGTCTGTCTGTCTGTCTGTGTGTTTGTGTTTGTGTACCTGTAATGTGTTTAAAGGGTCCCATCCTCCTCTTCCTTGTGTCAGCACCTTGAGTTGACATTGGTCATTGGGGACCTAAACTGTCAGCAACAACATCACACCGAAGGAAGAAAGAGAAGGTGGGAAGGTAAAAAAATAGCAGGAATAGAAAGTACGCGTGTGCGTGCATGCGTACGTGCGTGTGTCCGGGGCGTACTTGTGTTTGTGACATTGTTGACATTTGCTTGTGCTGGATGACATTGTCAGCATGCGACTTTGTGAACAGTCAGTTTATGTATAGCAGACTTAACTCAAGGTCACGCGTGTGCTCCCGCAGGAGTCGTGCCTCTACGCTGATCACCCTGACATACAAAGACAGACACGCACACACACACAAACACACGTGTCCCACCCTACACACATGAGACCGTGACCTTTGTCCTCTCCTATAGGGGCTCAGGCTGTCCCTCAGTGTTCCCCTGTCATACTGTTATCCCACCTATTGCTGCCTTGTGACCTTCCTCACTGCCCCCTGGCTTTGCAGGAGCTTAGCCAGTGCTGAGCTGCCCTGTTTGAGCACGCCTTCACCACAGTGCCACCCAAGGGAGTCACCCCAAACCCACTGAAAAGGCTTCCTGCTTTTAAGTGAATGCTAAAATAAACAACTGGTAGCATTTTATTTAAATTAGACAAGCTGTTTTGACGGTTGAATCCCATGTGATTTGACGTTTGTTCTGTGCACCCTTGTTTTTCCAGTAGTCCCAGGGCCTTGCTAGCCTTGGGTACCTCCATCCATTAGTTATACTGGTTATGATAACATTAGTAGTAGTGCTGAGATCTCACAATGCACAAAAGTAGCAAATAAAATAGATCCACTGAGAGCAACAGACGCAAGCTGTCAATCATACAAGTTGCTAACAAGATGATAGTTTTGCCTGATGATCGAAACCACTTTATTTGATGATAACACCAAAAGTTAGTAGACCTATAATGTTCAATTGATTGCACAGGAAGTCATGAGCGCGCCATAACAAGTGTAAGTCAGTCTGTAAGCTGGGATGGATGTTCACAGTTCACAGTGTGGTTATAACTCACCGTTTGCCAATGACCTGAGCTATCAGAATAAAACCCAAGTTGTAATAAGCCACAGTTTTCCAACGAGTGTGAAGCTGTGGCTACCGCATTAGCTTAGATACCACAAAGGTGACAGCTGGCTGAAAGGATCAGTATCTGCCAGTGACACATCAGTTTTGTTCTCAGCACAGAGTGGGGATAGAAACTCTTATTTTTAAGGTACAAATGTTGCTTTAAACCACATTCTTTAAATGCTGTTGGTTGCCGTTTATTGCTTTTCTCCCTTCCCCTCTTAATCAATCATGCTCTGTAAAAAAATATATATTTAAATGTATTCACATCCAATCTCTAAATTAAGTGTTCAAAATAATTGGTGGAATACTGCAGTTGGCTCGACTTCAGGTATTTATTAGACAGACACGTCAGTTCAACATGCGTTCGCAAACATGTCTCATTACTTTAACAACATTGCCCAGGTGATACTACATAATTACTCATCACTTCACCGACACGTAATTCCGACATTATTTCACATTAATCTGTATGCTGTAAATACCAAGTCCGCTTCTCACTTTCTCATTTACGTGTAATGTAGATTAAATGCCCATTGAATAGTATATGAGAATTGGTGATTGGTTGGTTATGACCATTTTACTGTATATTTTATTATAAAAGCACAACAGCAGCTGTTGGCACATCAGTGCAAGGTGAAGTGTTCAATATTCATTGAAAAAAAGAAAAAACACTGATACCGCGCTATAGAAATAATCTGTTGCAAGTAAAAGTTCTGCATTTATAATGTTACTCAAGTGAAAGTGTAGAAAAACGAAAATCTACTTAAAGTATTAAAAGTAAAAGTACTCAGTGTAGAAAAAGCAGGATTTTAATGTTGTAGTTGGTTGCAGGTTGAGGAAATGTTTAACTATTTTGTTAAGGACTGCAACTAATGATTATTTTCATTATGGATTCATCTGCTAATTATCCTCTTCATTAAGTGATTGAGTGTTTGGTTTGTAAAAAGCCTGACAATAGTGAGAAATGCCAGCACAATTATCCAGAGAACAAAGTAAAGCCTCACAGTACTTGTCTTGTCCAACCAATCGTACATATTTCAAAGTTATTGGAAATAAATAAAAAAAATTCTTAGAAAGAAAATCAGCAATCAGCAGCAAATGTGAAGCTGGAACCATGAAACGCTTCTAAATGAAAACTGGAGTAACTACTAAAGTAACTCATAAGGCAGTCAGAAAAAGGTACTAATAATGTACTTACTCAAGTGAAAGTACAGTACTTTCCTCTCTCATGCAGCAGCGTAGACATAGAAAGTGAAATGAAAAGAAGACTCAAGTAAAGTGCAAGTACCTCTCATTTTTACATAAGCACTGTACTTGAATAAATGTATTTGGTTACATTACACCACTGCTGCACAGATGTGCATGTATTGGACTCTGTGTGTGTGTGTGTGTGTGTGTGTGTGTGTGTGTGTGTGTGTGTGTGTGTGTGCTCCTGGCGGTGTCAGGTAGTCCCCAGTACTGTGGGTAGTTGGCACGCTGTGCGTCAGTGATCAGACTGATCAAAGACAACAAGAGAGGAACAGGCAGAGCTGCCAGCAGCTATCAGCCTGCCTGTCTCTGATGGCTATGGACAGGGCTCACAGATCTGCTCTGCTCGCTTGTGTTATGCTGTGAGGGAATCACGGTGTAGCCAAGGTGATTCAGTGAGCCACAGTTTGGTGAGTACAGGTAACCTCAATGATACCTGATGGGGTGATTTGTCTCAGCTCCGCTGTTGTCCTTGTATTTAGAAGACTTGGCAACATTTCAAGTGCTGTGTTGTGGGACTAATAATGTTTCCGTGATGAACTGATTTTAAAGTAAAAAGTCTCAGTTTCGCTCCAGTCCGAGCCGGGGATCAGTCCCTGGAGCAGTTTTTAGTTTCGTGCACACAGACCCATCAGCACGAAGGATTCCTGCCAAAACTGTGATAGAACAACCAACACTAACCACACACACAACTTTTACATTATGATGGGCACTTACATCTCAGTGATGATGCAGATTGTGTGTAATATCGTGTAAATAATGTAATTGTACAACAGGTTATTTCAGTGTTGTTTTCTATACAGAGCTTTACTCTTTACTTGTGACATAACAGCATTTCAGCAGCCGTTGTTAACAATTCAAAGGTCACATACTTGTTATGATACTAAAGGTTTGTTTACATAATTATGTCAGTAAACAGCAGTGAGACTGGACCGTGATTTCCATTTTCACTGAATAAAAGCACAATTTTTATTCTTAAATCTATAATAAGATCTAATTTGCCATTAATGTAGTCGAAAGATCATTTTTTTGACATTCAAGCGCATCAGTAATTTTAGTTAACCAACCCTACGTGTGTTTAATTGGTGTGGCTCCAGAACTTCATATTCTCACAGTATCAGCTTTCACATACTAGAGACATTATTATTTTCTCAGATCATTCATGATGAAGTCTGCTCAGCCATCACCATCAAAAGGATGAAGTGCTCATTCTCTCTGTAAAGGTCTTGGACTGCACATTTAGAATGTTTTCTTTAATAATTTATCCAGGCTTCTTCCAGGAAGCAACGCTATCTGGCCACACGCTGGATCGATGGAGATCAAAAGACAGTGTTTGCTCCTAAATGCAATCCTATCCTGAAGCGGCACCAGCGAGGCTATTTTGGTGCCGAGCCCCTGTGGCTGCCTGGCTGCCTGGCTAGTCTGCTTTAAGGGAAACAAAGTGGATAGAGTTCGAAATGTGTCATTTGGACTGTCACCTAAAATATGGTGAATGAGTTGGCTGTGCTTCCTTTAACCCTGACGTACGTCTCAGCCTCACAGTGAACATCCACGTGACCCTGCTTGATAGCACAATATGTTTCAAAAGCAAACTTTCATTCGTGGATTCAGATTTTTTTGGTTGTGCAAGGAAGTATTTCTTGAGTCATTGGTTTTGATCAACTACCTCATTAAGTCCCTGCAGATAAATTATAATTATTTGCTGCTGTGAGAGAGTAAAAATCTTACTTATTGCACCATTAAGGCTCATTTGAGTTTCGCATGTTGTACGATTCTGTCAGCCAGAAGATGTTCGACTGTTGTAATGTGCACAAACTTCTCTCATGCAACTTTCTGCTTATGACAACATCTCCTTTGGAGTTATCGTTTTCGGAAACGTAATGGTTTTATTTCTTCTTGGATGCGATATCTGAGGACGTCTGTGTCGTCCGCGTGGTGCATGCGTGTGCGCATGTGTGTGTTGTGACACCGCAGAGACACCTGTTCCAGTCTGTAATTCAGCAGTGATGGGAACGGCGGAGGGCTTTGACACGCTCCGTCGACATGACAGCTCAGACAGCATGGATGTTAATCTCTTCTAACTGCTCCCAGCCTAATTAAATCTTCCAGGGCAACACACATGTGCAGATACATGAACACACACACACACGCTCACACACACACACACACACACATTCTAAATTGGTCGTGGTTGTGGTAAGTTTTAACGATCTGGAGAATTGGCCCCATAGCAGTTTGTTTGATTCTAATTCTCTGAAATGTGTGTGTGTGTGTGTGTGTGTGTGTGTGTGTGTGTGTGTGTGTGTGTGTGTGTGTGTGGACATGTATTACTCTTGTTGTGAGGACATAAATCTGTTTACACAGTCACATTGTCAGGGCTTGCCTTCCTTATGGGGACCAAATGCAAGTCCATTAAATTATTAAATTTGTGTGTGTGTGTGTGTGTGTGTGTGTGTGTGTGTGTGTGTGAATGAAATAGGGACAGATCAGAATCAAGCGTATTGATCACGACTTTAACTTCTGTTGTCACAATGTTTGCGCATGCGGCGCTAATCGAGACACAGATGCAGAAGAGCAGCTACGTTCTTCTTTCATTTTGTTTCACATATTACCAGAAATCGTACAACTCCCTGTGACGTGTACGTGTCTGTCAGCTTACAGCTGTCCTAAGATCTGTGCACAGTGTGTCATCTGCACGCGCAACATTCTTCACATTAGAGACGACTGACAGAAAGCTCCTGTCAATCCTGTTGCTTGTGAAGGCCACAGGTATTTAATCTAAACTTCACACATCCTCCAAACAGCTGTAGGTGACATTTTGGTAAAATTTGACCACGTATTCAAACTCAGAATAAACTACATTGTAACCTCATTTTAAGTTTTTTTTTTTTTTTTCTTTCAATCTGGACTAGATGAAAGAAAAGTAAATCAAAGCTCAACATACGCGAAAGGGTTTTGGTGATTTTGGAGAAGCTTCTGTCAACCAAAGCCACAAAAATTGATCTTTGTGCTTGCATTTGTGATAAGAGTTGGTCTTAGCAGATGGAAACGCAGACACAATTTCATGCAAAAATGAATACCAAAATGACACAGCTCCCATTCTGTGTAAACACAACTTCAGCCACTCACTCCAACTGCCATGGTGCAGCTGGATTTATGTGGGGCAAAGAACCTACAGAGGTGGAGGAAACATGGCCTCCCACCTGACATCTGCATAGAATCTGTGAAACACTGATTTTCATAATATCACGGATAAGGTAGACGTTCAGAAATGTGCATGTGAGCTTTAAACAGACTGTATGGTGCGTAGATGCTGTGTGTATTTGAACAAATATTCTGTAAATGTAGGAAGCTGCAGTTGTCAGGTTTCAGGATGAGAAGCACCTAACACTACAAACTGTTACTACACCAGGGAGCAGATACTACTCTAAAGGAATACTACAACTCTCTCGTATCTTGAAAGTGGTTTGCACGTCTTCCCATGCTGGTCTGTGCTTGTTAGTGAATCGTCCAGGGTTTTCCTACGTTGCTTTTAAGCTTCTCAAAGTTCCTCTTGTCTTGTCGGTTAAAGACTAACTTTGTGATCCGATGTTTAGTCACAGGATGACAAGATTCTTTTGATCTGTTTAGCTTCAATGAAATCAGAGAGCCACAGGGGGAGACGTGTACATGTGCCTTCCTCCCTACCCACCAGCCCACCTGTCTGTGTCCTCTACATCTGTCCACTTAGGCCAGTTTATTTTCCTCAGCAACTTTCCATCTCCCACCCATATTTATCAGTTTTGTGTAATCATCCTCTGTCTCTTTGTGTCCGTCCCTGCTGTATGTCTCCTTTTTCTCTACTTGACTGTCTCCCACCCTTGTATTGTGCATCTCTCCGCCTGCGTCTTTTTCTCTGACACGCCTGTGTCTCTGTCATCTGTCCAGCCTCAGCTCCCTCTGAGTTAAACAGGCCGAACAAATAGATTACAAACAGTGGGTAGAGTGAAGCTAAGGAGGAAGACAATCTGAATTTGTTGTGGATAAAGAATGAGGAAGGAGGCTGTGCAGTCAAAGAAAGCCAGTGGAGTCAGAGTAAGGCTGTATTTGCCTGAGGGGAAAAGGCTGAAAAGTAGCTCTCGCAACAGATGTGCGGGGCAGTAAAGTGTAATTGAAATGCCAGCAGCAATGGTCTTATCTCCCTGCTACAGGAGCCTGCTGCCAGTCTCAACATCAGTTAGATGTCATTTTACCTAAGTCTGAATCAGCTTGCCACAATCCGCAATCCCCATTCCTCTGATGCTAGGCAGGAGAAAAAGGGAGAAATAGATGAGGGGGAGGGAAAGGAGAAAGAAAAGGAGGGTGGGGAGTCTGTAATAGGATTTCAGCAGCACCCAGTTAACTTCCACCACCTGGACTTAGTTGGTAATTTGATATGCCCCATCAATAGGATTCATTTACCTCACCGCGGTATTACCATCGCCATTCATTTGACTTTTTAAAAAATATATTTATTCATTTCTCTCTCCACATTCCTCCACTCCTCCCTGATCCTAATCATGCATCCTGGAGGTGAGAGGAAGGAGGGGCTGTTCCGCAATATTTTAGCTAATAAAGAAAGTCCTTGGTCCAGAGGAGGTGCGAAGCCAGACACCACGGCTATCCTCTGCGCTCCAGGCAAAGCTTAATGTTTTGGGCCAGGCGGGATCCCTCTGGGGAGAACCGTAATGTCCCCTCAGATTAGAGGCTGGCACTCCTCGGAGCTGCTGCCTTTTATCGGGAACTTTGTTACTGCGACATGGGATCATCTGCAGGACATTAAAGCTGCCTTATCTCCTCACTGTAATGTTAATGTGTTGTAATTTTTGTGTGTTGTCGGTGTCATCCGCGGTGGCAGTGGCAACTTTTACCTCTCTCTAAGCTTCTTCTGCAGTTTAGGGGTTTGCATTTCAAAGCCACTCCCAAGTCACATGAGAAGGATTCATCTTCTCAGATTCATTCCCAAATGATGTGTTTTTTATTGCTTCACATTTCAAATTCACATGTAGCTGAATTTTAACTATTATGATCAATATTAAAGGTGCCCTCTGGGGTTTTCTTGTAAACTAACAGAGTTCTATTTACATTCAGTGTTACTCACCTAAACATTCTTTGTATCCTGGTGACCTGTAATGTGTATTTAATTCCTTTTTCCGCCCTTATAAAAAAAATGGAAAGCAAAATTTTCGAACATTTTAAAACGTTCATTGTTTACATGCATGTTTGCTGGCTCACAGCCTTTTGCTCCAGTGCCTCAAACAGTGCATTTCTTTGCACACTACCAAAACTAACTGTTGGTTAAAGTGATAGCGGTGAACCGACCCACTCATAAAACATTTCTCCATAGTGCTACTACCATTCAAAAACTGCTGGCTTTTCATTTTTCATGGCTTTAATGCGGCTTCGATGTCTTTCACTGTCTTTCAGAGAGTCATTTTCAATGTGGTCAACTTCTCCAAGACCAAGAGCCTGTACAGAGATGGCATGTCTCCTGTGGTGAAGTCTACCAGCAGGCCAAAATGGTAAGTGTGCAATTAGCACCGATTTTACAAGCATTATCTTAAAGGTAAACGCTCGGTACTTCACAGTGTGTGCTGTGCAGTAATGTAATTTAATCTATAACCTTTCAGTCCGCATTGTGGTCAGTAGAATGCTGACAGAGTATTTTAGAGTCTTTCTGCAACTTTGACAAACTTTTCTTCTCTGCCTGGCAGTAGACACCATTCCCATTCCACACACACACACACACACACACGCACACACACTCACTCACTCACACACACACACGCACCCTAAAGAGTGATACTTTAGATTTCCAGAGTGGATGCGTCTGGGCGCATTAGCATGTGATCCATTGGTTGCCAGTATGACGGCTGTCTGATGTAATAACGCTTGACTGATGGATGCAGAGATATGTGTGTGTGTGTGTGTGTGTGTGTGTGAATGAATAGGTGTGGCAGGAGGGAATGGGGGCTGGTGCAGTGGGGTTGGGCATTGCGTCTGCCAAGCAGGCTGGTGTATCCAGTGGGGCGAGGAGGGAGAACAGGGTAGCGTGATGGAGTGTTGCCGTCCAAGAGGAGCCCTGACATCTGTCATCAGCTGATGGAGGGCATCCGCAGAAAAGCCAGGCATCTGCCACCTCGAGCTGCCTGCGTCTGCTAGCCTAGCACCCGCACCGACCATACCATAGTACCGCGGTCGCAGGATAATGGGAAGAGACAATGGGCACGACACCGTAGACAGGAAAGATGAACTGCTGTCGACGATACAGCACTGTGTAACACGATGCAGCTCAGCTTGGCTGCCTCGCTCTCTCTGTTTTGACTCGGTGGTGCAGTCACAACTTTGCGCACAGACTTCCTCTGTCGTGCTTGTGAAGATACGGCTTTTTCACAGTTCCAGCCACTACTATTGTCTCATTCTGCCAAGCATTTATTTACAGTGAATCTGGCATGTGCTTGCTTTAAAATGGCGGTTATTTCTGAGGTGAGTACAGTAACACCGTCAGTTAAGTACATGCGCTGGTAATTTAACTGACGTTTTGTGCCAGCTAATTATTGTCCCAGGTTAAGAAAATGCCACTTCCTCAATGATCTTGACTCCTCATTTGACAGAATCATGAGTGTCTGAGGTGTTAATCTGAGCAGCAGCCTTGTTGAGTCATTTAGGTCCCAAAGCTTTTCTTAATACGCTAATCATGCAACCCTGGCCATGTTTATGTTTCAATAAGCTTTCATAAATAGGTATTTAAGTGACACGCACAGCAGGAGGTAACGTTGCTGAGGCCTGACTCCAATTACCTCCCTGGGCTAATACTGTTTTAACCGCTCCTCTCAGCACTGTGCCATCTAAGAGGCATCATGTTTCATGCACTTGTAGAGCCATTTTCAACTGTCTGGGGCTTCCAAGGCCGCAGCTGACATTGTTTGTGTCCCCACAAAGTGGTCAAGATGCTTTTAACACAACCTCCTCTATTTGACTTTCCATGAGCACAACAAAGCACAGACAGCTCCTAAAGTAGCAATCTTCTTTTTGACAGTTACAGATATGGAATAAATAAAAAGGCAGAGCGTGGAGAGCTTCGCCTGTCTGATCCAAACTCACACAGGACAGGATAAAGAAGGTACAGAGAGAGGGAGAGATAGAAAATGGGAGGAAGGGGGGGGTGCAGAGAAACAGACAGAAAGAGGGTGTAGGAGGAAAAACACAAAGTACAAGAAAGAGAGATTACTGAGACAGGTAGACAGGGAGGAGAGAACGAGAGAGAGTGAGCAGGAAAAGATTGCTCCTCCACCACCCACCACCCCACGCCTGTATTTATCAAAAGAATCGTCAGTATTAGCCCAGGAGTTGAAGCCTTTATCTCCCCGTGCAGGTGCCTTATGTCCTGGGGCCCCAGCATCGTTTGGTGCTGGAGGCTGCGGGGCTTGGCTGGCCTCAGCTAAGCTGGGTGTCTCAGTGAGAGACAACTGGCAGATTACAGTCCTGCAGGACATTCACCGCTACAGGTGGAAGGATCTGTCCTCTATCCCTTCCTCCATCCCTTTTTCCTTCCTTCCCTCACTCCATGACTCTTCCAGACACGAGACATCAGAGGCCCGCATTCGCTTTCATCTGGTATTTAAACACAGCTACAGGTTACAAGTTGGATAAGTAATGAATGATGGATAAACTAATTAAAAAGGACTGCATTGCTTTTGAAGTGTGTGACAGATGAACAATGGATGTTATTCTGTAAACGCAGAGACTCCAAAAAGTTAAACAAACACGAGGTGAGAAGAAAACATGAATGTTACTGTGTACTATGAACAGTATGTGGAGCTTCATATTATATTGTGTGTGTGTGTGTGTGTGTGTGTGTGAGAGAGAGAACATCATTAAAGGAACAAAAAATAAGAATTTAGTATTTTATGTCCTTATTAACACCCTTATGGAGCCACGTCTGTGTCGTTCAGAGGCTGCTGAATGAAAGCAAACCGCTTTCACCTTGCAAACGTTGGCATCATGTTCATTACTCACCATGAATTCCAAAAAAATTAAATCTTCCAAGTTAAATTGGCTCTTGTGATTGGTAATTGACTTAAAGTTCAAAGTGAAAAAATGCCAAGGAAGTGAGAAAAAGAGCGAGAGTGTCTTTGAGACAGAAGACGGAGAGTAAACCATATTTTCTTGTACTTGTCTGTCGAAGACAACAGCCCCCTTGGTGCCACTAGGTGCCAACCGCACTCCCTGCGGCCTGCTAGATGTTAGACTGCTAGAGCAAAGAATTGCCCAGCATCCTTATTTTCCGAGATAAGCTAATTAGAAAGTCAGAGAGCGTGGTGTAATGCAGCTGTTGGAGGCCGGAATGCCGTGGGGTGGGGTAATGGCCAGGATGGCTGCATGAGACTGATTGCATCAACCAACAGATGCTTCATACGGAGTCCCGTGTGGAGCAGAGCAAGGAGAGGGTACAGTACGACAGCAGAAGATAGTTTCTAACACTGCACATTAGGGCAGAACTAACAGTTGTTTCATTATCAATTAATGTGAAGATCGTTTTTCTGAAGCAGTCGGTTGTTCAGGCTGTTTCATGCTGAAAGACAGTGAGGAAAATATCAAGTTCACAGAGCCCAAGGTGACGTCTTCAGATGAGACCAGCAGCCCAAAACTCAAAGATACTCGGTTTACAATGACCTTAAAAAAGCAGCATATTCTCACATTTATAACACTGAAAGTAAAGAATGGTCTGTGTTTTTGCTTGAAAAGTGACTGAAATAATGAATTGATCATTCAGATATTTGCAGATTCAGCTTCTGTTGATCAACTAATTGATTTATCGACTCATCGTTTTAGCTCCCCTGCACTTCTGACTTGAAATCCATCATAGCAAACCTTCCTGTCTGTGCAACATGAAGACCAGAATACAGTTAGGTATAAGGTAGGTAGAAGATTCAAACACAATTCGCATGTAGCTGTGACATGATTGTTACTCTGACCTCACAGTCTGAAATACATCATTTCCAGCTCATTAGACCTGTGATGTATAGTTTGTTGGAAATGCGTTGCTTTTAATTAACCACTTTTCCATGACTTCGTCAGTCAGTCGGTAGGTGTGTGGATAAAAATAGCTCCACCTCTAACTGAGCTAACAGATGAACAGTCAGACTTGGAGGAAATGGGTTGCCAAACATTGCTTCTAAAGTTAGAACCAGCCAACCTTGATCAAGGGTAAATGCTTTTTCCTCCCTTTTTTTATAGGAGGCAACAAAAAAAACAGAGGAGTACTTTTCAAGCAGTGCTCAGCTCCAAGTCAGTCAGTCAGTCAGACAGACAAACAGACAGTCAATCAGTCAGTCAGTCAGGGCAATTTTGCTTTTCTACCAAAATCCTTCCTGTAAGCGTGTGATGCAACAGCATAGTGAAATTCTATTTGGAGACGTCTGCCTCTCCATCGGGGTGCGTGTTAGCAGTAATTGTTCTGTCAATCAGCACAGCTCTGGCCTGCCTGCTTCCCCTGCCACTTGTTAAGCCCTGGCAGAGGGCGAGGGGTGAGGAGCGGCGAGGCAGGGTGAGGGAAAGAGAAAGGATACCTGCGCCGCTCTGTGTGTCTCTCCTTGCTCACCTTTGTCTGTCTTTATTGTGTTTTCTTCTGAAAACTCACTTCCTGTCTGTTTGTCCTCTCACCTTTTTACTTATTATACAAGTTTTTTATGGATATCTTTCTCTGTATGCTCCTTTCTATGCATTCTGCTCGGTTATTTCCTCTTTGTCCATGTAATCAGTGTTATCCCTTCATGATGTGGCTTCACCTTCAGCTCCAGTTAAGTGTATTGCTCTTACTTAGTATGAAAAGCATTTATAAAAACACATCACCAAGTCTCAGGCTCCCAGTTCACTGACACAAACCTTTTTGTATTTGGTGTATTTTAGAGCTGCATCAATTAGTCGACTAGTTGTCAGCTATTAAATAAATCACCGACTGTTTTGATAATCGATTAATTGGTTTGAGTTATTAAAAAAAAGTTAAAACTCTCTCATTCTATCTACTTCAAGATGAATATTTTCTGTTTTTCTCTATGACAGTAAGCTGGATGTCTTTGTGTTGTAAACAAAACAAGACATTTGACAACGTCATCTTGGGCTTTGGAGAAACACTGCTTGACATTTTTCACCATTTTGCATCATTTTGTAGACTGAACAACTAATCAATTAATTGAAGCCCCACACTATGAAGGAAACTGCACTTCTGAAGACACCTCTCTTCTAGCACCACACACACCTCCCGTCCTCTAACCGCCGTACCGCTGAGCTGGCCGTCTGGGTCTAAATGCAGTTAGTGTGTGACGGTAGCGAGGGAGACGGTCTCTCTCTTGAGTACAGAGTGTCAGGCAGCAAACTGAAGACAGACAGGCTGTAAAGGTTGTGTGAGAACTACTGCAGACCTCTCTGACTCCTCCCTATACGTTCAGCGAGTCCGCGCTCTCCTCTTCCCTCGCTCTCCCCGCCGCTGAGCCACTTTGTCCAATTAACCATGTGGCATGCCTTTTAATAATAGGCCTTTTAATTGTCGACAAATGAAGAGTGATGTAAAATAGCTAATAGCTTGTGCCAATTATTAGGGGAATTGAACGCTTGTTAATTAAGGGCAAACAGGACAAGGACCGGCTCGGGTAATTTGAGCAATAAAACCGGGACTAACGATTAATTTCCAAACAGACTCGCTTCATAAAAACATCAAGCGACCCCCGGTTTGGAGCCCCCATCCCAGCTTTTACTGCTACCGCCATATCTGCTGACCTGGATCGCGAACACAGACTCACATGCACACTGTCACACACATGTAAGTACACACAGAGGAAATGTGAACGGTAATGTCCCGGCTTCCTACATAAGACAAGACAAATCACATCTATAGTGGCTCCAGAATGTAATAACAAAGATTATTTGCTACAAAAAGAGTCTCAGTGGTATGATACAATGTCTGAGTTGCTTGTTTAGTATTAAAACATGGTGTATTGAAATGAATAAATTCCCTGTGTAGTTGTTGACTTATATTGCAACCAGTTCACGTTGATATTTAGTGCTAGAGTGGTTCACCTATTTCCCTCTTTGCTCATCTCCCTGTGGTCATACTTGTTAGACTCGAGGCTAAAGGAAAGGAATGGATTGTTACATTCTTCCCCGAGAGATCGCAGTCGCTTTACTGCCTTTTCACATCCATGTTTCTCAATCTCATGACGTTTTACTCTCACATAATTTTTATTACATCCATACTGTGCCCGCGGCCTGTATCTCTGCGTGGTTGCGTGCGTGTTTAATTCATAACAGCTACTATGTTCTGTGCTGTTTCCTTGCTCTCAAGCCCATTTTGGAGTGGGAACCGTAGCAATCATCCGACAGTCTATGGGTTTCATATAAGATTCTTAGATTAAAAAAAGAAGTGTTATATATGATGTTCTCTTTCTGTCAACATTGTCTGTGTGATAAGGGAGACGGACAAAATCTTTTAATAAAAACCAAGCGCAGGAGAAAGTCAGAGGCGCGCACACACACACACACGCACCTAATTATCTGTCACCAGTTCGACCGTCGAGAGGAAATGGAGTGATGTATGAAACTGAGTGAATGTGTGGAGGAAGAAAAAGAGAATACCTGATGTACTATTGCTGTGGAAGTGATTTGGTAACTCTAGTCAAAATCTGGAGTGGTGTTCATCATCTGGGGCAATTACTTTCCCTTTCTACCTCACTCCAGTTGTCTTTAAAGACTTGAAAGAGGAAAGTGATCACAAAACTGTGTTTTATTAGATGAAATGGCACCTCTCCCTGTTTCCACTTTCCTTTTCCTTCTGGGAGTCTTTATTCTTCAGGGCAGGACAAACTGGAGGGAGAGTCAGAGAGGAAGAGAGAATGAGAGAGAGAGAAATGCGCCAATCAGAACAATCAACAGCACGTGCAGCTTCCTTGTTCACAGAAACTCATTAGCATGCTGCCAAAGGAAGTGAAAGAGGATTATGTGGGAGAAATAATGGGACAAAATGTAACAAATAGATTAATAATCTTCTAGATGAGGATAAGGATGTGTGTGAGTGTGTCTGTGTGCTGCATGTGTGCACAATAGCACGTGTTTGTGCACAGTTTCCTGCAGAGAAAAGGGGTAAAAAAAAAAAAAAAAAGGAGGAATGAGGGGTTTTGCAACAGAGAGGCAACTTGCTTCTGGCTCTCCATTCAACCCACAAATGACTTACCTGGACAGTTTTATGTTTGCCTGGAGGAGAATTAAAAAGGCACTTCATTTCCCCTTTTACAGGCTGGGTACGCATGTCAGCGCAGCCCTCCCTGAAAGCGCTCTAATCTAAATGCTTTTGTCAGGGGAGATTTGGTAGATTGCAGCAGGCAGAGGTACAAATTGGTTGTGTCATCTTATAATGAACTAGGTGAGGCGTTGCAGTTTTTCTGCAGCCAGCAGTCCCCTGATTACTGTACTGTAAGTCAGCGGCTGCTTTTAGTATTGTAGGCAGAAGACCTCACCTTCACCCCTCTTTGTTCAGGCAGCCTGATCTCATGAACGTTGCAAAATGTTTTGTCGTTGTGAGCCCAGTGTGATACAAAGGCAGATTCTTCAGCGGCTCGTCCTAAAGTGTTTTTATACACTCGGGCTCCTCACCTCATGCTGGATTTGCATTGCACATATAGCAGCCGTGTCTGCCTGCTGTGCAGAATACTGTGCGGGATTTGCGTGTTGATGCTTGGCTATAGGCTGTTTGAAGCTTATTGGGTGTGCTCAGCACGATGGCGAGTTGACCCCCTGACTCCAACTAAAGGATTATGGGTATCTCAGCAATTCCACAAAGCCATGCTGTCAGGTGTTTACGGGACATATTAGGACACTCTGTAGGAGTGGTTGATATCTGCATTCTGTCCAAGGCAGGAGTGTGTGTGTGTGTGTGTGTGTGTGTGTGTGTGTAGAGACACTGTAATGAATTCAGATGGCTCAGCTAAGTCAACAGTGGTGTTATGCAGGTTCCCACTCTGCAGATGCTCCAGCACAACCAGTATCTGTAACTGGCAGGCCCGCAAAACTGTTCTCCTCCCTCTTTTGAAAACGGATCCTTGAAGAAATCCTTCTTGTCCCCTAATTGCATTTGCCTCTCCTCTGGGACTTTTTTGTTCTGCTCTCATTGATACATAAACTCTCTCTGTGTAGATACGCGTCAGCATGAGTCACACAGTCACACAGACGCACAACCTCCATTAGCTCTCAACAGTACTTTGTCTTCAGTAACTGTCATGTGAGCATCCTTGTCTGTTACTTTGTCCACACATCTACATCTGTGCTTCCACCGTGTTTTTGTTTTTTTCTTCTTTTGGTGTCAAGACACTTTCATGGATGTGTTGGTTGTATGATTGCATTGAAATGGGTCTCCTCTCTGTGCCGCTCAAATGCGTCTGGGTGTCAGAGACGTGAGCGGTGAAATGGAGTGTGAAGTTTGGGGGGTTTGATTGTCTCAAAAACCCACGCCCGTGATTTAATTACTGGAGCAGAGTTAAAGTTACAATGGGAAAGGATGAAGAGAAGAAAGAGAAAGAAAAAGGTAGAAAGATGACAAGTTGATTACCATGCTAGCCTCATGGACTGTCCACAAAATATGCATCCTACCTCAACATCAGGGACACAGAGTTAAGCATTGGTATCAGGACTACCGTGCTGCTAGTCCTGATACTTCACAGTTTTCATGAATGAAATTAACACTTATGACATTATAAGCATGTTATAGTTCAGCATCAAACTAGTTAGCTTTGTGTTGTTAGAGTGTCTTGTTGTGATGATGTTTCCAGTTATTTCCCCAACATTTCAAATCATCCGAGAGGGCCCACAGTTGAATTGTCAGTCTCGCTGTCCATTCGTAAAATGGCCATTTAAAAAAAAAAAAAAAAAAAATCCCTCAGCATCACTGTCCACCACACAATACAGGATAAAAGCTTAAGCTGACAGCACAAACCACAGTGCGTCGGCTAAGCTATTGTTTTCCACTAGAGAGAGAGCGATGCCACCCAGCCAGGCGGTGTGTGTGTGTGCGTGCATTCGTGTGTGTTTTTGCCTGGGTGGCCCTGGGAGTGTGCACAGCATGTGCACACGGTTTCCTCTGTGAATGTGTGCATCTGTTTGTACTCGCTCGTGTTTGTGTTTGTCAGCATGTTTGTTGACGACACTGTAGGACATCAGGGTGGGATTGCTCTGAATGTGAGGAAACAGCTCATCTGAATATAGATGGGTCCCATCTGGAGGCGGTTGGCTTTGGCCCTTCATAATTTTGTAAGCAGCGAAGCATCTGGGGCCCGCTAATGAAACTAAAGGCACAGGAAAAGGCCCTGGGCTACCGCACGCTGCCTATAGCTGTCAGGGATGGAGGGAGGGAGATAGGAATGAGGAAGAGTGGAGGAATGGATGGAAGGAGACATTGGCCAGGAGGAAAGAGTGTGCTGAGAATATCAGAGGTCTTAAAGAGACCTAGATGGCTCCTTTGAGGGAACAGGCAAGAAAGCCAAGTAGGCCATTAGAAAACTGAGCCATAAAATGAAGACAGTGGTGTCTTTATTGTGGCCCATTAACTTGGATGTTCATGTGGAGATAGCTGCACTATGTGCCACTGTAATGAGCAATATAACGATGCCACAGCATAGAATGATGCACTGTTAAAAAACACTCTGGTTAAGTAGAGTTATGTTAACTACCAGCATCAGCTTTTGAGAGCAGTTTCAGACCCTAATATTTTACCTGAATTTTGTGCCTGGCCAACAAGTAAATCGAAGACAATGGAGGAGAAAGATTTTCATCTTCTTAAAAAATGAAATGAAGGAAAAGGTTTGATGCACTGAGAACACACTGTTGCTTTTATCCATATGTGTTTCTTGGCACTTCGAGTCAGGGTATACAGGAAGGCCTAGTGCCTTCCTGTATACCCTGACTCGAAGTGCATTTTTCCACACCTGCTCCCACGGCTTGCTTCACATCCTCTTGCCTTCCCTCCAATAATGTGAATGACCCAGAGCAACTGTACTGTCCACGGTGGCTACTGCTTGTGGTTTGCTTAGGGAATGGAAAGCCATAGGCCCTTCTTCTTAAACTTTATTATTATAGCTCCTTTATTCCTCCCTCAGCCTGATTTCCCAGTGGAAATGAAATGAAAAAGCAATTGGTTCTCCTTTTTATTACTGTCATCTTTGTTTTCTGTCCCAGAGAGTAAGATTGCCTGATCTCAGAGAGTTGCACTTTTACCCCCCATCTCAAGTCACGGGGAAGAAAAACAATAACAGCGAAAATAACAATCAGCATCACAAAAAAATGACCTGTCAAAATGAGCGTGTCTGAAACTGGAGGGCCGCCAGCATGCCGACACCCACCAGTTGTTTATGACGGGATGAGTCAGTCAGAGTCTGATGGTGGCCTTCACTATCTGCCAACTCCCACAGTTCAGGAAAAGATGTTTTAGAGGAGATTAGGATCACAGACAGTGGGAGGGGGGGCAGAGTAAGGGGGGGGAGAGGGACGCAGAGAGAGGAGGCAGAGTAAGGGGGTGGGAGAAGGGTTGTGCTGTAGGTGAGGAAGTCGAATGGACGAGAGGGGACAGCTGCAAAAAAAGTGGGGATTAAAGGATAGGGGAGGAGTTGGTGGAGGGGAAGAGGAACGAGCAGAGGACTCCCCTGAGGTGCCCGCTAACCCCGCGGAGACATGCTGACGGGGGATCAGACTCCTCATGCACAGCGCCTCAAATCATTTATTCATCGGCTTCATTAAGAGAGAATTACAAGGCTGCTTAAGGACCCCCAGGTCACTCACTGTTCTCAGTCATCACTGTTCTTAATGAAAGCCTTCATTGTGTCCTTAACCGTCAGCTGTTTATGGGCGGTAATATTGTGGATTTTGAGGAACTACTGGGATGTAAAGGACAACTTAGCAGCATTTAAACCATTTTATTGTAACATTGTCGTATTCTACTACTAAGCTGTGGCATTTTACCATATAATATATCAAATGTAATCATTTGTGTAGATTTTGTGCTATTCTCATAATGAATGGTTGTGATTTTGAAACAGCAGACAGTAACCTTCATTAACAGCCAGTGTCAGTCTCTGCAGTATCTCCTCCCGATCTCATCTAACTTCAGTTAGCAGACAGTACAGCACAACAGTGATTGTCCTCTGGACCTTCACACGTGTAATTATAACCGTGGAAGATAATTAAGGAGGCGGATAGGAAGACAGATCTTGTCATTTAGCGAACAATCCCGTCCAATCTACTCATGTGTATTCTACTTCCTGAATTATCAGCTGACATGTCGGCGCAATCAGCCAGAAAGCTCCTTGCTCGCTTTGAAAGCCGGGAGTGTCAACACACAAACCTCTAATCTGTTCAAGATCCACATGTTGATGACACCTGAATATGCATGGAGCAAAGGGTAGCATTCATGTTGCTGTTGTCTCTCAGATCTCACCCCCTGGTCATCAGATCAGCCTGTCAGAGAGCACCGAGATTGAAATTTATTTGTGGAAACAGTATCCTGTATAATGCAATTGGGTTGTGTGTATTTTTTACTTAATGAAGATCTAAATATAGAGTTTGTTTGCTATGTGTTTGAAGTAAAAAGCATTGGTATGTCTTGTCCCTGGCCTTAAATTCGAGTATGTATGCTCTCAAGCGGAATAAAGACACCTGAAGTGTTTCAGGGCAGTGACACTGGGTAAAATTAAAGCATATCTGTTCTATAAAGTGACTGATATAGGTGCCACAGAAAAATGTTTCTGCGACAGCACCGGTTCAGACTGCCGATGTAGCCCAGGATTAAAAAACAGCATTGTGAAGTTAACAAAATTTCTCAAATTAAATTACTAGGTTATCGAGTCTCTTGCCAAGCTAACGGTTCTGTGAAGCTCTACTTTGAACTAGTTATTTTGGCAACATGCCCACAATGACAGTGCTAAGATGCTGATCTTTATGTTTACCATGTTCATCATCTTAATGTAGCCTGTTAGCATGCTAACAGTTGCTAGGCTGATGGGAGTGTCATCAGTTTTGTAGGTATTTGGTCATAGAGAGATGGACAAATGAAACGATCGTCCCGAGGGGAGCACAGGCCAAAATGGCTAATTTATGGCAATGTATCCAATAGTTGTTTCGGTTTTTCACTCAAAATCCCAAATCAGATGTCAGTCTCACAGTGGTCAGGGGATCGTCGAAGTTAAAAAGATTAATTGGATTCGTGAACATCCGTTCTGTTCATTTCTTGCAAGTCCGTCAAATAGCTGTTGAGATATTTCAGTCTCAAAGTGGTGGAGATTGCCTTGAGCCATACCGTTAGCATGGCTGAAACAATAAAAGGTGTGAAATATTGATGCGAGAATATAATTTTCAATAATTCAATTTCTTCTAACTTTTTTGCGACGGTGTTCTGTGAAATGCTTCGTGGAAACATCTTCTAAACACGACTTGAATATTTCCATGTGGCAGTAATCTCTGGGCTGTGGGTGCTGGGCACTCGTAGACTCGTAGTAGAGAAAGAGATGGAGACAGAGATTGAGAGTCTATAGAGTGAAGGCATAGGGACCCAGTGATGCATTCTGTTCAGCCGGCTGTAAAAATGAATGAATATATAAATAGAAATGTTTTTTGATGCATTCAGCGGGCAGGTCGGAGTTAGAATTTGTTATGATTTTTTGATGTGTGACTGGGATTTAAATATTGAAATGCACATACACGTGAGCCCACACACACTCAGTGAGTGCTCTTTAGAGAATTAGCACTGAAGACCCCCGTCTCGTTTCTGTCTCTCCTTAAGGACACATGATGTCACATGCCCAGGTCTCCCTCTGGTCTCATAATGGGCCGGAGGCTGGTGTTAAAGCTGAGGTCATCTGCATCTGATCAGCACTTTGAATATCTGTATCTCAGCTCTGTTCATATGTTGACATTGTTGTCATTGCAGACCGGTACACAATACTTGTGGTTGTCCAAATAACATGAGCGTGCATTCACATTTCACTGTGCACGTGTGTGTTTTTGTTTGTGTGGAGTGGGTCTTCACTCAGTCTGGCACCATCCCAGCTCCCCTGGCCAGACCAGCAGCTGGCAGACAGAGATTGCCCACTCATCAAGCCACTTTATCACCGGGCCCACAGAGTTCAAGGGGGCTGTCAAAGACCAAGCTGAGGAGCCTCCTCACTCCTTTAATACCGGCGCACTCTTACACCACTGGTGTCGAGTGGCCAAACTTGGCCAGTTAGCCCTTGAAAAGAGTGGCTGTGTGAGTGAAGTACCGCAGATAGTTTGACAAAGGCTTAAATAAAGAAGGAGAGCTAATGTGCTTGGCAGGAAGGCACGCAGCTCTACATTTTTCAGTGCATTTGGGATTCCTTGGCTGGGCAAGGTGCCCCCTTCTAGACGAAAAACACAGTGTTTGGAATTTTACTGCTGACAGACACAAACACTGCAAACTCACACTTTCTTGCCAAGAGCAGCCTTCAATCCTCCACTAAATTATTAAGCAGCAGAAAATACTGGCTGTCACCTTGTTTTAATGGTTGGTGTTTTGAGATGCTCCAGCAGTCTCGTTTTGATTTAGAAGATTTGGATTGCTTTTTTTTCTCCTGAACTTCTATATTGAACAAGCAGTTACAGCAGAGGTTAAAGGAAAACCAGCGTTGTATCATCGTAACATGGGTAGTGTATGCAAATAAACAATGCTGCCTGCACCCCAAAACTTTTGCATCTTCCAGCAGACTTCTACAGGCTGTAGGGCTGTTGGTTGCACTACAGATTGTACCTTGTCATTTTTGTACGCCCGCCTCAACAGCCACAAAGAGCATAGACGTCAGATCAAGAGAGAGAGCCTCATGTCACGAATCTCCTATCAGGCGGTCAAATTAGGCAGCTGTAATAGAAGACAGTTTGTGACCTAGTGTGCTTGAAACTGAAAGAGCCAAAACCAAGCACCGCCCGACCAGTCATACGTCACCCACCAGCGGGGGCATCGTGGTCCAGTGCGTCGCAATGCATTCTGGTTGTTAAAGGCTTTCTATCTTTGGAGCCAAAAGGAACACCCCCTTAATGTCTTGGTCGAGAACACTGTGATATTACAGATAGCCTGGAGACTCCACTTTTGACCTTAGAGTTTTCCAGCGGGGCCTTGAACACTTCGCACTGAGCTTTAGTCATGCACTTCTTCGCACCTCGACACAGCAAATAAGTAACTCCAAAATTGTTGTCACCCTGGTCCTGGTGACCATTCCTGATCTCGTTTCTCTGTCTCACCCTCTCTTAACACGCTCCCTCCCTCCTTTGTCCTACTTAGCCAGCTACTGCAAAATCACTTATCTTCACCTTGCTTCCTCTGTCTCCTGCTAATACACATTAGCAGCCAGCAGCCATATGTAATAGGGCTGTGCGTGCCCCTGCTGGTATAATGGCTTCTCTGACACTTCTCCCATTAAATTTGGTCAGGCAGCACTGCGCAGGAACCCTCTGCACACTCTAAAATATTGTTATATAACTACCATAAACAGGCTGGCCGGTGTCAGTGACTTTGGGAATAGCTGGCAGACTATTTTTGGTTTTCTTTTGGTTTGTTGTACTTTTCCTTTTTTTCCTTCTGTTTATTTCTTACGACATTTTCTCCTCTCCTCTCTGACTTTGCTGCCTTCGGCTATAAACCCTTTTACCACCATGATAAGGGATGCATAGCGACATCATGAATCTCATCAGATTACTATGTGACTAAGTGGACATGTCTGCTATATCTAATGGGCCTGTTTGTAATCTTCCATATCGCTACAGTACCACATACAGTAACCAGATAGCATCGACTGCTCCTTCCTCTGTGTGTGGTGAAACCCAGGCCAAGTCCCAGATAACGTGATCATCAGCGGCATCCTTAACTGTTACTGTGACAAACGAGAGCTGTGATCCCGCCCGATAAGCGACGTATTCATTTGTTTAATTAAAACAGCTTGTCTCATGGAGGCGAGGGGTCATTTTAGAGAATGTTAGAATTAAAGCAGGTAATTAAGTAAAGCTCCAGATAAGAAACCCCACAGAGGTGGCTGCTTCTGCCAGTAGGGAAGGCAAACTTAATCTATCCCCTCTGCAATCCCACAAGGTCGTTCACTTTATTAAAGTCTGATGCCACTACCACTGCCCACCAGCATGATGAAATATTTTATGTACTTGTTGGGAAGGAGGGAAAGAGGGAGGAACAAGGGAGGGAAACAGAGGGTGACTACCAGAGCCGCTAACAGCACAGGGTAAAGTCTATAATACCACTACTACACAAAATTTAAGGCAATTAAAGACTGCTTGTTATCTTGTCTATGAGAACAGGAGAAGAACTTGTACAGCAACGAGCACCTTGACAAAGATATTTGTTTGGCCAATGGAGTGTGGCGTTAATTATCACAAGCTGATTAAAGGCACCGAGCGGGAATGGATGTCGTTTGTCTTGCCAGCCTTAGACACTACGGCAGCCAGCCAGGGTCATTATTTTAGGGGCCCTTCTGGGCTATTTTTAGAACTGGGGCTGGTTTGCCAAATGTTTCTCAGCACACAGGTTTGCTCTTTTTTCACAGCGAGTCTGTATCACGGTGGAATATTATAAGATAGCAGTCAGACTGTGAGGAGGATAGAAATATGAGAATTAAGGTTTCTCCACCAGCATCCCAAAAGCACACTTTATTCATTTCTTTATTTTTTATTTTATCTTGATCTTTATCCTCCGAATGGTTTCAACTCAAATCCATAATATTGTCAGTGCACAGATTTTATTCATAGAAATTCACTGTGATCCAGAAGTTGTTTTAGAAGTGCATGGGAGTTAATCCAATCGAAGATTAATCCACAAATCACAAAATTCTCTCTAAACTCTGGTCTGGTTTTAAATTCTAGACGTGATTGGTAAAAAATAAATCACTGCAACATATATGGGCTCCAGTGGTGGCACTGCCTTCACAGATTTAGATGGAGACTTTATCTTCTGCTTATCAAGCTTTTGTTGATTGTTGTAATAAATCGATGTGTTTGCAGTAGTGGAAAACATATCTTCATCTTCAAGCCATTAGAAGTGGCAGCACTGCAATCTAAAATACTGTAAAAAATGAATTATATAAGTAAAGTACAGAAGTGCATCTGCAACAAACTACTCAAATTTTGGTCATTATTGTTAATGCATCAACATGTTAACAGCATTTTAATGATGTAGTGACTTTTGGGTAGTTTAATCTACAAAAATGCATCATTTTCCGTAAACTGATGTACCAGTTGGTAAAGTGAAGAATATCCTTTTGAAAGGAAAGTAAATAGTAGCCTCTGCTGTGGAAAAAAATGCAGTATTTCCCCCTGAAATGTATCGTCATCGTCTGCTATCCCACGACACGTCTCTCTTGTTCTGGTTTTCTGTGTGTTTCCCTGTCCTTCTTTTTTTCCTCTCTTCTATTCACGCGTGACACCCCTGTCTCCTAGAACTTTTATTTTACATTTTTGCAATAAATTGTTTTCATAATTAAGTTGTGGTGACAATGTAATTGCTGTGTGGATTCTGTTCAGAGACAGCGTTTCTTTGAGTGAATGAAACTCTACATTTATGTAGCGCACTGGAGTCACAGGGTGGTGGTTGGGGTGGATGGTGAGCATAAAATGTGCAGAACTGAATCTAAAGCTCGTGTCCACACTCCTGTTTGTGGTTAGGTTTAGGCGACAAAAGCACTTTGGTTCAGGAAAGATTGTGATTTTGGTTAAATGTTAATAAAAATGATTGCTGACTTTTTCTGTATTAAAGTAGAGCAAGACTGCCTACTTTTGTGAAAGTAAATGAAATGCATTGTCAGTGAACATTTTACTGATATATTCAGTTTCAGCATTTTTGCGAGTTGCCAGGTATGTTAATTAAAACATTTTCTCATTATGTTAATAGAAAACGGAATTTGGTCGGCGTTAGGTTTCTCTCAAAACATATTTGCTGTTGCAAATTAGTTGCATATAAATGTAATTTATAAGAGACAGGCTGCGCAGGGCTCCCCCAACCCTCGCACGCCACCCACCCACACACACACACACACACACACACACACACACACATGCGCACGCGCACACACACGCACACACAAATACAACTCTCCACACAAGCCCTCTCAAGGCCAGGAAAACATATATGCCCATTTTCCTATTTGATTGCGTGTCACCAGTGTGGGGAGGAAGGGGGACAGGTGTGATGCATAAAATGACCCTGCGACTCCATCACATGCACGACAGCTTTATGGTGAGGAGGTGTTTCAATCACGCTTCTGCCCTGGAAGGCATCAATCAATACACACACGCAGACACACACTCACACACACACACACACGCAAGCACTCTCACATATACTGCAAACACACCAGTACGTGTTAACACATTCACATTATGATGACAGAAAAAGGGCAGCAGACCAGGTGTAGTGTAGTCAGTGCAAACTTTGCCGCTGGCACAAAACACTGAACTTTAACTCAGATATAGGATTTTATTTAAAGTTTTTACTTTATTAATTATTGGAGGAGGTCCTGGGGCTTCAAATATTCATGAAACTTCATGAAAAATTGCATTTGCCACGGAGATCCACTGTATTGTTAGAAAATTCCAAGTTAACAATCGACTTTTTACAGATTCATAAATCACCTTTTACACTTCCCCACCTCTCTTGATCATCTCAACCCAGATTGTGAACAATTAATGTGTAACTTTTCATTATTAAGCTTGCAATTATTAAATAACTTGTATATCATTAGTCTGTCTTTAACCCTGTAATTAGTATCTTAATTCGTTCCTTTGTCCCTGAAAGGCTTTTCAGTGAACCTGTTTTTAAGTTGACAGCATATTACTGAGTATAGCTACCAATGAACAGGACTATTGGATAGATGTTTCACCACAGCTCTTGCACAGGAGAAAGCCCATTATTGAATGTGTTGTTTCTTTTTTGATGTAGTCAAAACAGTTGTTTAGAAACTGGATACACAAGAGTTAAGTGCTGTGGAAGTGGAGGAACCTTCCTTCAAACTGAGTAAAAGTTGTTTTTAACTAAACCCAGTTTTACTGACTTGCTACTAACGTTCTGTCTGGCTATTAGAGACAACACAAAAAGCAATGTGAAAACAGTTTCCCGCATCCAAGATACTACTCTGGTCATTTAATTGGCTTCAAATGAAGTTTAATATTCACACAATTTCTCGACTGTCCATCAATACAAGTACTCCAACGTGCTCCAATGTGTGGATCTACAATTGCTGCTACTACCCACATTAGTCTCAGAACGTGGTAACACCAAATTAAAAATGCTAACCAGCAAAATAAACAGTAAAGCAACATAAAAAGGAAAAAGTCCCAGGTTCTGGGTTTGAAGTCGGTATTGATCCATCCTTGAGCAGTCTCAAAATGTATGTGTTTGTTTGTATTGGCCCTCAAAGCAGTCAGAAGTAAAATGATTAGCGCACACATATAGCCTCGGAGTTTTGCAGTTGTTGTTGGGACATTTCCATCAAGTTAATCTAATTCCTCGGATGGTGGGAGTAGATGAAGACTTTTGTTTTTTTTGCAGCCAACAACAAAAAAATCGGCATTCTTTATCCATAATGTTACCTCCCATATCTTCGTGTTACCAGAGTCGGTGGTATAGCAAGGAAAACAGTAGTTACTAGATGTAACTTCAGTTATGTGAGCATGTGCTTAGCCCTCCAACTGCATGTTATTGCAGCTACAGTACAACACATTATTTTCAGTATGCTAAAATGTTTGCCACAGTAATGAAAAATCAATGTCATGGCTAAACGTGACACATGTGACGGTGACCAAACACATTGGCCCCCTTGTCTGGACCAATGTGCTGAACAGGCTGACGTTGCAGTCTCTAGAACCATGCTGCTAGCATTGCTAAAACCCCCAACTAATCCGCTGATGGGAACAACATATTCTCTGTGTATTATTTTTTGTTGAGGAGAACTTCTGCATAAACGTCATTTCCAGCATGAAGGTTTTGTAATGCTGCCACTCGGTGTTACTGTATCTCTTTGGCTAACCAAACAAAAAGTAATTGATTGTTAACTAGTGTGGCACAGAAAGTTCAGAACAACAACAACCACAATCAAAGCAATGAGGAACACTAATTAAATTAGAACAGGGCTGTCCAAAAACATGGAAGTTTTAGGGCAAGAACTTGTCCCACCCATTCTCCACCCACTGTTGAGAGGATGGATGAGGCTACGAATAGCAGACATCTCAAAGCAGAAAGAGACATGTTGGAGTTTTAAACTGAAATTTATCATTTGCAGCACAAACATGCCCAGTCTTTATGATATACATGGATGTGCAGCATCAGGGCAGCTTCAGCTGGAAAGCTTAACCCTTCTGTTGTCAGGTGTTTCTTTCACCTTGGGACCTTTTTGCCCCCAAAAAGAATTAAATGCTCTATCATATCGATTTGATATATTGTTTGAATATACCATCTTAGCTGAATTCAAAGCAACCTCAGAGTCTTGTATGTCTGACGAGGGAAAGAACAGTGTTTGTAAAAAGCCTCACTGTGTGACTGCAGCATGTGGGGGACACGCCTGTGCAGCTTCCTTTTTGCCAGTGCAATGAAACAGAGAAGTGCAGGAGAAGCTGTTTGCGTGTGTGTGTGTGTGTGTGTGTGTGTGTGTGTGTGTGTGTGTGTGTGTGTGTGTGTGTGTGTGTGTGTGTGTGTGGTTAAGTGTGAGAGAGATGGAGACAGAAAGGAGGGGTCGGCATCATACATGATTGTGAGTGTGTGTTTTTGTGTGTGTTGTGAGGGGTTAAATGAAAGTCAGTGTGCACACATGGGGCATCATAAGCAGACAATGAAAAATGAGAGTGGAGAAGCTGTACAGCTAGTTTCCCTGTGGGAACAGCTACAAGCAGGCGTACGTACCTTTGGTGATAATCGCTTTGTGTGTGTGTGTGTGTGTGTGTGTGTGTGTGTGTGTGTGTGTGCGCGTGTGTGTGTGTGCGCGTGTGCATGTGCGTGTGTGTGTGCGTGTGTGCGTGTGTGTGTGTGCGTGTGCATGTGCGTGCGCTCGCATTTGTGTGTTTCAGTGTGTGTCTGTGTGTGAGAGAGTAAAATGAAAACTAGGGAACAGACGTAACAAACGCAAGTTTTAGCTCGGTGTGTGTGTGTGTGTGTGTGTGCGTGTGTGTGTGTGTGTGTGTGTGTGTGTGTGTGTGTAAGGGAGGCACCCATTTCATTAAAGCAGGAACCAATTTCTTGGGAATCTCATCTTCAAAGAGTATCAATTCAGCCTCTGCCCTTGTGCGTTTTTTTAATAAGCCACCACCTTCAATAGGTTCTGTACTGAAATGAGCCTTGAACTAATGTTGTGGTTAAACACCAGTTGGTGTGGGAGTTTTCTGTGCACGGCGCTGGCTGTGTTGGTGGAAAGGGTTTGATGGTGTGTTTCTGTTCTCATGAGGAAAGCCCTCACACCGAGTTGAAGTAGTCAGTCACATATTGTGTTTGTGTGTTTGTCTGTCCACCTCTAGTTTGAGTTCCCTCCAGATGTTGAGGGCCAGCTTCTGAGGTCTGTGGTCGCCTGAAACATTTCTATACCTACGGCCATGGCCACAGACAGAATGTTTTCGAGTTGTCTGTATATATGATCAAATTTGGCACAAATATTCACTTGGACTGAAAGAAGAACTGATTAAATTTTAGTGGTCTAAAGTCTTTTTCTAAGTCCCCGTCCTCATGGAATTAGTACATAATAAGAATTGGCAGTCTTCTAGCCTTGCACAGAATATGACATTTAATTTAAACTTTTTTTTTTTCTTTTTTAGCCATGTCTTTTTCAACAGCTTGGCCACATCATGATATGTTATGGTCTTTTGGATGTTTCAAACAGAAGACACAATACTTTTGCTTTTGCAGTTGTTGTTTTGATGGATTTTTGCTCTTTTGCCCTTTAAAGGAAATGAAAGGCAGAGAGTCCACAACTATTTCTCCCTGTCTTCTCTCTTAAACTCCTCTGTTACTTTACGCACATATAGTGAGTGAAGAGCACTGCAGAACTCTTTGTCTAGACTGGCTGCGTGTTGAAAGTCAGCTGCACAACACCACAGCTGTAGTCCTCCATACGTGTCTCCACTGGATCACTGCTGTGTGATGAGATTTAACTTAGCATGAGCCATTACACAGCCGCAGACAGCTGCATTGATTAAAATTACAATGATTGAGAAGAAGTAGAGGGTGCTCATACACCAGGCATTAATGTCATAGACGTCACTTAAATTGCCGTTTTGTAAAGTCAGCATTGTTGCACAACCTCAGTGTTTGCTGTGATGCATGTCTATTTGCACTTTCCACTTTGCGTTTATCTTTGGGCCTTTTGATTTTGTGTTTGGGGTCACTGCTATTCAACAGAGCAGAGCAGCCCAATGTCCTCCACATGGTTTCTTTACTTGTTATTGTATTAAGGATGTGAAAATCTGTCATGTCTCTAACTCTAGTTGCCCCCCCATGCAGGGAAAACAAACAAATTAAGTTAAACAATGCATTGATCAATCTCGTAAGAAGGAATTAAATACTTTAGCTGTAGCAAAGTAGCTGGATTCATAAAAACCAAGTATTAAAACTATAACTTCATATCTTAACTTACATTTTACATTGTACGGACATAGGAGTTGGATTAAATGTCAGAAAACAGTTGTTGATTAATATTACTGGTTAATTAGACAACTGATTTACCTTCAGTCATACTGGGCTAAAAGAAAGTGTATGGAAGTGTGATTTCCTAAGGAATAAACTTTAATGTTGTGGTTGGTCGGGTTGCATCTTCTCTTCAGGTCAAATCAAGGGGAGAGAAAAGATGCTTCAGTGGTGTGTGTGTGTGTGTGTGTGTGTGTGTGTGTGTGTGTGTGTGTGTGTGTGTGTGTGTGTGTGTGTGTGTGTGAGGAGCAAAGAGGAGTGTTTTTAGTTTCTTGCTTGACTTGATTTTTTAGCTAAAGTGATCAAAAGAGTCAATTTTATTGTCTTCGCCCATTGCTGTTGCTTAGTTATCTTGACAAGCCATAATTTCCATCAGGGGTGAAGAGTCCCTGTCCTTGTCTGGCAAGTGTTCACTTGACACTTTTTGTGAGTGAGGACACTAATACAAATCCAGCGGGGCTCAAGCAAAGTTAACTCAAAACTCTCCCCCTGTGGGCATTTCCACAGATTGGGGAGATTAGGGGGGTCAGCTCTGCAGCTTGGTGAATGTCTGGACATGAAGACACCCACCTCCATTGTGCTCACTGCAAACCTTTGGAATTACAAAGATAAACCTCTCAAATTTCTCCAAGCTGCCAAAAAAAGGTGCATTGTCTTTTGAAGAGCGGCCTGTTCCAGCTGCTCCACCATTATCTGAACACAAATAGAGCTCTTCACAGGGCTATGTGGGCTCGATGGGCACCTCCCTTTTAGCTGAGGAGCAACTTACAGCTCTGTGGTTCTTTTAAAGGGCAACTCCACATTAATTCTGTACGAATGAAAAACATTGCTGCACTCACCTCAATGGGTTGACAGGTTCTAATGTGTAACACCTCTGACCAAACCCGCACTGTGATGTAGAATTATGCTTCAGTGAGTTGTCAAGCTCAGCATTGCATTGAGAAAACATGCAGTACAAACAGGATTATTAACCTTGGTGTAGTCACTCTTTAAGTGCATGGAGTTTTGGTCACATCAGCAAACACAGCTCCAGTTAGCTTCACCCAACTTCAAATCTATGCGCAGAATATGGTAGAAATTGAGTATGATATCAATATGTTTTCATTAGTGTATAATCACCTGAAAATAAGAATCATTCTGTTTCCATTACCGTAGAATGAGCTCTTTATATCTACAGAAGCAGCAGGTCCTCCTCCACAGAGTCCGCCATGTTGCACCGCCATTTTTCTACAGTAGCCCAGAATGGACAAACCAAACAGTGGCTCTCGAGAGTGCCTTTCACCAGATTCACAGCCACCGTATGTTCTCCTACATGCTTGGAAAGGGAGGGGTGAGGCTGGGGGTATTCAGCTGGTTGCAGTCTTCAACCTCACAGCTAGATGCCACTAAATCCTACACGCTGGACCTTTAACCTGTGTCTGGGGAGCAGCGAGCTGTCACTGGGCACAACCCGGGGACTAATACCATCCTAAGCCAGCCTCGGACAGTGATGATGATCGAAAAAATGGACACCACAGGAGAAAGGGAGCTGAGAGGGAGCCCATTAAAAGGAGAGAAGCCTGGGAGGAAAGTAGCACTAAATGCTGTGTAATTACAGATATCTTCACACATGAGACATGATTGATGTTTAAAAAAGAAAAAACACACGAGCAGGGCAGCCCTCATCACGTCATATCACAACTAGCTTCCCGAGTTGACTCGTGTTTAAAAAACGTCATCATGCTATGAAGGAAAGCAGGAGATGTGTATGCGTGGAAATAATCTGGAAAATAGCTGCTCTTTTCCGTCAGGTGGTTGTATCTCCAGTTACTCAGAGCTACTAGAGCTTCATGATAATAAAAGTCCAGTCAGAGCGCTGAGTACAAAACAAACACTCCAAAAGTGCACAATGATATGGATAAATATTGATTCTTGTTGCCTTAATTATGTAAGGGCAATTGACTAACTCTTGAATCTGAAGGCACTTGGTAGTTTTTAACTACTTTTGATATTTTTTCTTCAACTATAGGTAAAATATATGTTACTGGCATAGTAGACAGAAAAGATATTTCAACAAAATGTAATATATATGGCCTGTTGTGAAGTGAGTCAGTTTGGAGATTGGCCTGGACTGACGTTACATCCCCAGCCTGAGTTATTATACCAGTCCGCCCCTGGCCACAACCTGAACGATGTGAGGAAGATTGATGTACTTTCTCATGAAGTGTACTTTCTGTGACATATTGTACATAGCTTTATACATAATTTGTATACCTAAAATGTATTTAATTATCCATGCGTTCGGTGCCTGTAGTAGTTCTGTCATTCTCCAGTTTGGGCCTCTGTATTATCACTGCCACTGGTCCGTGCATTACTTACTCACATACATCAGTCATACATCACAGTCTTACTCCCGCGTCCAGCAGCAGTGACGAATAACATATAACTGTCTAGTTGGTCTGTTCTTATCTCATGTCAGCCCAAACAGCACTCTCCTGACAAGTGGTATTTGACTCAGTCAGAAACTGACACGCGGCGGGAGAGAGACAGAGAGGACGTATGAAGAGAGAGAAATAAGAGAGCGGTGAGAGGCAGAAAGCGAGACAGGCCATTCCACAGCACCAGGATGTGAAACACTGCCAATCTTTTTGTCTGATAGAATAATCAGCATGCACTCGACAGGAGAGTGAAAATTGCCATTCACGCACAAAAACATGGCAAGGATAGTCAATTATCCGCCGGTTTGTTTTTCTCTCTGTGCCATCCATTTGCATACTGTTGCTATGAGAAAGTGCTTTTGATGTAGTTAGACGATTCTGGTCAGTATGATATTATGTGAATGTGTCTTATTAGCGCGCAGCGTGTGCAGACAGAGAAAAGGTCATAATGTTTCTTTGTTCCCATAGCTCTTTTTCCTCAATTAAAGCTAATCACCGGAGCCCAACATTGATCCAGCCTCTCAGCTTTTCTCATGCCTGGATTCTGAAGATCTCTGGGTGTGTGTGTGTGTGTGTGTACATGTGCGCATAGGAGCGTATGTATGGAAGTACGTTAACATATGTGTGAAACAGAGAGAGCAAGTGCAGCCACGCAGACAGAGACAGAGGGAATCATGTTCATACATGTGCCCGTGTGACCATGTGTGTAAATGTAAATGTCATTCTGTGATCTCCTGCACATCGAATGATTTACCTCTCTGGTGTAATGGAGCAATTTCTTTCTTTTTTTTTCTCTATTCCCCATCTCTCATTTTCCTCCTCTTTCAATCTGCAGTAAAATATTCTCCCGTTTAGCTCTGTGACAAGTCATCTGTCACTCAGAACAGCGAGGGAACAGGCTCTTCTGATGGACAGGGCCCAGTGTGCGCATGTGTATGTGTGTGTGCGTGAGTATACTGTGAATGATGAGGGCACTGATGTTAATCTGTTGATTGGTGACATTATTAACTTATACCTAGCTAAACCAGTGATCACCTTAGTGCAAACGCAAAGTTGCAGTATGCATGAGATCGACTACTTTTAGGAGCTTGCAGAAATACTTTCATGAACAGAATATTTATTTCCTGTCAGATTGTGAACCCCATATCGACAAGGAATTGACATATCTCGCACTGTGCAACCCATCCATCCTCTTTCCGAGAGCAGTCCGGCTCTTTGTTTCTCACTTTTGCGTCTCTAGAGTTGTTTTTATTTGTTAAGCCATGCCAGATATTGAATTTTATAGAATAAACTTTGGGAAAGAAAATGATTTTGTGAGTGTGCAGACTGTGGAGTCACATGAGTTAGACCGACATTACTTTTCTTCTCCTGTTCTCTTAAGATTAAATAGATGGATAGATAGAACATTGCAGAGCTATCTGACACGTTCTGCACAGATGTGATGACTGTGAGTACTCATCATGTCTTCATTCAGATCAAAGCAAACAAGCAGAAGTTGCCTGTTCTCGAGTGCACATTGACTGAAATTCACTCTTAAGTGATGCTGCTGCCACAGAGGAAAATATCTATTTTGATACTATCTGTAAAAATTTTCATCATAGTTTACTATTTTGATCCACAAATACATTTGAGTTTGGCATAATAGGTTAGTTTAAAGCAGCTTTCCTACCCAAAGGGCAATTTCATGTTTGGCAAACTGTTCAGTGGCAACAAGGTATTTTTGTTATTGTTAACAAAGCCAATGAAAGGTCTAAAACTAGCAGTATGTTACTGTGTCTCTCAATGCTTTCTGACCTCCCTTACCTTGTCAACTGAGGAAAACAGATATTTTAAAGCAAGTCATGAACTTACACTTATATTTCTAAAAATAAATAAATAAATAAATAAAAATAAAAACTAAATAATTGAATAAAACAGCAGGGCTGCAGTTTATCATGACAGAGTTGGAGTAAATAGTGTGTTTGTTGGGGACTGTTTCTACAGATGTAGATAACGCACATTTGGTGCTCCAGTGAGTATTTAAGACATGTGGGTGTGGGATCGTCTTAAGATAAACTACAGTGTCCATCTCATCTTCATTGTTATGAAGGAACATGTCACAGTGCGGTGATGCAGTTCATTGATGTCCTTTTAATAGTTTTGGGACATTGAATCTCTGTGGCACAGAGGAGTAAGCTGGCTTCAGCATGTTGGTTTCGGTCTTTTCGTGTAATTTGTTGTTGACAGTAATGACAATATAGAAAATGACCAGCCTTGTCAAGGTGTTCATGTTTTTTTCTCTCCATGGAGCTTATAAAAAAACCAAATAATAATTTGTCCAGCATGAATGGCAGTCTGCTGTCCTGCAAGCGAATGCCACGCCTGGTTTGCTTATTTTTCCTTCTGAATCCGTAACACTCTGTTTTTAAATGAAACTATAAAATACAAGTGCTGTATGACACTGTAGATTCATGCTCGTTTTCTCTATTTATATCTTTGACGTTCAGCAGGCAGCTGTGTGCTGTGGTGGGAATAATAGGCTGGCTTTTTGAGAGCCATAAGCCTTTAAGGGCAGTGCAGCTCGAGGTGCTACAGCCACAGGCTCTCTTCTGTAATAGCCTGTAATTCCTTCTGTCTAGTATAATCACCAACACAGCCTGACAGCACGCACCCCCAGACAAACACACTCACCTATACAGTGAGTGAATGAAAGAGAGTGAGAGGAGAAAGGCTTTTATCCAAGGGTCATATTCACATGGAGGAGGTCGCGGTCACTCCTGCACCGCTGTCCCTCTGTTTGCAGACACGTGTGTCAGTGCGCACTTTACACTGACCCGTGCCTCTGCACAGTTGTAGAGACTGAAGGTGAGAAGAGAGGATTATTTAGGCAAAGGTCAGGAGAGTTCAGCAGGTGTATGTGTTTGTCTTCTCAGCTCTGAGGCAACATGTGGTCCTCATCTCTCACACAAGCCACTGCTACCATCAGCCACAAACGTGTGCATGTGTGTGTGCGCGTGTTTGGGTGGGAGTTGGATGGTACAGGTGCCAGACTCTCCCCCTCCAGCCCTGTGGCGGCCGGAGAAGTTAATTGGTAGCATCTGGCTCTCTGAGAGCCCAAGCGCCCAACCCCCCTTCCACCCCACCCTGGTCCTTCTCCTCCCCCCTTCCCTCCAGCCCTCCCCTCCTGTGGGTGCTGCTACCCCTGGCACACACATGGTGACACCAGTCTGGCTGCAAGCTGTGAACGTGGAGTGTGTGTGTGTGTGTGTGTGTGTGTGTGTGTGTGTGTGATATACCGGGGAGTATGGAGGCAGACAGGGCAGCCAGGCCCCCAGCTGCCACCATCGTGCCAAGGGAAAATGCAGGCAGACAGGCTGGCATCTTTGTGCCAAGGCCAGCAGGGCCCTCAGGGAGGATGGAGGGGGGAGGGGGGGGGACACAGAGGCAGGATGCAAGGAGGAGGGAGGAGGGAGGGGGCAGAGGGACAGATAGAGATTTTAGATGAGTACAATTCTACTGATCTTGTGACAGACACAACTTGGGGTTTGCGTGCTGATCGCGCTACAGACGACATGTGGCGTGGCATCAGTACTGTGGCCTCAGAGTTACCTCATGTGTGTCAGGCCGTCGACTCACGATTTGATAACTGTGTAATATTCAAGAAAAAAACCTGCTGTTTACATTTGTCATAATTTCTGATATTTTTTAAACTAATAAATGATCACTTAATAATGAAGTCATTCGATATAACACTGAAGACTGTAGCTCTGGGAACATCAGAGGTCATCTGTGTAGGATTGAATATCTTGTGTAAGTTGGGAAATTTGCTGTTAAATGCAGTGAATGCAGACGAGTATGAGACCGTAGGAGATACATGTGGGTCAAGACCTGCACCAGCTTGCATCGCAACGGAAACGTACTAGTGTTCATAATACTAGTGATATTAGTAGTAGCACAGCAGGAGGACTTTTCACAGTCTAATGCAAATTTATCATATCTGAATATAATTAATGCATTTTTTTTTTTTTTTTTTGGCATTTTGCCGTTGTTTGATATTGACAGTGGAGATAGAGACAGGAAACATGGGGAGAGAACGAGGGGTACGACGTGCAACATTGGTCTCAGTCCAGAATCAAAATGAGGGTGTTGCAGTTGAATGTATGTGTCTTAAAAACAAGGCTTTGATGTTATGTCTGTGACCCAGCACTGAATGCACGATAGGATTGTTTTCAACACAGAAGAAGTGTTTTGTAGGTACAAAAACTTACATTATAACATCACATAAACACACAATAATAACCTCTCTCACCAGCTTTTACTTGTCGGCTCTCCCTCTCACATCTCTGCTCTATGAGATCCATACTAGGACCACCAGGACACACCGCGCTGCCCGCTGTTTCACCAGATGGTTTTTGACAATTGCTAACTCACAATTCTGTATAAGTTCATTTATTTCGAGATGCAGTTCAGCACAGCAGTTCATCTCACATTGAAAATGCAAAGATCTCAGACTAAACACTGACAGCATTTGTCTGTCAACAGTAACACTTTGTCACGCGTTACGGTTGGGCTGTCGTTCACTCTGTGGCTGGAAGAGAACCCTGAAAGCTTTTCATAGAGACCACTAAGAAATGAAAATAGATGCTCAGTGTACCAGTTAGACGTTTAGAGTTAGATCATAATTAGATAACAGTAATGTCATGTGCAAAATTGAGTGTAAATACATTTTTTGTTTTGGTGGTGGTTGAATTTGAGTGAGAAGACAATTCAGGAAATTTGAAAGAATTGGTCACTGAATGCACTTTGTGATTGCAATGAAAAGTGATCCACACACGGCCAGGAGAAATGCAAAAAAAAAGAAAAAAAAAAGTCAGAGGCAGTTTTGGTTTTGGTTTTTTTTTTTGGAGAAGAAAAAGATAAAACCTCTGATAATACTGCTTCCCATCACCTGTGAATGACTGAGGGATTCTAAAGCCTTCAAGTTTCTATTCTTCCTTTGTTTCTCACCATCTGCCCACTTTGCATGTCATAGCTCTCCTTCCACCTAACGCATGTCTGTATTATAGAGAGTTCTCGACAATCCATTCACGTCCTCTATTGCAAAAAGGTTGGGACAACATCCACTGTCTATATTCCCCAGGTGGTCACTTTTAGACTATAACCTGTTTTCTTTTCTCTACCTGCTGTTATAAACAGGCCTTTTGTTGTGCATCTACACAACTTGAAGCAGATGTTTTTTGTATATTGTCACTAAGAAGTTAAAAATACAAAAACAATGAAATGAAAATGAAAATATACTTTATCACAATAACATGACAGGTGCTGTCGTGCTCGTGATACGTGAAGCGACTGCTTTTTGTAACAAGCCCAAGGAGGTGCCTCTAAACCATTATTGGAAAATCAGCAACACTGATTGTGACTCAAGGATGATTTATAATTTATTTCGCTCGTCATTGCATTATTCAAGATGGTGGTTATTTTTCCACAACAGCGGGTCCTTCTGATCAGTGTAATGGACTCGAGGAGGTGAGCTCATCTCTGTGTGGAATTTAATAAAAAGTGATTTCAGAATGTGTCATGTGTGCATTGCATTGCCTTCCACTGAGTAAATTTCCAGAGAGAATGATCTCATCACTCTGTGTGACCTTATTCCTTACACATACCACACACACACACACACACACACACACACACACACACACACACAGACAGGGAATAGAGAAGCGGTAATGCTGATGCTTGATCTTAGATCACTTGTCCCAGTGTTAGCGGTGTGCGAGTCAGACACAGTGAGATCAGAGTGTATTCTTTCATCGATGATGCATTTTTCAGAGATATATACCGTGATGACTTCAAACAAATCATGTACTTGTATAACTAAGACAGCACGGCCAGTATCCACAGTGGTTATAGTTTATGTTGTGTTTCAGGCTGAAACACGTCATTCAGAGGCTTAGAAAAGGACTGAAAGAAAATGAAAGAAATAAAGATAGAAAGTAAAAGGGAAAGAGCAAAAAATGAAAGAAACAAAACGATTAACGCAAGAAAAAGAAAATGGAAGAAAGAAGAGTCTGGGCTTGTCCAGGCCGGGTCATTCCCTGTGCTGTGGCATAGAGAACATCACTAATGGACTAATGGACTGGACAAATAGAGTTACATCTACTGTATGATCACTACCCCACTGTGCCAAACATTCTCATCATATACCTTGGTGTGTGTGTGCATGTGTGTGCATGTGTCTACGTGTGTGTGCGTGTGTGTGCGTGTATATATCTGTTGTCTTTGTCTGTGCAAGTGTCTGGTCTCTTGAAACATTATTATTATGACTTAGTCTGGCGCCAGTCTGTCTATTCGGTCCACACTCATAGACACACGCACACACACACTCACTCGTATACACACATAGATAATGTGATGGGAGTATAATGTTGCACTCTGGGAAATGCTGCATCACACAATTACAGACGGACAGTCTCTTTGCTCTCCTCTTAAACTCACTCACACACACACACACACACACACACACACACACACTCAGGCCCACTCCTCCAACTCGCTTACACCACCCCTGCTCGACAGGGGCTTAACGCTGACATCATCAATTTTTATTTTTTTTTGTGTGTGTGTGTGTGTGTGTGTTTGATTTTTCATTATGGTTGCTTGTGTGTATTTTCTCCATACCCCCCATTATTCCAGACAAACGTGCACCTGCCCTGTTGCCCCATAGGGGACCAGTGGCGCCACAGTGGCGAGGGCGCAGTGATCATCTGCTTTCTGCTAATTGCCCTGCTGCCCCACAAGACGCAGGGGAGCTGGCTGCCAGCAGGTGCTGCGTGCTCAATCTAGCCGAGATCCCTCTGGAATATATATGGGGCCACTTTTTTTAGTGCGATTGAGGATTGATTTGGAAAAAGCTTCCAGCACAGTCCATTACAGTGTTTTTGTGTCCATGAAACAGTGTCTGAGAGATGACTCAGAACTAACTACTGCCAGTGTGTCTTGGTCTCTTTTTTCAAGTGGTCTGTACAATCAAGTGATGTATTTTGTCCATCTAAATCTGTAGTTAGAGAAGTCATATGTCCTTTGATCATCAGATAAATGTGCAGGCTTAAATGCTTTTCTTCTCCTACAACCAAGCTGCATCATTCAGCAGGTGGCTTTTCTCTTACTTATGTACCTGTTGTGAGCTGGACCGTTTGAGGTAATCTTAAAAATGCGCTTTCTCTCTCTCTCTCTCTCTCTCTCTCTCTCTCTCTCTCTCTCTCTCTCTCTCACCTCTAAACAGTTCACCTCTCACTCAAAGGTGTGGCCCTCTACTGGTCCATCCAGGCACTGTCACACTGCTCAGTCGTGAAGTTATATATTTCCCTTCGAGAAGAAGATTTAATTTTAAGTTCAGTTTATCTGCACATATGTAAGAAATTCTAAATGAGTGAAACTTGGTGGCAAAATTCTAGAAAAGAAAGAATGAAAAAATATTCTTTACATGTCTCCTTCATTGCCACTATCTCACGGTCCATGAGTTAAAGCAGCAATTGTAAATCCTCCAGTGTTTTCATCTCCGGGTGACACCTCGGGGGTGATAAAAGTATCCCTTGTAAATGTATGAGTGCCGTGCATCTCTCGCATTTCTATCAGATTTAGAGCGGAACAGATTAGGAGTTTGAGATAAGAGGCGATGGCTAGACCATATTTACATTGCAGACATTTACATGATAAGACTTTGGTTTCTGCTCTCATCCTGATGACTGTGGTGTGACGGTCCGGTGCGTTTCCACTTCAGCAACGTGACAAAGAGAAGTGACGGTGCAGAGAGTCCTGAGAGTACTGATAATTAAACATCTGTTCAAAGAAACACAGTTTAAATCAGACGCATGAGGTAGAAGGTGTCTTTTCACCTATAACCCTGATTCCAAAAAAGTTGGGACATTGTGTAAAACATAAATAAATACTGAATGCAATCATTTGCAAATGAACTGTGTATACAGGTGAAGTGCCCATGTAGTAATATCGTCTATACAGTCACGTGTTTTACTGAGTGGTGAACCTCGCTCCATCCTTACTCATGAGCGACTGAGCCTTTCCCAACTTTTTTGGGATCGCGATTGTACAGATTAGATTAGACTGGGGTAGAGGACGATATGGTGAGATGGTGACATGACATATTTTTACACACAAGGACAAACACACAGACCAACAGACATACACTGATAAAAACGAACTGCCACACACAACCACTCCCTCTGTATTAAACATATCAGCACAGCAAACCGGGTTATTCCTATAAACAGCAAATGTGTTTTATTTAGATGAGACTCCAAGATTTATGACTGCTTTCACAATTTTATGGAAATAACAGCACGTTTTATGCCCGCTGCATAATCTGAGCTCAGGTGAAGCGCTGTGGGTGTGATCTGATGTTGACCGACTTGATGCGGCTAACTCACCTTGAATTTCATCCAGGACTGAAAGCTGCCAAACGTTGCATTCGAGGAACAAACAAATTAACTGATTAGTAACTAGCATATCTATGAGTTGAGCTTTTCCAGTGCCTCCAACAGAAAGTGGTGTAAAGGCCACCTGATGAGAGTTCCCCTCCTGGGTGTTTGGTACAGCCGTCAGGTGATAGTGTCTTCTTCTGTCATGTTTCAGCCCCATCGGAGGGCTGTTTCTGACCCACCAGAGGCTGCTAACTGCCTGTTGTCTCCACAGGTGTGTGACTCTCAGCTCTCGTTATCGGAAAGTCTGTAATTCACAAGTGTTATTGCTTCCCCCAACACCTTACTCCAGCTAGCCAGAAGAGCCCAATAGTAGCATTAATCCTGGCTGTTTCACATCATCAGCCTTGATCGTAATGTGCATCTTCTTGACTTTATGCTGAGCCACACACACTACGGCGGAAAGTTATGATTAACCTCTAAAGATGAAGTCTCTCCTCAGCACTGCTGAGGCCAAATCAAAATCTGTGACTTCCTCCTGCGCATCTGATGCCCCTTCCTCACTGGTCGTGTAAGTTAGTCCCAGTCGAAGGACACATTCTCATAAAGCTTCAGTCTAATAAATATACTGTACCACACACAATATACAGCAGGCCAACCAAATTACAAAGCAAGCACAGGTTGCCTAGTAACAGAGTCTCCAGAAAGCTTTGTTGCAACTTGATTTGCATCCAAAAAAGATAGATGGATGCCTCAAGAATACAGTATATATCCCATCATGTTTACACACACGTCCACAAACTCATTTACTCCACACGTGAATATATATAGCCACGCGTGTGACGCTCCTCAGATGATTCGGAGGCAGTTTTTTCGGTTGACTTGGTATGCAGAAGAAGAACACGGGGCCGTGTTTTAAAAACAAAGAGCCTATCTAACATCTGGCATCATTTTAGAGCGCCAAGAAATATTGCCTCTTCAATTATTGGCGTAGTAACACAGGGAGTAAGGAAATGTGAGATGTTTGCCAAACGGACTAACTATTTGTCTTGAATGAGCTGGTGTGGTTCTGTGGAGCTTGACAGCTGTACGGGCATATTGGAAGACATTTAACCTTCCTAACAGTTGACAGGATGAACGTTTGACAAGCTGAAAGAGTCAATAGTGAGATAGAAAATAAAAGAGGGTGGATAAGCACGAGTGTGTGTGTGTGTGTGTGTGTGTGTGTGTGTGTGTGTGTGTGTGTGTGTGTGCGCGTGTGCACGTGCACGGCCGGGCCTTGTGAGTTTCGTCCTGTATGTTTTTGCCTTTGTCTGCGAGAGTGCTCAGTGCAGCAGTGATTGGCGTGTCCTCTACGCTTGATTGATTTGAAAATATAGACAAGATGTCGCCCGTATGAAAGCTACCAATTTATAAGCCTTCATCTCGAAACTTCAGAGAGACGCCGGTGCCATCAAAATCAGAGCGGGAGTTTGTAGCTACCAATGGTTCAGAAGTAGAAAAGCCCCAGCAAGCAAAGTGACACCTCGCTAAAGGCTGCCTGGTAGCTCTATGAAACCCTCTCCCTTTTCATTCTCCCCTTGTCTCTTTTTTTTTTTTGTCACTTTCTCTCTGACTTTGTCTCTTTACTTGTCTCTTTCTCTATTTGTCAGCCTTTGTCTAGTATTTCAGTCCCTCTATTTCTCTTTGCTCTGTGTCTTTCCCTTTATTCTGCGAGGCTGTGATGTGACGCTCTGGCAGTTAACTTGTCCCACAGCTCGCTGTCAAATGAATGACCTTGATGTAGCTCGCATACGATTCGAGTTCGCTGCTTCGTTTCAGTGTCTTTGCATATTCCTGTTTGCGTGTGTGTTTCTGTGTCTCTGTAATCACTGAATTGTAAAACCATGTGCGAGTGTGTTATCATCTGGGGAAAGCTTCTCCATTTTTTTTCCCTTATCCCATGCAGTGATAATTCTGTTTGGGAATGACGGCACTGTACCACGTCAAGAGATGGGCAGGGGAGAGGCACAGGGAGGTACCATTTAGATAAAACAAATTGCCAGCTGCCGAGCAGGAGCAGCCACAGATTAGAAAAAAAACCAAAGGGACTGTGTGCATTAGTGTGCATGTGCTGAAGATTTTGTGCCTTTTTATATTCGTGTGTGTGTGTGTGTGTGTGTGTGACTGTTGCACCTAAAGCAGATACAGCTCCTTCCTTAGCCTGTTGTTCAGGCCTTCCAGGCGGTCTCTTTCCATAAGCAGTCACAGGCCTATTTTCTCCTGGCCTATAACTATAATGCTGCAATGGGACAAGCAGCAGTAATTAAAATCAATAGCCAGGACTTTTCCAGTCTCCGGAAAGGTCACACGCTGCCCAGCTGAGAGAAAGAGGAGGAGAAACAGACAGAAGTGGGATTGCATGGATGGGCAGAGCCAAATAGGGAAATATGTGAAGAGGTGAGGTGTCATCTTATTTTAATTAACCTGCACCTCGGAGGGCTGGCACCACAGTAATGCACTAGTGTGTGTCTGTGGGTTTGGTTGTGTGCAAATGCGTCTATGAGTGTGTCACATGGAGGTTTGTTTTGTCCTTGCCGGTCACTTTTATTCACAGTATGCTCTACTTCAAATCTGTGCTGTCATAGGAATAATATTCCTGCGATATTGGCGGGCTGTGCTCTCAGTTTTTCAGATTTTTTTTTGTTTTTTGTCTTCTTCTTCTTCTTTGTCCAGCTTCTACAGGCTTTAAGACAAGGCTGGTAAGCTGGCTCCAGTGGGAAGGCTGGGTGTGGTATAGCTAGCCACTGGCTGCATTAGTATTCTGCTGAGATAACCACATGCAGATACATTCCCCTTTCTCCTTCCTCTGAAGGAATAATCAGCCCTGCCTTCCTCTCCCTTCTTCCCCTCTGTCTGAGAGAGGCCGCGTGATTTAGCTTTTTGTTTTACTAGGTACCTGCAGGGACATCTTCAAGTGCTTGAAAATGCATGCAAGAGTGTTCGCTATGCATTTATATGCAAGTCTGTCGCCAAACCAGATGTATTAGGTGTCTGAGCAAACACATAAAACTCTCATATGTCTCCTTCCTGTCCCTCTTCAGAGGTGAGCCAGAGAGAGAAGTTCACTCTGTCAGAGTTAGCGCAGAGCAGTCTGTCCTGTTTGTTGATTATCAGGTCCTGTTCCTATCACAGCCCCGATAGCATCTTCATCTGATCTGTTGCCAGAGATGCTAGTTCAGTAGCCAGCCCCGCCATCACACAGTCGCTGTGCTGCTAGCCGCCACCCATTCCCATATATCTCCGTATCAGACCCAGATCTGCCATTGCCCTGCTCTCTCATCTTCTCCTTATCTCCTTATTCCACCTTTCTCACCGCTCCCAACACCCCAAACCCACCAGTCACTCGTCGTCCTCGTCTTCTTCCTCCTTTCATCCTCCTCTCTCAGAGCGCCTGCCAGAGCTCCTATTGCAGCGCTGTTCTTCCCCGTGCTTGGTCTTCTTCACATAAACTGTCAAGGCGGAGTCATTGAGTGACAGGACAAACTGGAAACTGGAAAAAGGAAAGGTGGAGAAAGAGGAAGGGGAGAAAGGAGACAAATACAGTCACTCGCATGAACACAACAGCCTCAGTGTGCGTCTCAGTGGTGAGGGCTGCACGAGGGAAGAGAGGAAGACAAAGATAGACTGGTGAAGAGTGTGGAAAGAAAAGGTGGAGTAAGCAGAGAAGTCGTGTAGACCGCAGCAGTACTGTCCTGCACCCCATCGATCGTCCATGAGGTGCCTGGATCAGTCAGCTTTATTTCGTCCTGGGCCCAGCATGCAACATGCAACACGCAATTCAGCAAAGTGCACAATCATAGCACACAGTGAAGACACAACACTCAGCACAACAAGAAATATGACATACTGATACGCAGATTAGAAGCTTACCCGTTCCTCGCTCTATGTCATTTTTCTAAATTGCTCACAACAACTTCAGCGAAAAAGCAAACACATTTTATGCTTTTCACTCAGACTGCAGTTCTAAATTACACATCATGCAAAGCGCCACAGATCGTGCAACGGTGTCATAGTTGTCATACTTCCAATCTCTTGTGTTCACTTGGAAAATCGCTGCGCCAGCCAGCCACATTTCATACACACACACACAAACCTCAATGCCAGGTTCTCCGGCTGCCTGATGTGTTAGCAGAGGTCAAAATCTGAGCGCTCCTGTTTTTGGAGATCAGTGTGATCAAGGAGAGCACTGAATGACGTACAAGTCGTTTTGATCAGCTGTGATGAAGGAAAATCAGTCATGTTTTCTTTCATTCTTGACTGCTATCACATTTGTATTATCTCTTGTCCGTTGTTGTTGCTTGTTTGTAGTAGTTGTGCCTCTCAGGTTCTCATATTTGCCTGAAAAAAAGTCTAAAATGCTAAACAACCTTGAGGATGCCCTGCATTTCTGAAAGATAGTGATACTTGAAATCTCAAGTAATTGAGTCAATTTGCCTTTAATTCATCAAGTTAGCTGACAATTCATCACTCTTTGTAATTTAATTTCATTGTTTTGCTGAACACATTCATTTTCAGTCTAAATCCATCAGTTATATTTTATCATGTTTGTGCTTCCTGGGTTTGCCTTAAAGAATAAATAACGGTTGTGGTGTTTGTATGACAAATGATGAATCACGAAATGGTGATTAATGATCAGAAGTATTTGTTTGTTGTAAATCAACAAAAAGAATCATCAATTTTATGTGTTGGTTTGTTTTAACGTTCGCCCCTCATAAGTAATGAACCTCTCAGAATACTTCCCAAACTTCTCAAGCAGCTTGAGTACCAGGTGAATCCTCCTGACTTCCCTCAGTCCTTGTACTCCTTTGCCAGCTGAACTCTGTGGAAGACGACAAACTGACAAGTTGATGCAACTTCTGCGTTATGATTTCTCAGCTCTCTCTGTGTATAACTCATTACTCACCATTTCCTTATCTATCTTCACACTTTCTGCACTTTTTTCCTTCTCTTGCACAATTGCTTTGCTCTCATTGTTCCTCATATCATCACCTGAAACAGTTTTAACCCTTCAAGAAGTCAAATCCCTAAATTCAAAGACCTGTCCTGTAAATGACTTCTCTAATTTCTCGATAATGTGTCTTTTGCTGTTGCAGGCAGAGGCTTCCAGCCAAAAACGTCTACTACTACCGTTGCCCTGACCACCGGCGCAACTACGTCATGTCCTTTGCCTTCTGTTTTGACCGAGAGGACGATGTATACCAGTTTGCCTACTGCTACCCCTACACCTACTCCAGACTGCAGCACTACCTGGCCAGCCTGGAGCGCAGGAACCTGCCCTACCTGCAGAGGGAGCAACTGGGACTCAGTGTGGTGAGTTGGGGGGGTGGAAAGAGCTGTGAGCAGGTGGAGAGGAAAGTGTGTGAGGTGGGTGGTAGTGAGAGCAGAGAAGTTAAATGGTGGTGAAGATTAAGAGTGGAAGGGTTGTAAGTTGTACTGTGTGTGTGTGTGTGTGTGTGTGTGTGTGTGTGTGTGCGTGCGTGTGTCAGAGAGAGATAGAGTGTATGTGTGTGTGTGTGTGTGTGTGCGCATGTGTTCAGAATAAGCAGACCCAGATTGGTAACTTAGGTGTGCCTGCTGGTCATAACTTCAGCCTCTCATGTTATTATTAGGATTGTTGCACTCTGAGATGACGGACTGTAAGCCTCTGGGTGTGTGTGTGCGTGTGTGTGCGTGCGTGTTTGTCTGTGTGTGTGTAAATGACTGTGTGTAATCAGCAGAGCTCTCACCTCAGCAGTAGGAGCTAGTGTATCATACACGCTGCCTCCAGTCTTGTCTGCTCTTATCAAATAATTGTAGGAGAAAAACTCATTAGAAATGGTTGAGAGATTACGACTTTTTCTTCTGTCCTCCAACATTTGTCAGAGAAAAGCTTGCTGCAAGGGGGGCACCATGAAAGTACAGGTATTTGTAAGGAGCACCTGACCATAAATACAGGAACTTTAGAAACCATGGCATCAAAAAACTGATGGTACAATTAAATTCAAATTTTTTTTTTTAAAAGTAGTGTCTCTGTAAATCAAAGATCTGGTCACCTACAGTAATAATAACAAAATAAGATTTACTAGAGCTCCCCAAAACTCTGCTGGAAAAGACATGGCTGCACGGGCTGCAAACATGCCTCGAGCAGCTACTCTGTCAGAAATACATGCTGAGAGGATGAAAAGCCAACAAGCGCTTTTAATTTGAGACACGCAGGAAAGGCTCGATTTGCATTAGTAGTAACTTGATACAGCTCAGAGACTGATCAGTAAAGACCTCTGTCAAATAGATGTAATTACGTGCAGTAATTCTGAAGCACATTCATGCATTGTGTCCTGTGGATCCCTCGTGCTTACATATGTAAGTTGTTAGAATCGTGTTTGGAACATCACCACTAACAATGACACCTGCTCAAAAGAGAGGTGATTACTAAATGTAAATACATTGAATGGCTTGTGCTGGAAGAAATGCTGACTATAAATATATAAAATGGGAATCGAGATAAAATAGGATGAAATTGGTGACACACGGTCCTATGTTGTACTTACAGTATCAAATTGCTCTTGTAGTTTATTTGGGTCTAATTTCTCTTGTATAACTTCTGTTTCATTTTTTTCTTATTTTTTGTACTCTTTTAAGTATTTATTTCTTACTTTTTTTTTTCTTTCTAATGTCTTAATGTACAACATCTGCCAGACTTAACCATGTCCGAAATCTACCAGGCGCTGTTGTGTTTGTATTTTAGTTCAGTTTATCTGTGTGTCTACTGTCAGTGTGGTGAGAAATCTAACCACAAAAGTACACAGTTTGGTGTATGGACCATGGTAAACAGTGGATGGAGCTTCTAGGTCTGCAAAGTGAAGCCAATGACTAAATGCCTTTAACCTGCATTCTTTCTAATGGCCAGTAGGGGGCTGGCTGCAAAAAGAAGTGTGATTATATGTAAGCTTATGAGAAAATGGCCGTACTTCTCACTTGATTGATGACCTCAGTGAACAGTGTCCCAGTGAGTTCATCATCTCAGTCGCTAATTTTGTAGTCTTCTTCAATTCTTCTTGATGGCAATTTTGTAAGTTATGGTCCAATTTGGAATAAAATAGACAAGAAAGCAGGGTATGCTTTAGGGCGTGGCTACCTTGTGATTGACAAGACTGAATCACAGCGTGTCCTTGGGTTCTCAGTCAGATCCAATCAGGATAGAGGTGTAGCAATGCACACTGCCCCACCGTCACGCTCACATCCAAATATGGTCACTTCTGGCTCCAAACAACCATGATTGTGACAGCCGTGATAACAAACTCAAGGCTTCAGAAAGGCAGTCTATAAAACCAGTGGGTGAGGTCACAGCGGTTATACACCGGGCATAATGCGTTTACTCTCAGAGCTAACAGTCTGTTTCCCACTTCTGTTGTTAATTATTACAGCTGTACAGCCTGTAGTCACAGCCAAATAAATAAAATTCAGCACGGAAAACATCCCAGAACACTAACATATATAATGGACCTTTGGTTCGAAGACCAGGAAGTTAGGTGTTGTGTGTCTCACTAATCTTCCCTTTCCATCTGTACTACAACTGTGTTGTATATAGCAAAGTGTAAATACTAAGCTTTACAACTCTGCCAGTGCAGCGCACTGTTTTTGCTTTATTTTTAAGCCACATCATTTGTCTGAGCGAGACAGAGGGGAACAGAGAGAGGACAGCCTCGGTTGGGTTGGCTCACAGAGTCAGTATTAGTATTCATAGTCATTGAGAGGTTTTATGGCCGTATTTTTCTCTTTATGTTCTCTGGGCCTGGGTGGCAGACAGCCCAGCCCCACCCTCTCATATCTCTTTCTCTGTCTGCTCCCTCTCTTGCTGTTACCCTCTACCCCCTCTCCATCTCATGCACATATGCAACTCCACACACACACATACACACAGGTCAGAGGGGAAGGGATGAGAAGGGATGAGGAGAGCTTTCTGGCTGCATCAAAGTTTAAAGACGGATTGCTGCCGTTTCCGAAGCAGAGTCTTTGCAGGTACACCACAATAGCTTTAACCTTCTAATGGGTACAGTTATCTCATAAGGATGGAAATAAGAGCCAGGGCCATTTGCACTGGCATTCTGCTATCATGCTGACTAATTTGTTTTCTGTAATGTATTCCTCTGAACAAAATCTCTGCCATCCAGCCTGCACTGGTGGACTCAGATACTGTAAAAAAAAAAAAGGTCGGCTCTTTTTAATTTTTACCTCCAGCTGTCTTCATCTTTATGAATGAGGTAGTGTTTACTGATTTAGAAGGCAGGTATTTTTTATTATCTTACTCAAGCCCAGATTCACCAAAGCAAAGTGAATTGAATTTGATGTGTAAATTACATTGAACCGGATTGAGTTCACTTCAGCTGAGTTGCATTTTAAAAAGTCACTTTAATTGAGACAGGAAGACAGAGGAACAGAAGGAGAGAGAGAGATCTAACAGATCTGGGATGGATGAAAAGGGCAAGCCAGGAGGATCTGAAATTAATTTTCAGATCAGCCTCTCAATTCTCAAATCTTTCACTTTCACTCATACTCAAAGTGCCATTTGAGGCTTAACAATTAGAGTGGAATTCACCTGTTCAGGAAATTAACTTTCATTTCTGCACATCACAGTAGGTGGTATCTCTCCAGGAAAGAGAAACAGGAACGATGATGAGTCATGGAGAGATCAGCTGCTGTTCGGTGATGAGGATGCACAGATATTGGTCACAGTAAAGCCTGAAAACGGCACAAGTTGTCTAAATTCTGAGGAAAGAGATTATCATTCACTCTGACAGTCTGCATAAACAGTTTCTCTCCTCAGATGGTCCTTTTTCCCAACAACACCAAACTTTCTGTCAGAAAACTGGGTGTGCTGTTTGATTCTGCATTCTGAAATGCATATTAGCAAGGTCGTCCAATCTTGTTTTTATCATCTGAGGAATACTGACAAGATCTGTTCATTTCTAAGCGTCAGAGACACCAAATCTGTTGTACATGCTTTCATTTCCTCATGTTTAACTTATGGTATTGGTCTCCTAACTGGCATAAATCAGACTCCAGAAACCAAGAAATGAAGAAATATGACTCCACTTTTAACGTCTTTAAATGGGCAACTAGTTTGTTACAGATTGTCAGGATTTACTCATTACCTTTATGGTAGATTATCGCCTGGACCCACTCTGTATCTCTGAGTTACTGTGCCCTTATCAACCTGCACGTCATGTCAGGTCCTCAGGCAACAACCTGTCTGGTCCCATGTCTAGATGACTAAAGAGGACCAAGCTTTTGCTGTTAGGGCATCTCAACTCTGCAACAACCTGCCTGACGAATTCAGATTTGCAAAATTAGAATCCTCTTTAAATTCACTTCCTAAAGGAATAGTTTGACATTTTGGGGAGTATACTTATTTGCTTTCTAAGAGCCAGACCGGAATCTCATATCTGTCTGTTAAATATAAGAAGCTGGACTGGAAACAGGGGGAAGCTAGACTGGATCTGCCCACTTGTTACAATATCAACCAACCAGCACTTCTACACTCTCTAATTAACATGTTATGTCTTGTTTGTTTAATCTGCACGAAGCCAAAGTGTAAAAAAACAACTGTTTATGACGGCAGTTATGTGCTGGACTCTTGGCTGGGAGCAGACTCCAGGAAGTTTCTTGTCCCAGCAGTAAGATATAGTCGGGTACATAAAATGGTACAGTAAATGGGAAATTGTCATTCCCTGCTTCATTTTTTGTAGATTTAACAAAGGAGATATACTGTAAGAAGTAGATATGTGAGCTTTAGAGGTAGGTGGTATTTGTGCTAAGCTAATCTGAATGGCTGCTGTCTGTAGCTTCATAATTAACAGACATTTATATTTTTAGCAAACGTATTTTTATAACCTTCTTTATTTTGGGTAATTTGTTGTCATGTGTGTTTATGTGTATGTAGATTAGTATGTGTAAGTATGTAATACATATGTAACATGTATGTTTCTGTGGGTGAATTGACTATTTGGTTATTAGTTGGTGGCAATCACCCAGAGTGCCTAAAACACACAGGTCCTTGAGACACACACACACACACACACACACACACACAAAGACAAACACCAGGAGAATTTCTCTTCCCCAGAGGAAAGGAATTTTGATTCCTGCTCTGCTGAGTTCATGGCCCTGCGTCAATTCCTCTGGTCCCTGTCTGTCTGAACATTTCCTTTTGTAGACCATCCTGACAGTATCTGAGTTAAGCCCTCTCTCTCTCTCTCCCCCTGAGGCACCCACATCCACAGAGACACCGAGAAAGAGACAACATACGTTTGACCTGCTACAGGCCTCTTTGAGAAGATGCCTACTGCTTCCTCTTTCAAACTGTTTCCTCATTCCTGTGTGGTGTTCAGGTGTCCCGCGGCCATCTGGATTTGAAAGCACCTTATTTGCCCACCGTCCCTGTTGACAAAGTGTTTTTCTTTGGTCTCACCGGTAGGCTGTGTCTGCCCAGGAGTTGCAGAGGCAGCAGTTTGAGTTTTCCTTCTGCCACTCCTGCTGGGGAGGGCAGGGCTATGACACTATTAGTCACCTCTGACACAGCACAGCCTCTGCCTGTAGACCACATGGAAGGAAAGTTTAAATGAGTGACCTCAGGATGGTAGAGTGGACAGGCCACGGACCAGCCTTAAGGTTGGCCTGGCCTGCATGCAACTTGACAAGCCTGAATCCATGCAACTATTACACTATGATTCTGCTCACACATCCACATCAAGTAAAACTATTGATCTCAGAATCACAGTGCAGGGATGTCACATCCACTCAGTTTTATTTTTTTTCTTGTGAAATCTCACAAATCAAAGCAAGATTATGATAGATCACTTGTACTGTGTTGAAGAGAGGCAGCGGTCACTGTCAGCTGCAGTGACTTAACATTACTTAGACTGTTGTGATTGAATTTTAGACCTAATCCTGTCTGCTATCAGTGTTCAGGTACCATGTCTGGGTGTCTGCTCAGTGGGAGTGGAGTCTCGAAGAACAGGGTTTTTTTTTTTTTTTTTTTTCGTGTCTGGAGCAAGAGGAGGGGAGTGGAGTGGGCACTGCAGCTATATCTGCCTGGCTGCCTCTCTCTCTCCCCTTATCTCTGTGTTTGTACACTGTGTGCCAAGATCCAATCAATAGCCACTCCAGCCGTGGAGAGAGGAGAAGGTCAGCAGCCACACTGGAGGAGCTGGGCCAGGCAAACTGATGGGAGAACATAGGAAACACACCACAGGCAAGGCACATTTCCTCTCTCCTGGTAATGAGAGATTCTTATGATTTCTGCCTCCAAATGACTCCAGACTCTATAAAACGCTCCCTTGAAAATGTGTATTTTATTACATCAGGTACAGATAATTTGTTAAGAGCCAATTTACGCTTGAAACTTGTGCCTTTTCTAATGCAATGAGATGTTTTAGTAATAAGATATCAGAGGACACTTTAAAGGGAGTGTTTTGCAGTATTGCAAGTCCTTGAACAGTCAAATCACAATCACAGTCCTGGACTCCTGGATGAGAAAACAGAATGAGTGACATGGGCATGATCACATTTTGTGTTTAATCAGTGCTGACTGTGCATCGCAATCCTGTAGAGTGACGCTGTAACCTAACTTAAAATAATAAGATAAACATATAGTACAGCACAGTCCTGTCGCAGTGAATTTTCCCTTTTGTGTGGAACTGAGTGATTGACACCATTCATATCTCCTCAGCAAAGGTTTTTCAAATCATACACAGTCATCAAGTAATGTAACAGCATCCATTGTGACGAAGTGCTAGTTTTAATTACAGTAACTAATTAATGCTAACTTTGCCTGAAAGCGGACTCTGAGAGCCCAGTTCTTGACACTGGAGCTATTCTGTGAATGGCTGTGTGATTGGTTTGTAATGAAGAGAGCCCTCAACCACTGACTGCCTCTTTCAAAGGCCGACACCTGAATAGCCAATCAGCACTTTATCGTGTGGATGAGGTGATACTGCAAAGTGAAACCACATGAGAGATGTGAACATGCGCTTTGTATTATAGCAGTGAACAGAAAGTCTGTACTGGTTTGGTGTGTTCGCGTTTAAGACTTAAACAGATTCACTCATATGGTTTATATGGAAGCAGAAAATAGCATATTCTCCACATTGTCAATCTTTTTCATTACTGCACCACATACAAATGAGACAGATGGGTCCGGGCAGATGATCAGAAATGTTAGCTATATATTTCCCCAAACATGGATAGTTTTATAGCTTTGTTAGCATATATTCAAGACAGACACAAGCACTTCACCAGTCAAGCAAGCTGGCAGCACTCAAGTAAGTAAACTACTTTTTCCCCAAGCTGGAAGGTAAACAGCTCAAGATAACAGAGGTTTTTTTCCTTCAGTGGCAGACTGTTCATGAATGCATTAGCTGTGGCCTAAACATCAAACAGGGAAGAAAAATCTCATTTTAAAAAGGAAAATGCAAAAGAAAAAGACAAAGCAACTTAAGGAATATAGCTATATCAGCGGGTGGAAATTAAATTTTCACTCCTTATATTTTCATTCCCCAACTAAGTTCTGATGAAGTTTTTCTTTTGTGTTTGCCGTCTGTTTGTTGTTAACTTTATGGGTCCTTGCATTGCCTGTTTGCCATTTTGTTCCCCTGTTTTTGCATTTGTCATAAATTGTTCTCTCCTGGCCTCAGGAAGTTTTATATTTTCCTTGGCAGCAGCTTACAGGCATCTGGATAAAAGATCTAGACTCTTAATCATCTAATAATATGTTAATCACTGCCTCCAGCACCTTGGTGTCAGAATGAAAGAGGAAATTCCTCAAAGATGGAAAGGTCATCATTGTATCATTGCAGGTTTCTTGGCAACAATTCTTGTTTTTATGACGCTTTCTTTACCGCTTCATTAGTGAGTGACCCTTATTCCACGCTTCTTACCAACATGGCATTATCTGTTGTCTAGCACAGGAATCTGAGAGAAAGGTTGAGCTGTGACTATTCTTTGGCCTCAGACAGTTGACTAAAAAGGCTGCTCCAGAGGGAGCAGAAGATAAGCAGGTTTATGATCTATGTCCTTACATTATAGTGCTGTATGGCCTCTTATCTCCAACCAATGCTTCCCCAAGGATACTAGATGCTTTATTACGCATCCACACCCCTGCATCGCTCCCATCTCTCTGGCCATCAAGGGAGGGAGAGGTGGTGGGCGAGTGCGTTAGGCATGGCTGTGAATGCGTAGCCGCATCGCAGATTGGCTGTTCGTGCCGGTGGTGTGTTTAACTTTACTGTTTTACACAGTGCAGGTCAACTTTGTTTAGACAAAATATGGGAGATAAATAGATTAAAGTATCACAGGTGAAGCTCTCTGAATTTGATGGTGTGATGTTCACGCAGTGCTGACCCCTTGTTGATCCTTATTATAATGTTGGCACAAAAGCACACAGATTTTGGGTTACTCAGACAGAGATAATATTTATTTTGGAAATTGGAACTTATTCACACCTTAATGGCTTGGTGCTCTGTCTCTTTTCTCCTCTGTCTCTCCTTCTCTTGTCTGTCCTGTGTTTCAGTGAATAGGAATTAAGTGAATGAAAGTTCTTTGAAATGGCTCATGTCTGTGGGCCTACAGTGGTGTGATCTGTGGATGGTGGATAGTTGAGAGCCTTGTATATGAAATTAAGAAGGAAAGTGAATGTCATTTCAAACGGAGCCTGTGCAGCAGTCTGCAGACACATCTCTCTCTCTTTCTTCCTCTTCGTCTTTCCGTGTCCCCCACCTCTTCAGAGGCAAATCTATTGCCAATCCTCGCAGCTGTGTTACAGCCGTCTATCTGCCCTCCTCTGCCAATGGATATTTACACTGCCGGCTTCCTAGATGACGTTCAGGATGAAGCACTGAGCAGGGAGCACTCACTCTGTCTCATTTGGGTGTCAGGACTCAGTTCCCCAGGAGGACACAAAGAGGGAGCAAAACAGATAGCATTCAAGGCTTTTAATAAATCAGAATACACCTTTCTGACAGTGTAATTGCTTTCCATTGCCTGGCCCAAATGCACCAGCAAGCAGGAAAAAGAAGGCAAAGACAGGAGAAAACAAGAGAAAGTAAAAGACAAGGAGAGGAGAGCAATGCAGAGCGGGCTGTACAGTAGATCATTTGTTTGGAGGAAAAGAATGAAAATTAATGAAAAGAGAGTTGCTCGCCCTCCAAAGGCAGCCAAGCTTGAAATTCACTTTGAGGGAAACTTAATTTGTTGTAAATGGGCAAAAAACATATTACTGCGCAGCGCGTAGAGGAGCTGCACGGTGTGTCCGTCTGCTGCGTCTGTCTGTCGGCATGTGTTTGTGGCAGATGAGGACGCTATGCTCTGAATAGCTCAGCTGAGAGGAGGGAAACACAGGAGCCTGTTAATAACTCCAGTAACAGCATTCTCTTTCTACATGACTGCTCTCCAGCACTCCCTTCTAGCACGTCTGAATACAACTCCAGGATGTGGAGGAGAACTCGTCAAAAGTTACTTGTGAGGAATAAAGTTTGGCCTGTTCACTTCAGGTGTTTGCATATGTTTGTATGGGTGTGTATGTGAGTGCATGCATGTGTACATGTGCGTATGGTTTTGTGTGTCCCTCAGCTGGCATTAAAGGACAGGTTGACATTTAGAGTCTTTTTTTTTTCTAAAATATTGTCATGACCATATGTACATAGGCAGAGTTGTGCCTGCTGTCCATACTGGCTGTGAAGAGATCCTTAAGTGATGCCAATCTAAGTGACAGGAGACGATAACTAATCTTGTTTAGTGCAAAAATACATTGGAAATAGTCAATATTTGCATTTCAATTTAAGAGCAAATTCAATGTACATAAAAAAGTGGAATGCCAGAAATAAATAAAAAAAACTCAAAAATTGCAGCCTTGTTGAGGTGGAAAAGTTGGTGCGTTGATGGAAACAGACCTAGCAAATAAGCCATGACGTACATGGAGCATGTGACTTAAACGTCCACCAGAGCTTCCACAGGAGAGACTAAAAATAGCAGCAGATTAAAGCATCACAGCTGTGGGAGCCGATGAGCCTTCCTCAATTAATACACGAAACAAAAGCAACGTTTCCATCATGTTTTCTACGTCTAATGAACCCCAACTGGAGAATTAGCGCCACCAGCTGTTTACCTCAATGAACCAATTCTTACTGTTACCCTAGTGATACTGGATGGATGCAACATACATTCATTTGCCTTTTCCTTTCCTGGATATTCATTTGAAAATTGTTCTTCATTTGGACTCAACAAGGACTGTCTGCCGTCACTTAGACTAAAATTGCTTTAAGAAGGGATTTCATACAATAAACAGTTACAGAGGCCAATAACACTTTAAATGTGCATATGGAAATGAGATTATTGTTTTGAGGGAAAAAAACAAGGACTAAGAACAACTGTCCATTTCCAAAATTATCAAATTACTGAAACAAATTCAAACAACAATCGTTCCTGAGAGGAAGAAGTCAGAAAACTGGCTCTGCTTGCTCGACTGCCCCGAGATCACAAAGGACAAGTAATAGCTTACTGCATTACTATAAATATGAACTGTAAACACATCAGCCTATAAATTTTCCTTCCAGTTTCTCCTAAATCAATGTAACAGGAGAACTGGGAATCAAAGATGCTCTTATTTAGTGGCTGTCTGTAATCACTGTCAGAAATCGAGTTCTTCATTTCAAAGTTATACTCACTCTATCTCCAGGAGCTGCTCCAGGAAGCAGTGGCTGAGCTCAATATCCAAATATTGGAAATTGGCCAAGTTTTCACCATCAGATGAAGCACCAACACTCCATTTTAAAGCATTCAGTGAGGACACATCATGCACTGATGTTGACAGACAAAAATACAAAGGGCTTCCCAGGCACCTAACCAACCCCGGATTTGTGGAAGATTTGGCTGTCATGAAAGACATCCTGCAAGAACTTCAGAGTCTGTCTCTCGAGCAGCAGAGAAGAGAAATGACACTTGTGGATTCAAGCCTCTACATCCAACAAACCATCAATGTTTTGACAGTCATGAAGACTTCTGGTGGGAAATCAATGAAGAACAGTGTGTCTCATCAGGCCCTTTTAAAGCTGCAGCTGAAAGAGGGCAGGAGGAAAACAAACAAGCCTTGCTTTTATGAATAGGTGGTTGGCAGTCTAACCGAGCACTTATCACACTTGGTCCAGAAGCTCAAGACTCTTGATAAATGCTATTGGCCGGGAGAGCAGGAGGCCTTTTCTTTGTATGGCGAACAAGAAGTACACAGCCTAGCTAAATCGCTTGGGGAACCAGCCAAGGAGGCTGTGGAGCAGTTCAGAGTCTGGAAACTGCAGGGCACACCACAGGGCGAAACCCTGGAAAGCCTATGCATAGCAAGTCACACTTAACCTCCCCATGTCGAGTGCAAGGCATGATTGTCTGCTGTAAATGACACAGCTAGCCAGAGCTGCAACAGGTTACATGAAGAGAGCGAAGAAAGTTAAACCTTTTGAACAAATTTGATCTGGTGCCATTCAGGAGAACCTGGATGTTGTGTTTCCTTTTCCTGGATAGCAAGAAGAAGCTGAGCCAAAGCCTCTGTGGTCCATTGTTTGGAAAGGTAAGGTCTCAATCTCTCACCTTTGTTTCCGTGACTGAATTGTGATCGACCTGCTGTGCATAGTTACACAACAGTTACACAACAAACAAGTGTGCGTTTGTCGGGTTTGAGCGTGTGTGTATGTGTGTTGGGTTGGAGAGAGAGGCAGATGCGCTGTGTGGATTCTGTTGCAAGGCAAAGTTGTTGCGTGGTTGTGTAGTCATGTGATTGGCCTCATAGTTAATGATATTAGCCTTATGATGTGTGCGCAAAGTATTTTTAGCTGAGTTGATTGCCTTGGCTTGCATTGATGAAGTCTTGTGTGCTGCATATTGAGTTTGTGTTGAGTTCAGCGTAATACTGGGGCACTCGGTAAGCGGGATCCCTGATCACTGCTGGGTATTTCACACACTGATCTTCATACTACAGTAACATCTGGACTCATTGTTGGGTTCAGATGTTTTCACATCCACCTCAGAACTGAGAAACTGGACCTGCCATGAACATGGATCTTGATGCTAGTTTTGACACTGAGATTGAAAATACATGACCGTTCACTGCGTATATGCAAGTATGATCCTAATACGAGTCCAGAAACAGAGGACTGGATACAGGACAAGGATGATGAGTTATAACGGACAGCGGTGAGACATTGACTTATGATGTCACACTGTGTTGTTTCACTTCACAGTGTTTCAAGTTTCCTTTCACATCAGGCAGTAACCCTAACCCTAACCCTAGGCTTGTCCTACTAGGTCAGTTGTATCTTAGATTGCAGGATGCAGCTCCACATTAGGTTGACTGCAAGTGAGAGAGAGAATTTTAAAGAAAGATTTCAACCTCAAGTTGCTTTTGAAGTGTATGCATGTATGCTGTATCATGCAAGACAGTCTGTGCACGCAACAGTATGTGGCTGCAAGTTAATTTGTATGTTGCATGTATATTAGTTGGTATTTCTGCAGGGATAGATTACTTTTGAATTCTAGATACAGAGGATTGATCCAACCCAGTATGTCTAGTGATAAGCTGTAGCCGAAAGCCAAGGATGACTGACAGGTCATGGTCAGACAGTGTGATTGCAGACTTGCTGCAGTTTTATCCTCGCCTACAGTTATAGACCTCACCACTCAACAACTGCGTGTGATAGGATGAAGCAGATCAGACGTCACATGGCATCAAATCCTTGACCTGAGCCTGTACTATGAGCTCTCAGCTTCCATTTCCTCAGTGCTCGCCTCAAGAGGTTGAGAAGGTATGAACGCTTTATGCTCTCACATGCCAAGTGTGCATCAGAGGTCCTCAATCTCAATGCACAGCACTCACTGATGTCCTCTATGGTGCTTTGAAGTGTAGAGACTTGTACACGGTCTAATATATTATAGTGGCTACATTGCTTACTTGGAGCACTTTGGCACGAGTTGCTTAATTACAGTCTGGGCAGGAAATGGAAGGGAATGTCAGTAAACAGAACATTTGTGGGATAAATCAGATCTTTCATGTGGTATTTTCAGTCCTCTTCAGGCCTTTGCTGCTCTCTCCAGTCTGTTGGCCTCTCACCCATCCTTGGGCAAGGGCTCTGACTCTTCACCCTACCCCAGGCTCAGCCCCTCCGACTCGGGCCAGCAGCTCGGCACACCTGGGGGGCCTGGAGACTCCCGATAACAAACAGCTCTAGCCAAGCCAATGGCCTCCCCCGCACCTACGCAGGCATTTACCCACCACAAAAACAAACACCTTGCTCTCATCCCAGACAGGTTTTTTTTCTTCACTCCCCAGTTGCACAAAATACATTTTCTTTCTTCTTTTATTCTATCTTCTTTTTTTACCTGAAGTGAGAAGAAAAAAAAAAAGAAGGAAGTGACGGGTCCCATTTTTCCTCCACTTTTCTATTCTCTCTCACCTCTCGTTTTCTTGCTCTCCCACTGCTGCCCGGCCCCAGCCTGTGTGTGTGTGTGTGTGTGTGTGTGTGTGTGTGTGCTTCTCCCCTATGGTTGAACGTCAGCCTAAGTGTGAGAGAGATGGATGCCAGAGTCCCTTTCTCTCTCCTCAGGCGCCATGTCTCTCCTCTCTCCTCTGCCGGGCTCGTCTGCACCTGCATATTGTGATATAGTGCCTCTGTTCAGCCAGTCGATTGCCTTTAACAGGACTGGGGCACACTGGCCAAATTGAAAGGGATTGTGGCCTGCTTTTCATCAGAGTCACAGCAGAGGAGGGTGCAGGGTCCATAGGGCACAAGGGGGCATGAAGGAGGTAGTTTGTGGGGTCTCTTTTTCGGTTGCACATTCTCTCTCACAATTTCAACCCCTTGTACTCTCTCTCTCTCCATATTTTTGCGTGTCATTGTTTGATGCCATCTGATGGCTGTGGAAACAGTTTGCAGGAAATGAGTATTCTGTTTCCGTCAATCCATTTCTCCATTTCCATGCAGGAGTTCCTATTGATAGCAAGGGAGAAAGAAAATCAACAGCAGTCTCAAAGAAAAATGTCTTCATTTTCCATTTGTTTGCCTCATACTGTTGAGACATGTCATATACGTGTGCCTTCTCTTTTCAAGTTTGCCCCTTCATTTCTTTTGGGGAAGACAGAATTTGAAAGGACCCATCTCTCTAATGAAAAAATTCCTCTGTGTGCTCTTTAATGAGTTAGCAACACTTATACATACAGTATACTTTCAGCCTGTTGTGTCAGTGGAGTGGCAGGCTGACACGTAAATATGCAGCTATTCTAGTGAAAGAATACCTGAGAAAATAAAGCTCATTCCAATACAGAAAAACAGATCTTTGAATTAATATTGATGAAGCTGAAATGCTAATAATGCTAAAGGCATTGACTAAATCCCTTTAATACCAGGTCCCAGTGGTGTTTTCTGAGGCTGAGTGTATTCTGCACATACTGCTTTTTGCACCTTTTTCATTCATATATTGGCATTTTTGTCAGTTTAAGTACATTCTCACATCTTCCTTTCCTGTAACTCCTGTTACTGTCTGCTGATGCTATGGCCCAGTTTCAGTTTTATCTATTCACATCAGTTTAATGGAATGTAATCTAATTAAATCAGAGTCAAAGTTCCCAATGTCTTTCTACTTCAAAAGTGGCAAAAGCAGTGGCAGGAATCACACTTTTTTCAGACAACTCAAAGTAATCTATTATTTCTGTCTGACCATTTGAAGTTTACTTCAGCCCAATTATCCATCATGAGGCATAGAAAATGAGTGCATTCACCCCACTGCTTAGGATAATAGATCGACACTATCCAGACAGATTACTGGCGCCATTTACACACGCTAGCGCCTGCATGCTAAGTTCCAAGGGAAAGACTTGACTCCAGTGACTGATGGCTTCAAATAGCGGTGGATATGTGCATGACTGATGGAGACGAGACTTCTCACCACCTTCCTCCCTTCCTCCCTCCTTTTTCCTCCTCCTTCCTTGGTTGCTGTGGAAACGGGCGGGTAGATTTGAGATCCCTGTCACCTATTGTTCCCCTGAAGTTGTTAAACTTTAGTGCCCACATGACAGTCTCAGGGGAATGTGTGAGAGCATGGAAAGGGAAAGCGCACATGCAAGCACATGTACACACGTGTACATCAAGACCTGCACTCTCACACATGACACACACACAGAAACACTGTGACACTGTCTTGAGAGAAATCTGCGATCTATTTAGTGTCTTGACCTCAATGTTCAGTGCTTTTTCTCTATTGACTTAAGGAATGGTAAAGGGAAAAGGAGGACCAGGGATGAGAGAGGACAATAGAGGGGGCACTTGAAAAGGCAGTAACCTTTTCCTGCTGGGTGTGTGTCCGATAGACACTCCCTATGGTATGCCATTGTGGAGCTGTCAAACTGCCTCTCTATGAATTCAGAGTGACGCTCGAGAGGTACATAACGCCTTGTCTAGGACTCCTCCAGTGTCCATCTTCATTCATGGATCAATAGTCGTCTTTATTTTGGATTCCTTCTCCTTCCTCCTCCTCCTCTCTCTCCTTCCCCCCCATTCATCTTTGACAGGCCAGCCCTAAATGTCTGCTTTAACTAGCTGCTCACAGCCCTCCTCAAAACACATTTACATACACATCAATCACGCTGTCAAAGGTAAAGGCATGACGCCGTGTAAAAACCAGAATTGGATTATGGCCTTGTCTCATCCCTGACACTGACTGCTTGGCTGGCTGACTGACTAGACTGTTGATGCACAAGTTAAACAGCCTGAATTGTTATTGGCTGGTGTTTTTCTCATAGTGCTTAGTGTTTACTGCATGCATGTTTCACAGTGCCAAACAAGGTCTGCAATACCCAAAGAAATGTCTTTCTCTCTCTCACAGTAAACCCACATGCACATGTCCAACTTTGCTTGTCAAAATAGCTTTGATGCTAATACTGTTATTTTGATTGTACAGCAAGCATTTCTTAATGCAGTGTCATAATTCAGGCAGGCACTTACATCAAGGAATTGAGCATTTAAACAAGTGATTATACAATGAGGAACAGGGATTCTGCCAAGAGTGCTGATCCTTCCTTAGATCATGAACAGATCTTAGTTAAATTAATTAATACCAATGAAAAAACTTAGCACATAAGAAGATAGTTGGGATGGCAATTGGAGCTGTGACAGCAGCAGCGTAACAGAAGTGTAAGATTATAATGGGCACCAGTATGAATATGATTCAATGTTACCAGTCAACAGGCAGCACCCAGTGAAGCATGAATGAAGCAGCTGATCAGTTATTGCAGGACTTCAGTGCTCAGCCTGAACTAAAGCTGCTGTATGCTCCATGGAAAGGACTCTATGGGGCCCATACAAGCATTTTCTGATCTGGTGCTACTAATACACATTGTTCATCAATGGCTTACAAAACGACGACTGTTACAAAGATGATTCATGCGATTTCTTATGTTTTACGATTTGCCACAGCTATGGTTAAGGTTTGGTTGGGTTTGGGAAGAAAAATATGTGTGTAAGGTTAGGATATTGTGGTTTGGGTTAAAATAACTTCTTGGTTGATTGCACTTATGATTACTGATGGTGGGAAATGGAAGACAAACCATGATGTTCCACATCAGAGTCACACTCTCTGTTGACCCATCACCCCCAACCCTTTCTTTACAAGGCTTTGCGGCACTAACAGTACTAGTCCCATCTATGCTTTTCGGAGACAACACTCATAGTTCACACAGCCAGAAGAGAATGTGTTGTTGGTAAGTTGTTTCAGACATTTAAGCCTGACCTCTTGTTTCTCGAGAGGTCTCAGTTATACCTACCAGTTGTTACAATACACTCCTCCACATTGGTAAATGATGAAAAGTATAGATTAACCAGCATGTGGTCCACAGAACATTTTCATTAAAAAATGTAAAGGTTCTCTGAAGTGAAGTTCAAATGGTAGAGCCTGAGGTTGAAGGCGAGGAAAGTAAAGAGAGAGAGGAGCGGGTTGAAGCAGGAAAAGCCCTCCGTGGCCGGGCCTTGGAGACAGCAGAGCGTATTACCAGGCCCATCATCACGGCTCATTTGAGTGTTTGATCCTCGCAAAGGCGCTCACTCCTCGACGCAGAGTTCATACCACTCAAGGGTGGCGTCTCCGTAGCTTCTATTGGAAAACATAATATGATGAGAAAGTGGAAGCTCAACCCCTGAGGTATTGCCATCTGTTGGTGTGAAGCCCCCTTATTGCCTCTCTGAAACGCTGGTAATTAACAAATACTACAACGTACTGTAAATGCTATTTTTGCACTAATGTGTGGGCAGGGTAAAAAACATCACAGGAACTCCAGCCTGTTAATTAGAGCATATTTATGGCAATTAAAGCGGCCTGGGAGAGACTAACTGAAAGAATTCTTAATGTCTGACCCTGAGATATGAATCATTTAACACATGCTACTGTGAATACCAAAGCTATCCTCAGTTTAAATCATATTTTAAACAACAGTTTCAGGTGGCCCTCGGCTCTGCTGTTTTCACACTTAACAGCTAAGAGGCAATGTAGTTTGAAAGTCGATCGGCAAGTGGATATAGACTTAATATGGCGACATAGAAAGTTGGTGGTTTTACACCATTGTGACAGTTAAATGTGATGATCTGCCCTATGTTTTCACTCTGTTCACTGCATTATGCTACTGTCTCATGGCAGGGAGTTTGACCACGAATATTTCACTATCCAATTACCAGGTGAAATTGGCTGTTTAATTTTACAGCCTCAATGAAGGTGCTCTATCAGAATGATGGCCATTCAGTTACCCCCCTAACACCACCCCAGGCAGCCTGCTCATCTGAGAAAACTTTGTGTGTGTGTGTGTGTAAATCTGTCTGTGTAGGTGTGTTTTTGCAAAGTTCACTGAAAAAAGCACTGAAGAAATATAAATCAAGCAAGGTGATGATAACTTTGGCGTTGACACTGTGATCCATCGTCTTGCCTCCGCACTGCCTGTTTTCATTTTAGCCAGCAGCAGGCTGCGACTGAGAGGCTTTCTACCAAAATATAATTGTTTAGGAGTAATGAGCTGGAAAAAAGGACAGAGAAAAGGCGAAAAGCGAGAGAGAGAGAGAGAGAGGTTGGAGAGCGACTATTAGATGGAGAGAAGCAAAATTTGACGCACTACAGTAAACATGACTGACAAAACAAGCTGCAATTTGGAAGCCTGCATGTAATTATGGCCTCCCTCCTTCCAGCACCTCTGACTGTCCGTGCGGACCCCTTTAAGTCTGCAATTAACACACATCTCATATCAGGATTGTGTGAACATGTAATGTCACTGATTTACATATGATATTAAAATACATCCTCATTGTGCACAATGACCCCTGACAGTTTAGGTGTCACTTCCTCTTGCAACATGTACGTCCAGTATAAACAGCATTAACGACAAATTTCCCACCAGTTGCTGCACTGGCCTTTATGGGCCGAAAGGTTTAAGTCTGTTGAACCACAGCGAGGCGTGGTCAGGTGTGGTCTGTGTTAACTGGAGTTGCAACAAACAGTCATTTCCATTATCAATTATTCTGCCACTTATTGTCTTGATTTTATTTTTATCGTATTAATATAAAACAGAGGAGAGCAGGAGATCTGAGACACTGGAGGAGACGTTGGCATTTTCCTTTGATAAACTACTCCATCAATAAGTCAGTTATCAGAATACTTGATCGATTTTCTCTTGATCAGCACTTGTTTCAGCTCTAAACACTGTTACTGTACAAACAATAATAGTAATAATAACCTGAAAGTGTGTTGGTGGGCATCCCTGTGCACGTTGTACATAGACACTGGCCAAATAATTACCGTACCTCAGCTGCAACTAGCAATTACTCTCATTATTGATTCATCTGTTGATTATTTTCTTAATACTTTTGTTTACAAAATGACAGGAAACCATGAAAAATGCCTATCCCCATTTTCTAAGGTCCAAGTCCTCCAGTGTCTTCTTTTGTTTGACCAAAACCCAAAGATGTTCAGTTTACTCTCATGTAGCTTTGCACTGCATAGCTGCAGTGTCTGGAAACAACATGTTGTTGTGAATAACTGGCAGCAGAAACGTGATGATTTGGATCTGTTCAGTTTCCATATGTCAGTCAGGTATACTCAAATTTTGTAATCATCCTGCACCCTGTTTTTTATCCAGTTAATGTCAGTCATCACATATATCAGTTGAGAATTAGCATACTGCATGTGCATTGCCACATAATATCTTAAGTAACCTGCTCAAGTTCACCCATTTGCAGTTTAGTGTTGATTTCTTGTTTTGACTAATGGTAGGTCTGCAGTCACGATCTCCCTTAGATACCCAGAGGAGAAAAGGACGAGTGAGCTTGGAGGAAAATCCTTATCTGACTGGGAAGGCGCAGGACATTATGGCAATATATATATATATGTGTGTGTGTGTGTGCATGTGTGTGTGCGTGTGTGTGTGAACATAGAGTATGCTTTCACATTTCACATGTTTTTTTAATCTATATAACTCTGTAGCAGATGGCTCCAACATGACTTTAAGGTCGAGCAAGGGCAAGAAAGAGTTGCCAGGTTGGACAGATAACATTGATTTTGATCAAGACTGACGAGAGAGAGAGAGAGAGAGAGAGAGAGAGAGAGGGAGAGAGAGGGAGAGGGAGAGAGAGAGAGAGAGGGAAGGAACAGGAGAAGGCTGTCTGCAAGACATCAAACTTTCCACTCTTCCTCAGATCAAAATTACCACCTTAGATGGGAATGAGAATTTTAATTAGAACTCGGGGCTATCTCATCTCAGAGTGTGTGTGGAGCTAAAAGACTAATTCCCACCACACACTCCCACATCCCCCACCCCTACCTTCACAGGCCACTTTGTCCGTTATTTAATAGGCTCTTTGTTATCTATCTACTTGGGTTTGCCAGGTACTTAGAGCCCCTCCATTGGAATATTAGGTATTCTGATGAGGCAGGCAGCTGTGTGCTCCACGCAGATGGTGCCTTCTGTAATCAGCACTCTCAAAAGAACGGCTCTCATATCTCCCCCAAACTTATCCTTTTTATGATTACAAAACACAGAGCCGCAAATTGTTATGAACAAGATAGATATATTTAGTGGCAGCATAAAATACAGTGGTGCCCAACAATTCAATCCCTTTCAGTTTGATTCGTATTGCTGAGTGCACTCTCTTAGATGAGAACATTTTGTAATAGGGACCATGAATAGCATTCAAATTTGCCATCTCCAAATGGGGTATTATGTGATAGAACTGGTAGAAATAGAGACCTTGTAGAAATGCTGTACAGTGTATTGAATCTGTTTGTCAGGGTGGTCAAGGACAGAGCCGTAACCTTAGGATAGGCCGGGCTGCAGTTGAGGAAATCAACCGGTTAAATAATGACAAATGACAAATATCAGCACAAACATAGCCTCAAAAATGCTTAACTGTGTTAATGGCTATTTTAAAACATAGTGGAGAATGAGACAGTGTTGTTGTCTGAAAAACCGTCTGGATTGCATTTTCTGTCCAGACAATCTCCAGATTTCATTCACACCTCATAATCAGAATGCGTATCCTACCCTCTGCAAATGTGTTAACAGTAGTGGAATGAGAAATGAGTGAACACGCGTGATTTCAGCAGGAAGTCTGAGGCACGAGGGAGATTATAGCATTGCGTATACTTTGTTTTGTGCGTAAACTCTGTGATAAGTGTTTATAGCTGGGATCTGGAGCTGTATGTTGATTGAAGGCACATAGTAGGCACAAGAGCAGTGTGTATAATCCTGTTACTACAATACCTTTTATAGATGCCCTGATCCCAGATCCCATCCTATTTGTATGTGTGTACATTTGAGTATTTCCAACATTACAGAGAATAGGCTAGTAAGTGTTGTCAGGTGTAGGCTGGGACCTTATCAATGAAGCAGCTCAGCCTGTAATTAGTGCTATAATCACCTCCCTAATTCAACCACTGCTCAGCGTCTCACCCAGCTCGCTGCTCCTCTCCCACTCCCCCCCTCCCTTCTTTTCCCTGCCTCTCACACTTTGTTTCCAAACAAACACTCACACCGCCTCCATCTCTTTCTTAATCTTACTTGTTTTTGCCATTTCTCCCTTTGTTTAATCCCTTTCTCCCTCCATCTCTTTCTTTTTCCCAAACCCAACACCCCTGTCCTTCACCAGTGTGGATCCGGAGCCAAATGAGTGAATTCTTCTCATTAGTAGTGCATTGGGCCAACGTGCCCGGAGGGAGACCGAGCGATCTTAGCAGTGAACAGCTCAGCAGAGCTCTGAGGGGTCAATGAGCTAGTTAAGGAGTGATGTTTGATACTAGACTGTCAGGCGGGGGGGGGCGGGAGGTTTATAGTTTCCTTCATTTATGCAAAGGTGATTTAGTACATATGTATGGGCAGAAGGGAATGTGTGCACATACACACAAACACACACATTCAATGATATTAATGACTTTATTTCAGTTGCACTTTTGCAAACAAAGTTCTGAAATTCTTAACAGGGTAAATTAAGTCCTTAACAGAGTCATTAAAACCAAAAGAGAGCACTTTTACATTTTCTCTAACCACTCCACTTCACAGAACTTCTTCAGGGCTGCACATCCCAACAGTCCTCACTCAGTATCTTTGTATAAAAAGACCATAATGCCATATCCATTATAACTCTGTGCTTCCTTCTTTTTAAAGCTTTTCTGAAGCATTTTTAAATTTGCAGTAGAGTCACAATGCTTGAGGCGTGCTGAAGTGCAAAAACCAGATGGGGCATGGAATGCTTTTTCAGTATTTATAATAGTGGCACAGCCAAACAAGCACTCCACGGAGTAAAAATAACAAACTGTACTGCTAGGCAGGGCAGACTAACCACATTACCAAATAGCAGACATGCTAAAAACTAACGGGAAAGTCCTTCTGTTAAAAAAAATGAACCAGGCGTACAGTATTCCAAGGACGAGGATGTCATTGTCTGACAGGAAGGCTTATAGCAAGACCAGCTGCAGACTAGACTATAAAAAGGGGGACAACACGTTACTCACAGTATCCAAAATGAATAAATGCTTAAGTTTTTTTTTTCAGTTATTCTTACATTATTTGTTGTTCTTAAGTATTTTGTTGCCTGAATGCACAGACAACATTTTCTTCTGCACTGTGGCATTAGACAGCATCTCTGGTTATAGCACAGCGGCCAGGATTTTAATGTATCCTGAAATGTACATAAATTCAGAGCAAAAAGGAACGTCGTCTGGCCTTGAAAGCCTGTTTTGATTGCCTTACATTTATATTGTACTTGTAGTGCTATAGAGTATGTGTACTGTCTCCCAGACAAATCCATCAGCCTCCTCTCTGGATAAGCCAGACTGGACTCTGCTTCCAACCCATTATGTACATCATGTCTGTGAGTGCGCTGCTTTTAAAAGAGAGAGGGGCTGATTTGATTTTCCGTGGTTGAAGCCTGCCCAAATACACCTGATAATAAGATATTTTTTCAATTAACTACAGATATATTGTTGCTGTCCTGGCCCCTTTTTGAGATGCCACACAGAGCGGCATTTTTCTGTGTGCGCCCGTCGTATTGGGCTTCACTTGCCGCTATATTGAGAAGAATAGAGCCTAATAATGTTGTCTGTTCCCACATAGTTCTGGCCTTGTTTGACTGATTTATTGCATTACTAAATTGCTAGTATTTATGACAACAATAATCATTTTGGCAATTATTCCCATCTAAAAAAAATTCAAAATAAAATGCCCAATCATAGTCTGGCCCTTAGCCTGCCGTGAGAACTGTGTTATATTTGCCTCACTGTGTTAAAACCAATTTCACATGTGGTATCAAATGTAAAATATACCATAAATTACTATGATTTTCTTAGGCTCTGTTAATGGAATAAGACAATTGTGACACTCTGTGAGTGTGTCTGCCTGTTTGTTCCTCTCTGTGTGTGTGTGTGTGTGTGTGTGTGTGTGTGTGTGTGTGTGTGTGTGTGTGTGTGTGTGTGTGTGCGTGCGTGCGCGCGCGTATGCCTGTGTGGATACATACAGTTGTGTTTGTTTGTGTTGGATAGAAATCAGGAGGAAGTACAGCTGTCTATCTGTGTTTGTGTATGACTGCCAAAAAAAAAGCCTGGGGAGATGTATTGTGCGCGCACACAAACACCCACAGACCATAATGCAGCCGCCATGGGGCCACTTGGCATGTAGCCTTTTCTTGCACTGTTCTGTAATGTGATTTGTCCTGACTATTGATACCCCAAAACGCCCTGCTCTCCCCCCTCAACCCTCTCGTTAGCCTGCGCCCACCCCACTTCACCCCCACTTCCAATTTCCACACTAACCCAATTAGCATCTCGTCAATAATGCTCAGCATTTCATTTTGCTGCTTTAATTAACAAATTCAATTTGCTTGAAACTGCTGTGAAAACAAATTAAAAGCACGGCAAATTAAAAGCCCTCAGTTCCAGTGGATATAGCTAAGGTGATTACAGATTCGTCAAATGACTGTTTTCTTGTTTGTTTTATCTCAAGAGAGGAAAAGAGACTCCTGAGAGGAGGGGAGACCTTGAGGTGCCAGCAGTGTTAGATCTAGAACTGCAAGGGAGGGGGGAACCTGGCCTGGCAAGATGGAGGTGGGGAATGGCTAGAGCAAGGCTGGCATTGGCTCCCCCTTTAACAATACACTACCCATTAACAATAAGGATTCTGTCACAGTAGGTAACACCTTGTACTTTACATACATACAGTTCAGGCATATTTGAGGCTTTTCCATATATTGTTCAAAATCCAAAGGAAATTGATACACTTGGCTCAGGTGATAACAAGCCCACAAAAATTAAATACCTGGGGCTCCCCACCAGTTGGTCCGAAATGAAAAAGCCCCTTGGTTGAGAGGCAAAACATTAAAAGAGAGAAACCTTTCGTCAACAGAAGAGGAGGTCTACGACACCACTTATACCCCCACCTACAAAGCTGTCCTTTCATCTGCAACCAAGTCCAGTTGCCTTTGATTCCACCCTCCTTCAATAACCATGACCTGGATGACTGACAATCCTCACAGACAAAACAGACACACTTTTCTTTTACAGATAGAGTTTAAACATGCTCATATAACAGTTTGGGATAATGCTACAATACATTATTTTATAAGATGAAATTGATTGATTACTTAAAACACCCACTATCAGGTTAGCAACACCTCAACCCTTAATCCTTCCTCCTGGGTAGTAAGCCCCAGGCAGGTGCCCACCTCCCAATCTGAAGGGCCTTGTCAACTCACAGGAGGAGGGCGAGATTTTTCCCAGAGTTGGGTGTTCATTTGTCAAATAAGGCAACTGAGGTAGTTAAAAAGGTCCACGGTGGCAGAGTTTCAGGTGGATGAGCTTCAGCCTGAGGTGACTCATGGCTTCCTTCTTGTCTTTCTTCTTGGAAGAGCAGTGTGGACTCCATCCTGGGGGCAGATGTATAAACGATGCATATGCACCTAAACCTTAGATATCCCACACATAAACTGGTATATATAAAAGAGGAATGTGCAGTGAGAATCTGTGAACCTCATACATACTTCAAACGAGCTCCAAAGCTGGAGTTTAAGTGATAAGATGGAGAAGAAGGTGAGAGACATAACTTTATAATAAAAGATTGTTTCTTTAGGTTCTTTTCCAGTTTCACTGATTCAATTACTATTTTTTGCAGTCCACAAAATATTCAGAAGGCACTTTTGTAAACTTCACTTTAATAAATTACTTATGAGCGCAGCATTTTTACATTTTTCTTTACAGTCGAGAAGTTGTTTCCCTTTTTCATTTCATCCTCATTTGTGAAGTGTTTTGCAAGGTTTGTTTCAATATGAGCATTCTTTAATCATTGATCATTTTTCTGACGTTTAACAACAATGATTGAAGTATCACTGCCAGTGTTGGTCTACAGGTACATGATGATGAATTAACAATATCAGTGCTATGAGTAGCCACTGTGTGTAATGATCGCCTGTGATGACGTCTGCTCCTGGCATTGTTGGAACCTCACCAATGCGACACAACTGGTGAAACACTCTTTGCCCTTCTTTCATTAACAGGTCCCTCTAGTGGTGGAACTGGCAGAAGTATTCACATGCAAACGGATGATAAGCGGCATTTCTACATCTACTTAGGGCGAGCTGTGGGAGTGGGAATCTGGTGCAGTTGTTCATTGCCACAATGACTGATTTATGAAACAGAACCATTATTACACAGTGCTTTATAAATCTGATAAAATGCATTTGACTACTGGTCAGAAAAAAGTGGTCAATGTTGCTCTGTCAATGTTTTGCCATGCCATCAACGATGTAATTTTCAGTGAAACACTCTCAATGTGCAGCTGAGGAGTTGAGGGAGTTTATTGGCCAAAAGATTGCATGTCTGCTCTTTGCTGATGATCGGTAGCTCCACAGTTGTCCTGCTGGCTTCATTAAGTGTGATTTCCAGTGTGTATTGTACTTGGGAAGCTGATTGTGAAGCAGTTGGAATGGTGGCCAGCATAATCCAAGCCTGAGTACATGGTTCTCTTCAAGAAAACACTTAATATCTCCCCTTGGGTTTAGTGTGGGTTGCTACCCAGCAGGCAAAGTGTCTGTGTAGTAATACAGACAATCTACCAGGCTGTCATAATGAAAAGGGATCTGAGCCTGAAGGTGAAGTCCTGATCAACCAGTCACTTAACTTTCCGACCTTCATCTATAGTCGTAAGTCTTCAAATGTGACCAAAGGAGAAAGCAGCAGAAGTTAGTTTGCTTAACTCTTGAACATGTTGGGACAGGGTGAGACGTAGTCGGAGGGAGCTTTGCATTGAAATGAGCAATTTGAGATGGTTCAGGTGGCTGATCAGGATACTGCTCTGAAGCCTCCCTTGAAGGTCATTGAGGTATATCCAACTGGGATGAGACCCCAGGGCAGGCACAGTTTATGGAAAGGTTAACTTACCTGAATGAATGCTTCAGGATCCAAAGAAGGAGCTAGATGATGAGGCTGTTGGGAAGGATTTCTCCATTTAGATATCTGCCACTATGATTTGGATGGATGAGCACTTTTCTCAACAAGTGGACCCAAGACTGTAACAATACTCTATAATGATCTTAAAATGTCAGCTATTATGTTATTATGCTCCGTGTATTTATCACATGATACCCCTCAAAAAGTGATAATCTTAGTTAATTCGATAGATCTTTATCCAGCAGTGTGTTATTACATTCCCAACGTTTCAAGGTGCTGCTTTTATTATGTGTGCGCTGTATCTTCTCCGTGTGCCGTCTACCTGTCTTCATTCTGTCTGCCCGCCTGCTTTTCTTGTCTGAATGAAGCTGATAGCTCGGTTGTTTGGCCGCCTTGGGAAACACACAGGCTTCAAGATTCCCAGCAATCAGCAGAAAGGCAATGCCGCGTATTAGATCTCATTCTGGCTGCTATCCCTGTCTCACTGTGCTTCGACACACACAGGTTATACAGGAGTAGACCAGACGTGCTCCACAACAGCACTACTCAACCTCTTGACCAGCCCAGTTCACAGGCACACACACACACATACTCACACACTAATGGAACTGGCCATAAGCCAGGTACCTGTGATGGTCAATGCAGCTTTGTTTAGCTCCGGTGTTAAATTGATTTTTAGGTTCCAAGTCACAAGGCATTGGCAGCCAGCTGACCCTCTCCTGACAGAGAGAGGGAAGGAGACATACAGCATAACTTTCTCTCACTCCTTCACTGAAACACTCAGTGCTGCTGTGTGAGCACAGTTTGCTCTTGTGAGTTTGTCCCCTTCAAATGAGGGTCCTCTGATGATCGTCCCGCTCCAACTTCTTTTCATTTTGTCATTTCATACCCCACTATGTGTCCCTGCTTATCACCCTCCCTGTTTTTTCTCAGTTTCGCTCTCGTTCTAAGCTGTGATTAAAAGTTACCAGACACCAAACAGTGCATCCATCTGGTCTGCATGTCAACATCTGGAGAGGGTGTTGGCTGCTTTGACATGGGGGAAGAGACACACACATCCCTCACATCTTGCAGATTAATTGTGTGTGTGTGTTGTTTCTGTTTGCTGTATTTGTGTTTCAGTGCGTCTCCCTCAACCCCCCCACCCCCTTCTCTCCTCTGCTACCAGCTAATTATTGTCCCGCTTAATTACCAGTAGCACAGCGGTCCAGCCTGCTTCAGCTTTAAAGAACTGTTCAGCACTCTATTCCGATACCTGATTGAACTCGGCTAAATGGAAAAGTTGTGCTGGAGAAAACGCTTTAGTCACACAACATTTTGTTTCATTTCTTTTCTAATATGTCTCTCACTGTCTGGTTACTTGAAGATAACAGACATTTGAATTTGTTTTGGGGATATCATAAAAAATAAAAATAGCAAGTTTTGAAATGGAAAAAGGCAGCAAGACACTGGAGGAGAATTGTTCCATGGCTCGCACACATACACATTCACCACTCCTGTTGGATCCATAAAGGCAATAAACCAATAGGAACATACACGTCTCCTGACCTTCAGCTCCAATTAGGCCCCGAGGAGAGATGGGTGAACTTTTCAACCTTACGTCTTGTCTATTGATACTCCAATAGGGTTGTTGTGAAGACAGGGGGATCGGCAAGTCAATATTCAAGTTCACTGTTGTGCAGGAGCTTAAGTTTCAGTCTCAGTCGCACAACTTTAAAAGTTTGTTGACTTCTCTGAAAGGAGCTCCGAGTCCCATATGGAAGAATCTCACTTCCATTTTCCGTCCCATTCTCACAGGTGATTGAAGACTGAAGACAAAAAAATAATGGAAATATAAGACTGTAAAACCAAGGTGGATTTTCCACTATACTGCTGATCACTGGAGTGTTTTCTAAAGATAAAACATTTTAACACAGAGAAGAAGAGACTGCAGACTGTAATATAATGGAAAGGCTGTCCTATTAAACTTCTTGATTCAGGACACCATTTGATCCAAGACCAGTAGTAGGCCAGTGTTCATTTCATTGTTCCACTGGCAATATAGTGATCAAAGAGACATAATGTCACACAAATTATTTTATTCTACATGAACTTTAGTAGACATGTTAGGAGCAAAGAACAATCCTACAGAAGCTAGCAACGTTTTATTAACTTTTTAAAAGTAATCTGGTCCAGAAAACACACGTCAAGTGTGATATGATTTAAATGAGTAACATTCTTGCCCAACAGTTCGACCCAGTAATGTTGGAAGAGCCCGGCCTTGATCTCTGCTCAGTCGTGCAGCAGGGTTGTCCTGACTGTGACTGCTACTGTGAGGGCATTGATTCAGTGCTCGCAGGTAAACACCAGGTCACTACACCTGCACTCCATCGGGCAGGGGTCAATCACAGCCCAATGGGGAAATGATGATAGGACTTAGTCTCTCTCTCTCTCTCTCTCTCTCTCTCTCTCTCTCTCTCTCTCTCTCTCTCTCTCTGTATATAAGTGCAGTCAGGTGTTGAGATATCAAGTATGCTATCAGTGTCTTCAAGTCATTGAATGGTCCCCAGTGTCAAGATGCTGTCATTGATTCTTTGCCAGGTCACAGAGGAAACTCTTGGCTCAGCAGGAGCTCTTAGGTTACCCATTTGTGCATGCATGCACACACATAGACGGAGACATGCACAGTCATGCAGAGGCACACACACAATGTTTAACATTTAATATGCACAGTAACGCCTGATAGATATGATGAAAAGGAGACATGACAGCTTACAAAGTAAGATTGCAAAACTAAAACTCTACAGTATGTTGGACAACAGTTGGACAATTGCGGTTAATTTTATTGGCTGCAGTTTTACGCCAAATCCACACACCTACAATAACTGATATTAGGTGATACTTGGACTAGTGTGGTTGCACAACTGCTCTTGTTCTTATAGAGGAACCAGTCATGTCCAGATTGTTGACAAGACAGACACTGGCCCTCTTCTAGAGCCAGCCTGCAGCTGATGGGCAACTACCTCATGGCCACATGGTCCACAGAGGCCCAGCAGGCTCAGCCTCAAAAACCAGCATGTCCATAGACCAGCAGACAAAGACAGAGGCCTTCTTGTACTGAACAGTTAGGCTAGTTCTGGGCATTGGGATTGTCCAGTCTCCTTTTCTGGAGTTGTTCAGGGTGAGAGGCACAGGACACCAGATGCTGTGGAGATCCTCATTATGATGGCGTTTGTCCAGGGAATGAAAAGGTCACCTCAATGTGACTGCATGTTACAGCATGCGTAGGGGAAGGCACTGAGACGTTCTGATCACCTGCTCGTCGTATAAACTCATGGTGGGGAACTGGTAGTGTCTGGAAACTGGACCCACTCTGAGGATAAGATATTTCATAAGAGCACTAGGTTATTATAATACCTCACCTCGCCAAGTCAATGAACAGCGGTATTGTTTAGGCACTCATTCATCTGGTCACCATCAGGCTAAAGAGAGGGACAATTTGGCCCGGGAACATCCTGACTCCACATAGGTACTGGTAACTATTAGATGTAAAGAGATGGAGCAAAGCCGTCCCAATAGTGTGAAGGTATTGTTCTAAAAACCACCATGTCAGACATGCAGGCCTGTAGCATCACATATTGTAGTCTGTTTTTGAGATAGTTCCTACTATGAGTCAGTAGTTGGTGGTCCACCTGTTCTTACTCCTTTTTCTTTGTACCGGATCATCACACAAAGCCAACTTGCACAGGCCCTGACTACTCTGGACTTCATGCCGCATAGGCCAGCAGCCTTCTTCACAGTGACCCTATTCAGCTGCCTTCTTACCTGATTGTGGACCCACAGATTGGTGAGAAGAGGGAGGCAAAGACTTGAACAGGAAATGTTTTGTGAACTGTTCTTCACATCTGTTGAAGAACAAATTCTGCACTCTGGCCCAGTTTATAACCATCGGTGACTGCCTGTCGTTGCGGTGCCTTGTATCCAGAGAGACCTTTCATGCCCCCCAAACCTCACTCACATTTTTCTGCTTCTGCCTTCCCCCTCAATTCCTTTTTGTATTTCTGTAGTTCTTAATTTCCTCCTGACATGAAAGCCTTTAATCATAAAGCAGGACTTAAGATCTGGGGCAACCTTGGACTTGTTGTTGGAAAGCACAGTTGTTTTCAACACAAAATATTATGTACAGTAACTGTGTTTTAATGTGTAAAGCCATCAGTCCTTGCATGTGCTCCACAGAGACTTCCCAGTCAGTGGTTCTCTGCCTAAGAAGACCTTATACAGCCAGGAGATTACATTTATTGCATTTTCTTAACCAACACAGAGCTTCTCTAAATAAAGGGGAAGAGATTTGTTATCCTGTTGGCTGTCACAGACAGTAATGCACTTGACAAACTTGTCCACTGTCAGTTGAACATTAATAACATACTGACATTAGTGAGGCCACCTTAGCCTCAGAGGATGTGTGAGGGGGTATTTTGTTATCATCTAGTTGACAAAACTTGCTGGACCGTTTTTGGCCAGCTGCGTCAAGTTATTCCCTTCAAAGTGGAACTTTGAATATTGGAAAAGAGACAAGTGAGACAAGTGGGGTGCCATGGTCACACAGCCTAGACCCATGGGGTCCTTGTTCAAAAAGCAGGCAACCTGACAGACTGCCTATGAAAGAAAGATGGAGGAAAGGGTCCTCACAGCCAGCCTAGCTGCTCTTTTAATTGGTCTTCATCAATATTTAATGAAATCAAGATGGAATTGAATCATGTTTTTAACGTCTCTGAGAAAAGGCAGTGGCATGGCATGAAATGACATGGTGCGTGTTTGTGTGCCATATGCATACAGTATGTGTGTGTTTGACTGCATGCTTGCATATTCATGTGTCAGCATCAGCCACGTGCATCATCTGTACACGCCTGCTGTTGCGCACATTATCAGATTACTGCAGTTCACAGTGTTAGAGGGAGTGCAGTGAAGGCAGCAGCAGGGAGGACTGTGTGCCCTGTGCAGGTGGCCGTGGCTGTCCTCTCCCTCTGCTCAAGAGGAAGCTGCTCTCCGCTCTCAGAAGGAATAAATCTTTTATTTGGTTTGTTGTATTTTTAACCGAGGGCTCCTGGTCACGCAACAAAGGCTTGCTCTCCATCCCCTCTGCTGCCATCCTCTCCCTCCTCTGCTGAGATCCACAGCACACGTTCCCTTACACTGTCATGCAAGTGGAGACACGATCACACTTCTACTGGCGCATGGCCATTTTCCCAAAGAAACAAATAGGGATTTTTTTCCTACTTTCACTGGATTATCATTCTTCTGGCAAGTCCAACGAATATTCGTATCTATAGGTCTAATATTTGCTGTGATAAATTTTTAGGAATATTAATTAAAGACATGATTGTATTCATATGAAAATGTGTTAATCTTGATCTATTACATTTTGTGGTTTTAGGAAGCCTTCCATCCTGATCACCTGTATTCCTCTGACATTATGATGTACTTGATCTTAGTTGGCGAGACAGCCACACCCATAACATAAAAAGCCCATCCCATTAGCTCATTCTTACCTCACCTCCCCTCTTTGTTACCAAGGGACGATGACTAAGATGCAGTCAGACACGCAGACTGGGGTGCCAGAGTCCAGGCATTGTATGTGCGTGTGTGAGAGTGCGCGTGCTTGTGTGTGTGCGCGCGTGTGTGTGTGTGTGTGTGTGTGTGTGTGTGTGTGTGTGTGTGTGTGTGTGTGTGTGTGTGTGTGTGTGTGTGGCGGGTTTTTAGCTTTGTGAGTGGAAATAGTGACTCAGATGAGATGCCAGATGAGGTAGACAGCGGAGATGAGATGAGAGGACCAGAGGAAGATGGAGGATGAGTCAGGCTGTTGACAGCGATTCTCTCACTCACAACCCCATCAACCAGCGACCCTTGCCCTGACCCTGGATATATGATCAGGGGATGTTTGTGTGTCTAAGTGTGTTTATGGTTCACAAGGGACAGCAGTGGGACTGGATCCAGATGCTTGTTTCCTGTTTGTGACCTCATCAACAGAACAGAAGGGTAAATCCTGGATCACAGCACACAGCAATAACTAATGCACTTACCAAGCCATAATGTCAGCATTGCCTTTAGACAAAACATGCTCATATTAAGCAGTGTCCATTCCATAAAGCAGCTGTAGTCATCATTTATAATGGATCACATGACAACTTGTATGTGACAGGGGTTGCTAGTAGTGACTAAAACACAGAGAATCATCACCGGACTCTGCAGTTCCCCTCAACTCTTCAGTCCATCATGAGTGTGTCAGTGTCTTTCAGCTCATTGTTTTGGTTTTTGGCAGTTTGGGTCCACTCACACTACCTGCCCAGCAAACACAGTAAGCAACTAGCTGGTGAACACAGTGGAGCATTTAGCAGCTAAAGGGCCACATATTTCCCTCAGAAGTTGGTGGAGATCAAAACAGAGCTGAAAAGAGGACAAATATTGAACCTTGTGGCCAGACACAAATGAATGCTAATGTGGCTAATGTGCCTTATCCGGCTGTGTAACTGTTTGCCAAGCAGTCATTTGAAGGTGTATGTCAGTGTTTACAGCTTGTTTCTGCTTCCAAGGTTTGTCCAATTCATGGTGATCTCAGTCAACGTGATTAATGTAGAATAACTTATTACTACTATTCATAGTACTACTAATGCCACTACTACTACTACTACTACTGTAATAATAATAATAATAATAATAATAATAATAATAATAATAATAATAATAGGGTATTGTTGTCTGTAAATAAACCTTCCCACGCAATATATTTCACTGCCTATGGAGCTTATATTTTATAGTATTCTCATCCCACAGCTACATCAAAAACTAAAAACTGTGCACATCATAGTTGGATGGTGGCTGTGGCAGTGTAATTTAGCCATATTGGCTTTAAATTAATTTGAAATGAGCTACAAAATGATGGCTAGGATTTTAGTTACCCCCCCCTCCCCACCCCCCACCCCCCACCCCCATGGCTCCTCTGCCTCATCCTTCCTCCTACTTCCTCACTCTCTTTTTTCTCTCTCTCTCTGTGATAACAATCAGCAAATATGAAAAGTAAATTCTGGAGGAAATGTTGGCAAATGAGTTTTGGGTAGATTGTGCATGAATATTTAATTTAGTCATAAAGTAGGGGTTTAGTACATTAATGGCTTTTCCACTGCTGTCACTCCATTTGACCCCCCCAGATTAGGATGGTGGCACAGTCTGCTGTCTGGTCTGCTGATTGGTTCTGTTAATGACCATATTCATACTGATTACAATATTATAGATTTCTGTAGGAGGATGGGGGTTGTCAGACTCGTATTAGAAGTCTATTTATTAAATAAGAGAAGGTTTTTTTTCTAGTAATATCCAAGAGAGACTAATAGAAACTAATAACAAGGGAATCTGATAAAGACATTTAGAGAGCTGAAAGTGAAACTGAGCAGTTTGTCTTTTAGTCAGAATATCAATTCTACAATGGTTTGAAGACTTTGCAAAATTGCATCTTTCCACTTACGGAGGTAAATATCGAACTTTCTCAGGACCTGCTCTCATAAAACATTGCAGAATAGAAGCACTGATGCTGGCCTATTGGTCAGCTTAATACCCAGAAAAATAAAACTTAATTATGTTCTCATATAACACTGTAGCTATTTTCAGATGATTCAGGACTCCGGTCCCTTGGTCCCTATCAGTATTGTTTACTGTGCTGCTGTCCGCTGAGCCCCAGAGTCCACGTAGGCTGGCTCGGCTACTGTGACAGCTGGAGTGGCCGTCACCTCTGGCTCCCAACTGCTTCCTTGTTTTCTGACCTAATAACACTTTAACTGGCAGGTCCGGTCTACATTCACCTGTGGTAAACATCTGTGTACCTGAGCCAGAAAGGTTTTTGCAAATAATGATTTAACCTTCTTGGATTTCTATACAAGTGTAGCCTGCTGCATCAGGTCGGTCCAATTAGTGCCTGTTTTGCTGTCTTCCGTAAAAAAGTATTTTTGAGGCGTTCTAATACCAAAAGATATTGACAATCATTTTATGCCCCCGTGAGGTGACCCCACCATTCTGGTGTACAGGAACGAAATCAATCAATCATTTAGTCAATTATAAATACTCAGTGCAGTTTAAAGTTACATCTGTTGCAGTGGGTTTTGTGTCATCATGGTAGAGAGTGGGCAGTGGGCAGCCACTCTGAGGCTGGCTTCAACCAGGGTGTGATCTCTCCGCTCTTGGCTGTGTTTGATAAAGATTAATTCAATCCTATTTTCTGCCCTGAAATGCTTTTGCTAATGTAATTCTCTCTGTGTCAGATTCCCCGCTCTCTCTCTTTGTGTGTGTATGTGTGTGTGTATGTGTGTGGTGTGTGTGTGTCTGTCTGTTTGTCTGTCTGGCTGTCTGTCTTTCCCTCTTAAGGAACACTAAGCACCTTATACATGTTAATGACAACAAAAGCAGCAGGAAGTCAGAGCAGTGGCAGTGTGTTGTAATTCTCTACCACAGATTCATTACCTGTGTATAAGCAGTGTGTGTGTGTGTGTGTGTGTGTGTGTGTGTGTGTGTGTGTGTGTGTGTGTGTAAAACAATAGGGATATTGAGAATAGATTTTAAACTGTCATCAGGTTTAGAACTGCCTTGGTCCTTGCTATGTTCTGTGCACTTATGTGTGTTTTCCTGAGTCCACACATCTGCTGTCATTCATATTCATGCAATAATCTTAAATGAGAAATAATTTCAAATTATGCTTTAGTAGTCAGTCTCCCATAGTTTTCACTTGCAGAGAACTAGAGAGCCAGTAGAGGGTGCTACACAATCCAAGTGATTATTGAATCAACCTCTCTGCTAATACAGGCTTTCATGTTCCATAAAGTTTGGACAAATCTGCATTTGTTTTTATTACCTACTATTTATTATAATTCAGCAGTACCACACACTTTATTTGTGTAGCACACAGTATCATTCACAAGACAAGGAAATTAGACAGAAAAAGACATGAAAAATAAATCTGAAAAAGGAGATGAATAGGAGACATTTAAACCAAATAATGACAGTGAATAAATAATAATAAATAATCAGTAAAAACATGTCTAAAAAGAAGGGTACTGTGTTAGGGAGTAGTGAGTTACTGCAGCTGTACAGACCGAGTAGGTTTTGCTAAAGAAATCTACATTTACACTACTGCACATTTAGTGTTTCTTCTACATAGAGACATAGCGATATAGTATTTTCTGGGGTAGTTAAGGCTTGTGATGGAGGCTTAATCACCTGGGCGGCAGCAGAACAATGGGTGTAAATGTTTGTATGAGGTTACTGTTTCCTGCGGCGGCTCCATGTCTGACTGACTGCAGAGAGTCAGCGGTCTCCACAGGTTGGAGAAGCAGAGCGTGCGTGGATGTGAGTTGGAGGTGGGGGGTGGAGACTATGTGTGCGTAAATGTGGTTGTGAGTGAGTGTATGTGTAGTGGTGGACCTTTATGATCTCAGCTTGCTCTGTCTCATGTTGTCACAGTGACCTCTACTGCTTACATGGTCACCCACCCCAGCATCCATACCTCCTCCACCGCACACAGTGCACCAGAGCCATATCTTAACTGGTAACCTGCAGCCCACCATACTGTGCTGGTATACTGATTTTTACTCAAAGCTAAATAAGCAAATGGACCTACCTATCTAATACCTCAGCTTCAGCCTCCCAAATTCTAACATGTTACTGGAACATGTTCCTATTAGGGATGCGTCTTGTTTTTTTCTCCCTCAGTCAGAGCGCAAGCAAAACACGCCCTTTTTAGTACATAACTGAAACTCTCCACAAAGCCCACACACCACCCGTCCTGCGTTGAGTAGTATCGCCACATCTTTCTCATCAGTTTGCAATAATGTAATGTGAAAAATGCATTCTGTCTGTCTGTCCGTTCATTTCAAGCTCTTTGCATGGCACATACATTATGTTTAAATTTACATTAAATAAACAGACAAAATCATTGTACATACATGAAAGTGCTGTTAAATTGTGCATAATTATAATTTTCTTTTTTCCAACACAATATTAAACAGTGTTGAATAGGCAAACCACCAATTTTACATGTCAAAGTCATCTTACTTGGGCCGAAGATCCAGTGTTTTTGGAGCTTGACCCAAACTAGAGGCTAAACATCAGGACATAAGATAAGACAAGATAAGATAGACTTTATTTATCCCACAATGGGGGAAATTCACATGTTACAGCAGCAACAAGACAGAGTGCAAGAAGTCAGAGGACAAGAAGACAAAAAAATATGGCACGTGATATATACCCTATGGTAATTTACAATATATACAATACATACACACTTAGGTAATTTAAAAAACATCTTGACCTTGGTTGCCTTTGACCATTCATTTCTTAGATGTGTCTCTCACAGGTAGGTCGTAATGTCACAGTACATCACTGGAGCACTCCTTTAACATTATCCTCGGCAGACAAAACACAACACTCTAACGTAACCTGTGAAGATATTTTCCTTCTTACCTTGATCTCCATCCTGAGCACTTGTCTCTCATAAGACGTTTTTTTTGTCAGAGCGCTGTTACTCTTAACATTGCAGTCTTTGCTGTTACTACGGTGTTGGTGAACTTGTGTTTGTTATTCCATCGTTGCACCCAGTGGGCCCCTTTCCACTCATATTGTATATTATAAGTCATTCTGAATAAGAGCATCTGCTAAATACTAAAATAAGTGTTTGGTAGCCTATCAGAGAGCTCCACTCCAGGCAGCACTGTATGTGAGGAGAGAAGGAGCATGCTGAGAGTCTCTTTGCTTATCCCTCTCAGCAACTGGTTAGTATGGTGCTTGAATATTAATGCAGTCTGGTCCTAAAAGCTGGCTTTGACTGTGACCTAGCTATACTGTGTCTCACACACACATACACACAGACCCTTCATCCTTTCCGAGGATGTGAAGATCTTCTTTCCTGAGGGACTGATAGATGAGGAGGGCTGAGGTGTTGATTACTGCAGTGCTCAACAGTCAAGTATGTGTGTGCGTGCGTGCGTGCATGTATGTGTGTAGAAAGGCAGGAGGTTAAAGAGAAGGGTAGCCAGCTCGCACCTACTCTAGACTCCTTCTTAGCTGCTGGAGACATCAAGTGTAAAATTGCACACTCTGTGAAACACACTCACATCAAAACCCATGAGGTCACACACACACACACACACACACAGATACAAACACACACAAGTGTTTGGAAACTACTTATAGTTATACAGGCTTGCAGATTCTTCATAGTAGATACTAAACTACACACGACGTGCCTTAACAGAGGTACAGTTTTCACATGGAGGAAGCATCCTAAACGATTTTGTAAAAATAATGACACTGCATCTCTTATATGGTGTAAATTTGCAAAATGATACCAGTCATCGCTGTGTTTACAGCTGTCAGCATGTCTCATACATTACAGTTCCAGCACATCGTAAAATGACCAAAAAGTCCAGGTGTGAATTGAATGAATGTGAGCTCAATTAATAAGACTTTCTACAAGGCTGCAACAAGATAATTGATACTAACTGCATGCCATTTGTCTAACTCTCTTCTCTCTCTCTTGCAGCAACAACGGCGTCTCGACCTGTTAACCATCACCAACTCTGGTAAGTCCCTGACTTCCCATGACCTCACTCGCTCTTCACTCTTTGCCTCTCTACCTCAACACCACTCTACCACTGGTCATGAATGTACTTTCCATGTTTTTAATTTAGTATTGATCTGACAGAAACGTGCCAGTAAGGCACCCAGTGTATTTTCCCCTAACACACTTCTGGATGCTAAAAGGCTCACAAGCTGTTTTCTTAATGCTGCTTTACCCAAACACCGAACTGTTGGGTAGTGGGTGCAGATCACATGGTGCTTGTGTTGTGGAAAACCCCGGAGCACTGCTGATTTGATGGCTGCTGGTCAGTCACTTGAACATTTTGTGTGTTAGGATGTGATGTATTAAATGTCAAAGAACTATCGCCTTGAAGCTTTTATAATGGGATAAGATGGAACTGGTGAATTTCAGTTGTAGTCAAGCAAGTCATTTGGGCAAACATGTGCCCCCAAGGGTATGCCAAGTACATGTGCTTACATCCCTCTTTGTGTGTTTGCGTGTGTTGTAAGAGTTGGTTTTGTAGAGCATATGAGAGACTTTGTCCTCAGTCTGGGATTGTTGAATGATTAACCAGCAGGTCAGATAACTGTCCTACAGTAATTGTGGGATCCCAAGTGGGATGTAATGTCACCTTAACTGTGCATGTTAACACATTTTACTTGGTATGTGTTTACAAGATGCGTTCACGTGTGTTCCTGAGACCCTGCAGTGTACACGTCTAAAAGTCTTTCATAAACAGCTGAACTGCTTTGTGCTCATACAGGCACACACTCCAGAAACACTCACACACTTATGCCTTTATATACTCTTTTATAATATAGCACAGTATTCAGAGCTGCAACAATTAGTCAGTCAATATATTCGTCATTTGAATGAAAATGAATCTGCAGTCATTTTACAATCAATTCATAAATAATATCAAAACACAGCTACATCTGCTTCCTATGCACCACTGAGACGCTGTTATACATGCAGCTTACATGAAGCACTCATGTGCTAGCAAACCATTCGTTTTAATAAAGACCATGAATGGAGTGTTTTCAGTGAATGTCTGTGAGCATGTCGTATGACTGTACTGTTTCATTTTTCTTTCAGTCTGCATGAAAGGCAAAATATGTTTGCAGCTTGAGCAAAGTAGTTTGAATAAACTTGTAACATGAAACAGTCAGACACACATGCTGCTCCAAGTTTGACTGGATGTGGAAACATGTCACAAAGTAGTTGCACTGTTAGACATCTACGCCGGTCTCTTACTGTCGAGAGGCAGCTGTGAGAACGAGGGACCCACTGAGATGGAAAGCAAGGAGAAACTCGAAAAACGGGGGAGGAGAAACAGATGGGGACGGCAAGGAGGATGCAGAGACCCATATGTCTAAAGTATCTGGATGATCTAATATGCTTTGATTAGAATAATGCATATGTGAGGCTCATGGAGACCGGGTTAATTTAGCAGGTTTACGTTGCAGCTGTTCAGCTCAGGCCCCTGGCTTTCACAGTTTGACAGAGGGCAGCCAGAGAGAGAGAGAGAGAGACAGGGCCGGGAAGAAGGGCGAGAATGTGAGACAGACTTTAGAGCAACTTTATATGAGTCAAGTGAGGAAGACCAAAGAGGAAGGGATATGTGATAACATGTATGTATGTATACAACAACTAAATGCCAAGTGTTCTTTGCAAACCCCACACCGGTTTTGCATGGCTGGTTTGGTGAAGTTTCTTTTTTCCTCTGAAGCTCAGACAGATTGGTTGGGGCACACTGGTGAATTCTGGTTCTTAATGTCTTTCCAGCAGGATTATGTCCAGGCTTAAGACACTAAATAAAGTCTGCTGAAGGCACTCGTGTGTTGTCCGTGGCTGTTCGGTTTGCTCTGTTTTCTTGGTTACAGGTGGACTTTCAGACCCATCATTCCCTCAGTCCTGACGTGTCTCCCATCGCCCTGATCATCATCAATGTGGCATCACCATGTTTCATGTGTGAGGCCTTTGAAGGCGGTTTACCTGTTTTTTTGTCTCATTGTAACAGAGGCTATTTTTCCCAATGGTTTGCGTTTGGTAAAGTCCAGGTTTGATGTCAGATCTGTTGAAATCATAACTGACTCGTCTAGTCATTCAGGCCTGATCAGTGGCAAACCTCTTTTATAACCTCGATTACAAAAGAGCTGGGACACGTGTAAATCGTGAATAAAAACAGAATGAGGGCGTATAATAGGTTATCCTGTCTAAAATGATAACAAAAACAGACAAATTTCTACTGAATCACTACGACAAAAAATTGTGAAAAGCCAAGGGATCTGAGTGCTGCAAGCCAACAATGTTTTGTCAATGTCTTTTTTGTTGGTAAGCCAAACTTCAGCACAATCACTAGTGGACACGGTAGAACGAGCCTTCTCCAGTCTACACTCGTGGAGGGGCCCTCGATAGGAAGGCCTGGGCCCTCGACTTAAACAGCTGTGGATTATTCTCACTGAAAGGTTTCTTTCTCTGACCAGTGAAGCTCAGTGTGCTGTGTAAATTATTGCAGGTCATTATTCAGGCTGTTGTTATGTGTGGCCTTGAAGGGAAGTCCATTATATTCTTAACTTGGCAGACATATTTTATCCTGCCCTGCTGCTTATTACTATTCACAGTAGGTGAGCGGACACACACACACACGCACACGCGCGCTGAACACGGTGAAGGTTATTATGATGGCTGTATGAAGAGCAGGTGAGGCTTTCAGATGAATGACTCTGATAGGGAAACACAAGCAGGACATCCTCTCCTTCTCTCTGCAGATTAAAGGAGTTTCCGCTCCTTCGCTCCCATTCTCCTTGTCACCCTCTCACGTGCCTGCTGTCGGCACCTCTTCCTCTGCTCGTTTGACTTAGCATCTCTCGTTATCTGCCGTTATTTATTAGGGATCTTGTTTTATCACTTTGCCTTTGTCGCCTTCTTTCTGCCCTTTTTGTGTTGCATCATTCCCTCCTTCCTCCATCCTTCGTTCACCTCTCTTTGTCTCGTCTTCATAGCATGGACAGCAGGAGGAATCGCTGGGTGGGAACAAACTAATAGGCTCAAATGGCTTCATAACGCGCTGTGTGTGAGGGAGAAAGAGATTTGATAAGGATTCTACCCCTGCTGCTCTGTTGGCCTCTGTCTTTAATGGCGTTCATTAGCTTCTGTGAAGAATGAGTCACACATATAATGGAGTGCATCTATACTTTACATACGGTACAGAGATATGCACACAGTGGAGAAAAAAAACAACCACAAACACGCAGTGTCTCTTTACTCTGTTTTCACACACACAGGCGCTCTCACTCCCACACACAGACCCACTCAAACCTCACTCGGCCCTCTTTAATTGGACACTTGAGCAGCGCACGGCTGCATCTGGCTCCTGTTGAACACAGCCTGACATTTCAGACTGCTGACCTTTCCAGCCCCGCCACAACTAAATAATGATTAGTCCTGGCAACTGTTCCACCACACCAGCAGCCAGGTGCGCACACATGCACACAAGCATGTACAGATACCACACAGACACACACACACACACACACACACACAGGTGCAAACAGCACAAAACAGAACAACAAAAACACCTGCATTGAAGGCTTTGTCTTTTCACAGTGAGAAAATGGGGTGCAGACATTGATTTGAGAGGCCATTGTCATTCTTTTAGCTTATCGATTAGATTGTCCTTTTCCATATCTGCAGTCAGCACCCAATAATGTGTTGTTCTAAATTAACTCTGCTTGCCTCTGTTTAGTTTCTTCTTTCCCCTTTATGCGCTCTCAGCATTACAGTGGAAAAAAGGTCAATCATATTCATGAGATCTGGGCAGATTTGAGGGGATGGTTGTGTGTGTGTGTGTGTAGTGTGTGTGTGTGTGTACTGGTGCGCACGCTTTTTGGTTTGCGCACAGATGCGTGCGTGCAGCATGTGTGTGTGTGCGTGTGTCTAAAGCAGTGAAGCAGCGTGGAGATAATAGGCAGTTCTCAGATCTCCCCTCACACTTTCTTCTTTTTCACTCTATCACTTCTCTCTTTGTATCTCCATTTCCCTGCTGTTTCTGTCAGGACAGAATAGAAATGTTCTTCATTAGAGCCTCTCTTTCTCCAGATATTCTTTGTGTTTCCTGCTTTGCTCCCTCCAGACAATACCACTGACAATACATATCTCTGAGGTCAGAGGTCACGTTTGGCGCAGCCAGCTCCTCCTCTATTCAAACGCCGTCTCCATCTTTCATTCTGCATAGTTACAGTGTGGAAAATGAAGTTTGTAAGTTTAGCATGTGAGAGGCATGAACAAGTTATTAAGCATGGAGCTGATGGCTGCACCCATAATTATTTTAGCCTTATTGTTTCCATGGAAACAACCTGGTCAGGGTATATTCCTCACATGAAGTCATTAAATATTAAAATTTCAATGTATATTTTGAGGATGGGGTATTCAGGAGATACTTACATAGTGCACGAACAGTTCAAGCACAGCTAAATTTAACTTTCTAAATTAGCTCCCCACTGTTCTTTCCTCCCAGTTTGCATTAAAGCACACAGCCAGCAAAACTGAAAAGGCAAGTTAATATTACAGTCACCTATACACCCATTTCTGGTAGTCAGTGATGAAATAAATATAATTAATTTGAAGGAATGTGCTGGAGTAATCGCTCACTGGGCAGCAAATGTGTTTACCGGCTTCAAAATGACCTGCAAATACAGACAAACAGCCGTGATTTGGAGGTCAGGCTGTTACTTCATCTTTCTAATATAGGCTACAACTGATGAATGAAATAGTGCAATAAAGATTTCTGATCTATTTAACGCTTTGATCAGTACAGTAGACACGAAAATGAGGTTTCCTACTGGGATGGCACTTGCAGTTGCTCATATTGCCAGGAGGAGCAACAGTTAATAAAACAAACACACCATTAGGAAAATAAGGAGCCGTGGAAATTGGTTTGGCTGCTCATTGCCAGTTATTACAGAAAGCTCAGCTATCGGCAACAGGTTTGTTGTCTGCCTACCAAACTTAAACCGGTCAACTAAAACAAAACAAGCAGCAGCCTCGTAAACTGAAATAAAAGGAAAACTTTGTAAAGAAAAAACAAATGCTCTGAAAACTGAAAGGAAGTGGTTATTTCAGTTCTCATTGTGGTTTACAAGGAGGGAGAATTAAGTCTTACACTCCCATGAGCCTCGCTTTCTCTCCCAAGAAGTACCAGCATTAACAGTGCCTTACCATATGCATAACACGTGTCAGAAAATGGGAATTACTTCTAACTAAATTGTCTGCACCGTGAACGTGGGGTCAACAGAGTTTTCTCTAATTTACACAATGCACCAGCCTGGACTTCTCTCAGCCATTTAATAGCTTCCATTTCTTCAGATGAAAGTCTCTGGGCAGCCATCCAAACAATATAGCGATATATCATCTATTTATGTCTTTGTTGTGGTGGTGCTATTGTCCTGACTATGATGTATTTTTCTTGGTCTTCTTGCAAATTGCACTCATGGAGTTCTGTCATATTGGCGTAGTAAGAGTCTCACTCCCGCCTCTAAGTCCGATGAAATGCTTGCTTCATGAAGCTCAGGTAGAATATTTAAACTCTTTGTGGTGGTACCATTACTGTTTGACTTTGAAGAACTCGTGTTTGTGTCAGAACATTAATCTTTCTTTCTTTATTCTTGCAGATAAATGGAAGTCTAACCCCTCGTGCATGCCAGTTTCCTTTTTGTTCATCAGTACAGACTTTCATCAGCTGATTTTTATCTGCGAGACCAATCCTCCTTTGAGTAAAGCTGAAATATAAGAAACCTACATTCATTCATTGTGCTGTCATTTCATCCTCATCTACTCCCATCTTTCTATAAAACCACATCTTAGAGCTAACCAACAAACATCTAACCAACCAATAAGCTGCAGTTCTGTGTGCACCAGTCTTTAGCACCTTTTAGCCACGCTCACAGGATTTCTCTGAAATGCTAATTATGACCTTGTCACTCCTTTTAAAATAGACAAAAGTGTTTAAACTGCTTTTTTTTCCTCCGATTTGTAACACTGCGCCAGTCCTCCTTTAATTGTTGAAAATAGAATAGCCTGTGGCAGCAGTTTATCTATGTACAGCAAACAGAAACCATGAAGTTTGGAAGTCAAGAAGGCTTCGCTTTTGGAGCTCTTGCTGTGCTGTCCTTGATACTTTGAGCAAGTGCAAGCTACTCTTGCACATTCTTCCTACCCCAGTGTTTTCGAAGACAGTGTTTCTCCCCAGCCTGAGTTGATCCAGGGAAGGTGGAAAGACAGGCCTGAGACAACCTGTATACAACCTCCTGCTTAATATCCAGGCCTGTGGTGCATACCTGAGCTGATAGAAATCTCTGGGTGGCTCGATCACTGCGTGCTTGACTGGCTTTCATGCTGGAGAGCTGCAGAGATTTGTTTTTAGTGGAGCACAAGACTTTGCACCTTGAGGGAGAGAGGGAGGGAAGAAAGAAAACAGAGAAGAACATTATTTGTAAAAAAAAAAAAAAAAAAAAAAAATACTATCAGGCTTTTGTGTAAATGAGCAGCTGTGAAAACAACACTTCCTATTATTGCCCTAATTATATCCTTTCTCTGTGAATTTGCATATTTTATCTCCCTCCTCTTCATTATGGGGGACTATGCTTCCATTTTGATGTGCTTAAAAAAACACATAAAACAAACAAAGAAGGAGATGAAGGATAGGAGGGAGGAAGGGAGAGGGGCACGCTGGCCGCCTCATATTGAGTATTTTCCAGTTGATTTTGTTGAAGGCTTCTCAGCAGCGTAGCTAAATAAGCAGCAGCATGCTAATGAATGGAGAATGAGTGTGATAATTTACCAGACAAAGAATGGAGGGCTGTGAGAGATAGGAACCAGGAGGACGGGGGAGGAAAGGGCAGCACAATATTGAAAATATTTGGAAAATATTTGTCATCAAACAATTATTTAAAACCTGTCTCGAGCCTATATGCCTGAAGGCTCGTTTTTGTCAAGCCTATATTGCTAATGCTTAGAGTAAATATTCCCTGTGTCACAAATACGGTAATTTCACGCACTGTACACACAGCCAGCCATGTGTTTCATGTTTTTGCATGCAGAAAAGGAGAGAGAGAGATAGGGAGAGAGAGTGCTAAACTCAGAGGACAGTAAATGACAACAGAGAAGCGTAGACTCTGTCTGTCCTCTTTCTAAAAGGGCGATGTGACGAAGGCAGTAAACAGGCTGTGGGCTCTGAGATTATTTCTTTGTCACCAGCAGAGCCACCAGTGTTGCTGAGCACTGCTGTGGAGCAAATCCTCCTAGAGAGGACTGATTGGATTTTTGTTCCAGGGAGCCTTTTGTGTTAGCAGCATAGGGACTAGATAATAGAGGTTGATGCCACTCTGTCCCTGTGTTATGGCTGGTGGATTGAGTTTTTGGACTGTGTGTGTGTCTGTGTGTGTGTGTGTGTGGATGTGTGTGTGTGTGGGTGTGTGGAGCCAGGACATTGTCTCTCTAAACAACCACTATATCACTGTTATTGACAACCTATTGCATCCTCTTTGCTTTAGAGCATGTAGGAACATGTGGGGGATCTGCTAACAGTATGCATACGTGTTCCTAACAGTAAGGCTTTACCGCTAAGATTAATTGTTAATATGATAACCTGCCACTAATATTCTGTGCAGGTATACGTACGTTGCCAGGAGATACTCACTGCCACTGGTCAAGGTCATTATCAGCCTTTTCTCAGTCCCTCTGTCAGATCTACGTGTGGAGCATGTATGCCCAGTGGGTGTGTATGTAGAGAAATGTATGTATGAATTTTAAAAAAAATGTATAAATTATTGATTTCCATAGGGAAATTTCCCTTTTAATTGCCCTGCTTTCCGTCATCAGGTTCACTTACAGAAGGGCAGCGTCGGCCTTTTCTCCAGGAAACTTCAACACAGCAGCACGCTTGAACCCGAGGCCTCACTCATTACACCACCCTGCTGTCCTGTGTGTGAGCGTGTGTGACTTTGCACCGACCTCTATTGGAGACCAAGGAATGATACTGATTTTGACAGGCCAATCACAGTCAACAAGCCAGTTAGAGCATCCAACAGTAAGGACGGTCAGGAAGTGAGTTTTCGAGAAATATTACCCCTTGAGGATAAGTATAGATTCATGGGTATCAATCCACGACACTGTCAAACCTCTGCACGTGTGGTCCCTTAATTTATGGGACAGTAAAAATTGCACGTCATGAACCGAAACATCCTCTGTGGCCGTCTCTCAGCTCAGTGAGAACAGAGGTGGACTGTTGTCAGGGTTTGTGTCTCAGGCCGTGCAGCAACCGATTGCCAGATTCGTCTTGACTGTTTTCTCCAGCGTAGACCTAAATGTGCCTCAGCAGTGACAGATTGTGCTTCCTGCATCTGGATTGCAGAGGAGATGCGTGATATGTGACTGACTTTTTCACTGTCATGGCAGAAGATGGGTTGCAAGATGCTGCGACTTTTCCATGTGGAGTGTAGCTATGTGTGCGGCCAGATTCCTGGCAGGTCGATGTGAAATTAGACTGTTTTACCACGGATTTGAATCGGTTTGGGTCAACATTATTTCAGTTTAAACAGATGAAAATGTGTTTACATTTTGTTGACTGGAGTTTAGATTTGCTCGCTAAGATGAACGGCAGATTTGGATATATGAATAAAAACATGAAATAGAATGAGGATACAAGGGAAAAGCTTGTCTGGCATAACCATGTTTTATTGTACTTTGGAGAGTCGCAGCTCTTTCAACAGAAATTAAAACAAGAGTAATAAAAGAGCAGCAAGTGATGGCAGAAAAAAAAGCAACTAACAAGACGACTGCTGGGTCTTGTGCTTTTTCAGACGCAGCAGCTGCACCAACCCCGTGTTAAGCTCTGAATCAATCTTAACCTCCTCCGAGTGTACAGTAATCTGCAGGAATGATTCTGTGGATCTCAGATCTGTGACCTTGACTATCCTTGACTTGTGTGTTTGTGTGCGTGGGTGGGGGTCTGTGTCTGGCTGGTTGGTGGTTAAGTAAAAGCTGCTAGTTGTCAAAGCACTTTGCCCCTCAACATGCCCCTGCCCCTCCCATCTGATCCACCACCCCACCAGCACGGGTTCCCCCAACCCGTAGCGAGGAGCGAGCTGCTGGTTGGCCTGGGTTGTAGCTGCTATTATGTGTCAGATGCTGCGCACCTGTGAGCCTGGCTGCCCCTCTGCATGACGGCCGACTGCGGTCGCTCGTCCAATCCCAGTGGCTCCCTGCTGTCAGCCACAGCAGCAATAAGAAGTTCTCTGGCTGCCTCCGTCTCTGTCTGACAGCCGCCCTGGAGGAAAGGGTAAGAGAAGCAAAGGGAAAAGAAGGAAAAGGGGGGAGAAATACCATTAAGATGAGCTGTATTCCCACAGACCAAAGCCTGCCCACCAGCCATGTGCTGCAGCTCACCTGGCTGCCAGATAAGTGGAGATTAGAGGAGAGGAGACGGTGGAAAAGGTATTAGAGGCATCAGAAAAATTCTCTCTGAAACCTGGGGACAGCCTTGATACTTTTAGGATTTCTTGTGTCGTGTCTGACATTTGATGCTGATGCAGAAAGGGCACAGAGAGAGACGGTCCACGCTGCTCTCACACAGATGGGGCAGTCTTCGTGCTTTTATGTATTTTTGCTTATTTGTTCCCTGTAGTCTATTGTTCGACTTGCTGTTGCCACTGTATGAATTACAGTTTTGTGAGTTCCCTATCTAGTTAGTGGAGAATAACAGTCTGGTGACACTGGCAGGATCAATACAGGGCCGCAGTAGGAGGTGGAGCGGCCCTAATGAACTGAATTGACTGGTGCTGAAATATGATCAGTATTTCTCTGGTGGTCATTATGTTCCTTATGAAGAAGATCAATGTCTCCTGGGTGGATCACTGAGTATACACAGCATGATGGCAGGGCCAGCGCTGATACCACTCTAAATACTTAATGAAGGATTTAAATAAGTTTTGCCTCCGTGAGTGTGTGTGTGCTCCATGTCTGTCTTTTCCTCGTCTTTCTCTTTCAGTCAAAGGTCTGTTTTCAGGCCCTGCGGCATTAGTAACTGATGTGCTTCTATGAGGCTGTGCTGTTCATTTCATGGGCTATCACTTTTTAAATTGGTGAATGCCTTCTTCATGGTTGATTAGTAATTCATGCGGAGCTAATTAAGAGGCATAATAAGAGAAACACTGGTGAGATGCCTCCAACCAAAATAGGAAACCGGTTTTTACCCCGGACTGTAAACAGTTGTGATTGATCGTGGTAGCGTGTTGCCCATAAAAGACGTTTACGCTTCTCTGAATGTGTCATCTTGGACCCAGACGCCCATATCTTCACTTTGCTCTGCGCTTTCCTGATCTTAGAACATCTTTTCCACCCTGCCATGCCTGGCATCGTCATTTTGCTGGGTCTGTTGTCTGTGTGCTGCTGCTCCTGCCCCTGCCAGCCATCATCACGCACACACCTGTACGAGCATCTGTCCATCCTGCAGATTGGCACAGGTGCTGCCTTTAGATTGGGTGTCGACGTGCCGTGATGTTACTGCACACACCTCGTAGACGTTTTTCACCTTAATTGCAAGACCCCCTTGTTCTCTTTTTCTCTCTATGTCTGTCACATGTCACACACATTTACACACATCCACTTAGCAGCATGAAGGGGTCGTTTATTTTATCTGTTTGTCTGTGAGTCAGTGGGAACTCTTTATGATTCCTGGCGCAACGCGGCAATGATGACGTGTGTACCCGCAGTCTAATTCCATCATCAGCATCATTACTGCTATTATCCTGTGTCTCCCTTTAATGCAGGCTAATGGATGACCAATAAAGATAGATGAGCCTGGCAGTGTGGAGCTAATAGGCAGGACATGATGTCTGGCTTCTGTCCTGACTTGAGTCTTTACCCGATCAACGGCCCTCAGAGATAAAAACAGAGCTAAAATATTATCTCAAGGTATTTCTTCAGCTTTAATGAATCACTGTATCTTCAGCTAATTAGCATGCCGATAATCAACTCAGAGTGGATTCTGTATGCTTGAGAAAGTATTTTTAAAAAGAGCTGATTGGATTTATTAAATAAACAGCAGCTGTGCTTTTAATTCTCCTAATGGTGAAAAGTCAACACGCAACAATGGTCACACAGCATTTGACTGATGTTTACAGTGTTATCACTGAATGCTGTTTGGGTATGGAAAGGTCATTTTAGACTTCACTGAAAGTGGCATCATCCCATCTGTAATTGCTTGCATATAGATCTCTATAACTGTGTGTGTGAGAGTGAGAGAGAGAGAGACCCTACTGTGACATGTCAAAATGTCTTCTGTGACTAAGGCTTGGGACCCACTGAGGGTCAGAGACATGTCAATCAAGCTGTCTTTACACACCCAAAGTGGACTAATTAGTCAAAACACCTGTGGACCATGGGTATGCAGAAAACTACTGACTGCTGATTTTACTGACACTTTTGAGATTATTCATAAAATACAACATCGTGTTGTACGTCATCACTGCCATAGGTCATATAGAAAATTACATGTGCATAAAACAGTGTGTTCATTCAAGCACTGTGGCCTGGTTGAAGCTGAACAAGAGAGTTCAGCAGTGCAGTGGAGCAGTGTACCATGAAATAATTACAATGAAGAAAAAGGGAGTACATGGGTTTAGTTTAGAGACTTTCAGTGCATGAAAATAGTTCTCACAGAGGTTGGCATGTAGTACGGTAGAGCAGAAAGACTAATTCTACCATATGACAAGGTGTTAACGATCACAGTTCTCTAAATTGTGCTATCAAGAATAATGACAATACAAGACGTGCATCTTTGGAGCTCCTCTTTAAATTCTAGATTGGGGAGGAAGTTGTTAAAATGGAGTGGTGTCCCACTTAAAACACTGGCCACTTCAAAAACAGAAGGCTCCAGAAACTGAGCAGCCTTATGTTGACAAGCCCAGCCTCGAGGACAGGAGAGCCATTGAACAGCAGCTTAGATTAGCAGTAATCCTCCGGTCGACTTGTTGAGAAGCTGCTCAAATCTCTTGTCTATCACTCTCACTCCTGTTATAGTTTGTGGCGCTCTGCCAAACTATCAGTGCATAGATATATATGAAATCACCATGGCTCAGCCTGGAAAAGAAGAACTCTTGTTATTCCTAACCTCTAAAATGCCATTTATTGAAAAACGTTGCAGAATTTAACTTCTGTAGAAGTATATGAATGTTACATTTTGACAGTTCAACTTAGTGCTTCTTTACAGAAAAGTGAAGCGAAGCCAATCAATGGCATAGCTGGGAGATCTTACCACTCACTTGTATTGAAAACAGCCGAAAATCCTGCTCCAATAACTGAAATAAAATGACTGCCATTCCGTTCTGAGAGTTATTGTCACCGCTTTGTTTGTTTGTTTTCAAATTCTCTTGTATACATCGAACAGACTCTGAGACCGATCACACAGCACAGTGAACAAACATCAAGGGGAAGCTGGCATTTGAAACAGGCTTAATCATAACTAACTAAATGCCTGAAACTATGAAACGAAATATCAGAGAAGAAAAATGCTCCATATAGTTCTGCATCAGTTACTTTTCAATTACAGCAGCCGAAGCAGAACGAAATTGTTAGTGTCATTTATCGACTGTGGTGCTCTCCATTAGAGTAACAACGGAGAGAAATCCATCCTGTTGTATAACCACCTGGCTGTCTAACAATAACAAAGAGTTCATTTCTGTCAGCTGGCCTTAAGTCTCTCTGCTGTGATACAAGGAACAGATGAGAAGTATGCACCAGGAAACACATGAAAGCACACAGAGCCCAGTGAAATCTGACCAGGCAGGGTATCATCTTGGTGGCTTTTCTCACTGTAGTTCTCTGAAACAAGTCCTTGAGAAGACAGTGAGACGTGATGGGTATCTAAACTGGTAAGGTGATGAGGCAGGACGGCTGAAATGTCCTGCCTCATCACTCGAAGCAATGCTTAAAATACAAAAACAAATATTTTCCATATCAATATAGATTTGAATATGTTGATGTTAGTATTGATATTTTTGTAAATCTTGTGGTTTACAGATGTTTAAGATTTGACAGATATGACAAAACTTAAGAATGTTTGATTTACACTACAGGTGCAAAATAAAGTTGTGTTTCATATGTTTCTGACACAAAAAGATGTAATACCTATGTAGCTGAACATCTCTGAACGGAAAACTTTATGTCATGTCTATTACTTATGCCTTGATGATCTACCCTGGTGATGTGGACCAGGCAAGAGTAGCCGAGCGCAGACACCATCCCCAACCCCCCTATGTGTATATTTTTTTAAATACTTTGTGAGGAAAAACTGTCAACCATATCCAAAGTGCAGGACCAAAGAGAAGTAAATAATGTATGCTTTTGTTAGATTCTTTGAAGACGATATGTGCTACGCGTTACCCGTTTCAAATGTCGAAGATTTCAGACCACTGCACAAAACAGATTTTGATAATCAGAAGGTGTATCTGGTTCACAGAACTGAACAGAATGGCAGCGCAGGCCAGCCGTGCGAAGCACAGATCCTTGCCCTTGCAGGTAAGTTGCCCTCTTAACACATCGGCATTTCTATTTTTAAGGCTGCTTTTCTCTGTCTGACCAAGTAACGTTGATGTGCGCGAAACTCGGGAATGTGTCAAAGCAAGTCCTTTTGTCCGATCTGTCAAGACGTGATCAGCTGGAATCTGACACTGATAGCCACAACAACGTCCTCGGCTGTGGCTAGCTAGATATGCTAGTGAGATATGCTAAGACAAGTTTGGTAGGTAGCCATACCTTGTCGTCAATGCTTTACAGATTTTTACATGACGAGTGTCGTGTTCCAAGAGTTAGCTCTCTTTTTTCGACAGAGTAGTGCTGCTTGTTTCGTTAAATACGTGGCATGCAACGTTAGCCATTCGGTTGTTTACAACATGTAGCTAACGCTTACTAGCTTCGTGTGTACTCGTTCCGCGTTAGCATGTTAGCACATGAGCGCTAGTTAACTGCGTGCAGACGCAGAGCTGTCACTACATTATAAACACATGTGACAACCTGCCATTGACTTGCTAGCATTTTTGCAGCGGTTTTTACATGTGATCGCGACGCTAGCCCGAGAGCTTTGGTGGGTTGCGGTTAGCTTGTTAGCTGGCTTATCTGTTGGGTTATGCCACAGAGGGGATGCGGTGCTGCAGTCATCGCCGTGTCTTTAACATTAATGCAGACAACCTCAAGCAGCCTCCGTCACTAACATGGAAACGTCATGGCTGTTGCATAGCAGCGCATCGTTTTAATGTGCTGAAGTGTGCAAGTGAAATGATTTGCTTAACGTTAGCTCCAGTTAGTTGCAGTAATGTTTGTTCACGGTCGTTTTCTGCGCTCGATCTTCAGCTACATCACTAATCCCCGAATGTGAGCTGTCTGGGCTGCAAGAGCGCTCAGATCTAACCAACACTTTCAGCAAGGCAGTCATGTTAAAGCGCTGTATAGCCAGGGCGATCTGTATGCAGTCCGCTGCTAAGCTTCAAATTTAGCTGTAGGTTTATTGTGTTGAAGTTAACTGTTAGTTTGATCTAGCAGAATGGAGACACAAAGCGTCCTCAGCCCGAGTTTGACAAATGGATGAAAGAATTCTGTAGGTACTCTGACGTTTTCTGAAAATTGCTGTAACTTTTTTGGAAACTTTATTAGCTTCTTCCTGCTTCTATTTCTGCACTTCACAGATACAGTAGAGGAATTTGAAGACAGTATAATGCAAAAGAAGATGAAAATTCCCAAGATGTCCATCAAGAATTCAGGAAACTCTATTGAGAACAATTTTGGAGAGGAGAGAATGCCACTCAGGCATAAAAAGGTAGGCTCGCCTAAAATACACAGAAGTTGTGTTATTTTGTAAACAAGTTTGTGCATTTCAATGGAGAGCACTGGGATTTAATGGACCCTTCATCACCATATTGTGCTTATCCTGACAGTGACACCAGAATCATGACATGCAGTCACTTTGCCCTGTGATTGTGTTCAAATGATACTTACGTACTGATAGTGCCATTAAGACAAAAGTCTGATTTTTATAGCGAGTTTAAATCAGCCACGTTTGTACCCGTAAGTACAACAACAGCAACAAGTGTCCCACTTAAATTGTGTATTTTTACAATCTTGTGCTTTGCCACAGAGGGCCCCTGAATCATTTTCCCAATTGAAGTTTATATCAACACTGTGTAAGTGTAGGCGTATGTGTCATGCTGATGTATACACAGCAGGAGTCTTACATTACAAATATATCTATTGATGATACAATGTCACATTTTCATAAACTTGGCTGACACCCAAAATCCCCCACGCTATTTTTACCATATGCTGGATTAACACAAATTCAGCACTCTGGACAGCTGCCCTTTCACAGACAAATCCTCTGAGCGGCTCATCAAAGAACTCAGTGACTCTTCTCCTCCCAGTTCCTGTTGAGATCCACACAGTCAAAACAAACTGTTTGCAGTCTGTCATGTCATTTTAGATTGATGTGTGTTGTTGTGTCGAGATCCACACAGTCAAAACAAACTGTTTGCAGTCTGTCTGTCGTGTCATATTTCGATTGATGTGCGTTTTTTTGTATCTGTTCTGCCTTCTTACGTTTTGTACCGAGTGCGCTTTGTTACTGATGCAACAAAGAGATTTGTCATATTCTGTAAAATGTTTTATCAAGCCAAACACATGGCATGTTTTTATTCTGTTCATATTTGAGTTATTCCAATTCAAGCTTCATTTCATTGGCCTTTTAGTTCCCTAAATTCACTGTTGTTATTTTCATCAGGCCCTGTCTCAGGACCATGGACGCCCCCTTTCCAACTCCTCCAAGAGCCTGGCAGCAGTAGTGGCTCGCCTGGAGAGAAATGCAGCTAGTTCCTGTGTGGAGGGCGAAGAGGACCTGGATGAGGACCGGTTGGCTGAGGAGGGAGAGGATGCAGACGACGAAGATGAAGATATGGAGGCAGAGCATCAGCAACATCATCACCAGCAGCAACAACAGCATTTGGAAGTGGACACGGATTGTGTATCTGGGGTAGCTGCAGCTGTGGTTCCTAGAGTCCTGTACGAGGAGCTGGTTCATAGCTACAGGCAACAGGAGGAGGAGATGAGGAGGCTGCAGCAGGAGCTGGAGAGAACCCGCAGGCAGCTGGTGCAGCAGGCCAAGAAGCTGAAGGAGTATGGCAGCTTGCTGACAGAGGTCAAAGAACTGAGGGACTTCAACAGGAGGCTGCAAGACGTCCTTCTCATGAGACTGGGCAGCGGTGAGGGACCAGGAGCATGTACACCAACACACAAACCACAGCTGCCTGCACCTCAAAGTTTATTAGTAACCTTTAACCTTAATAATACTCTTAGAAAGTCAGTCTTGGCCAGTAACATCTGTGGGAGGCTAATGTGTGGACAGATTATACTGTATGTCTACATAACACACTCCTTGTACCCCAGTCTGACCCTAAAAGGATATATGCCTCATTTTAAGAAGGCAGGAAAAATACACCGAAAGATGCAACTGGAATATCACGACATGGTGAAAACTGTTAAAGGCCTTTGAATAGACCTTGTCTTTTTAATCTAGATGTACGTACATGTGTGTTCAGGGCTGTCATTTAAAATCAGCGTCTTTCCACTAACACTAAGGCTCAGTCTGTAGTTTGGCTTGGGTCTTCGGTCGGCTGTGTGGACGAGCGATGAGAGCGACTGTCGTGAAACAGAAGAAAATATTGTGGGTTCAGGCCTCTCATATGATCTGTCAAAGACCTGATTTAGAAAGAAAGTAGTCCCCCACCTGCTCACCCATTGTAAATTGCTCCAAATAAGTTGCCAAGACATTTTAAAAGTTTACCACTGTGTTAAACAAATATTATGACTATGATGGGTTTCCATTTATAAAGGTAAACCTATTCACTGGTCTGCAATTTTATTACTTTTGGACCTTGCACATAAAGATCAGGCTTTACTAATATTAGTATTATTTGTAGAATCCACCTGTATTAATGGGTCAGTCAAGCTGCAAGCCAACGGCACCATACATTTCTATAACCATATAACAAAAAAATCTATTTCAGCTTTTACACTAGTAAACAAAATTACTTAAGTCATTACCAGAAAAAGGACATATTGAACTCGACTGCTGCCTGCATGTATTTATGTTGATGAAACCGACAAGTTATATTCATTAAAGAAAGTTGATTTAATAAAAAAAAACAGACTTATTTAAGCCAATGAATAACATTCAAATTGAGGAACTTTTCGGAGGACTTTTTATTTTGGTGATGACGTCATAAAACATGACAGCAGACATTTGAAGCTTCATTCAAAAGCCTTAATAGAAGCTTCAAATGTGAAGTAATGATATCTGTTGTAACCATAATAATTATATCTTGATTTCAGTAGATCAGTTTTGTAAATTCATTGCAGTAACTCTGAAGTTATGTTATGTTTATTTAAAAACCCAGTTTCACATAAACTGTGTCAATATTCCCACAACAACAACAGTTCCTTGTCTAGCCCAAGCTCTCCAAGAAGACTCAGGAAATAAGGAAAAAAAGAAGAAAGCTTAGGTCAGGACATTTAAAGACAGACCTCCTGCCTAATACAGCTGGGGGTGCAATATAAGCAGTGGGGGGCAAAGTGTCAGTTATAAAAGAAATTAACAGAGAGGTGTAATAGTAAATAGACATGCATATAACACTGATTATATAATCCAGCAATATGAGTTCAATAGGTCCATTGCTAAAGTAGTATATACAAGACAGGAAGTTGAATAAAAAGCACTGTAGTTGTGTGATTAAAAGTGGTGTCATCGCAGCGTGCAGCAGTGTCCAAACTCAAGCTTTGCCAGATGCTGGTGTTAACCTCAGGCCCCCTGTAGATCTGGACAGAGGCGCCTGGCTACTGGCGAGACCATCTAATGGACAGGCTAAAGATTAGAGCACCCTGGGGTGCTGTCAGGCAGGGGATGGAGTGCCCTGACCGATATTAAAACTCATCAGCTACATTGGAGCTTAGCATGGCCGGCCACCAAGCCAGCTTAGGTGCTGGGCTAAAATAACCGCCTGACTCGAGGTGCAGGGAGGCCAAGACCCAAGGTGGGAAGCAAGCAGACAAGCAGCTGGGCACTGTTCCAGTGGTGAAGACCTGAAAACAGTCACATGCTACCAGATACTATAGGGATTCAAGTGCAACTAGCATGTTGTCAAGTGCTATTGAACCCTGTTCTGTTTTGCTGTCATCCTCTCTGGCTTTGTAAAGTTGACTAGCAATGATGAATAACCTTTGACCCCACCTCAACTTCAGGTGCTGACAGAAGTAGATTTGTTGCTTCTGTCACTCTAATGCTAAATGTCTCCCTCATATCTCCAGAGCCTATGCATGACAATGGCACTCAGACAATCAAGGCTGAAGTGGTTGAACCTATTGTTGAAGCCCAGGAGACGTGCAGAGAAGAAGCCAACACCAGTTCCAGTTACTCACCCTCACCCAGAACAGTATACACCTGCAACGATGGGAAGGTAAGTCTCACTGGATTGTTTCATCAGCTTTTCCTCATTCCTTCCACCAGGCCCGTGAAGAGCACCATTTCAGCTGTTTCCTTTCATCTCCTTCATCTTGCTTTTCTTTATTTTGACATTTATTCTTCAAGGCAAAATCACTCATCCAAATGTAAACAAAACATTACCCTCCAGCACTGAGAATTCAAAACACAGGACTGAAAGATGCCGTCACTCAACATCTGACTGACAAGCTTTTAATATATTCCAATGGTGCTATTAGAGGCTTGTTAGTAATTTTCAGGAAGTTCGCAGTAAAACAAGCCTGTGTTTGCAATAATGATCTGTTTAGAAGCGCATAAAATGCTCATGTTTTATTCATATATCCACCTCTTCAGTTATATATTTGAATACACAGCACATGTCATTTATATGATCAAATGTTACACTGCACATTTGGACTTTCAGTCTACACTTAAAGACTATCCCAGTAGACCCTCTGGCCCTTTGAGAGTCCTGAATCCTTCACTTCCCTCTTCTGTATCCCTGGCTCTCTGCCTGGGGGTGACCGTGAGAAGTAGCCAGATTTCGTAGGAAATGCTGTATTTCCTCTTAACACCCATGAACCTGGGAACATGCCGTCATAGTTGATCAGTCCTTTCCCCCTGGCTGCCCTACCCTAGCAGGTAAACAAGGTTGAGAAGATTATTATTGTTCCTGCAAGCCCAGCCAGCATCATCAGTGTTTATTGGCCTGTTAGGGTTCTTTACTCCCCCCACCGCTGTAACTCAACCAGCGTCCTGTCTCTGATGACAGGGGGGGAATTGGTACTACAAGCTCTGGGGCCTGCAGCCACTTCAAGCGTGAAGAACACTTGCAAATTAGAACTCTCCTACATCAGGGACCCCATATTAATTATTTGCACGAGAGGAATTTAAAGTGACTGACAGGTTAGCCCTAGTGAGAGTGTCGGGGGGTAGAAAAGAAGGAGGAGAGATGGAGAGAGAGAGATAAACGAGAGCAACGAGGAGGGAGGATGAAAACAATCTTGTCTAACTTGAGGGCAGTAAAAAGCTTGTCGGCTGGCCGGGCGCCTGAAGCACATTAGCTGCACGGGGAAAAGCCTTTTGGATGCTAGCCTAAAGACTTTACAGTGATAAGAAAGGAGAGAAGGCAAAGAGAGTCCCATATGCCCCCTGCTGCATTAGCACACCTAGAAGACTGGGCCAGTCGGCCTAGGCTGGCAATCGGCTTGGGAGTGTTTGGTGCAGGCTTATGCAACGTGCAGTGCAAGTGTGTAGAGAGCTACAGGCTAAATTCATAGTGGAGGTAATCCAGGCTACAAGCAGCAAGTGGCCTGAGCTTATTTATGCATCCTTGTTGGTGAAAGTGGTGCTGCTTGGGATTTGTAAAGTGGTCTAGAGCAGGAGCTGGTTAAGATGTGTTCGACCATAACAAGCTATGACCTGCCTTGTCTGTTTAGATTCAGAGGCTTTTACACCCACATGGAGCGTTGTAGGTCAGTGAAACTGGATTGGGATCCCACAGCTCTTAAAAATGGCCCAGGCAAGTGGGTGGCCAGCATAATCAAGCGTAATCTTCTTAAAGTTTGTTTGTTTATGTTTGTTTCTTAAGACCTTTATTGAAGCATTTTTTTTTTGCTCACAGTTACAGATGTACCAATCCACTGATTATGATACCTGAATTTTTAATCTACAGATGCTGATACTGATAGTGATAACAGAGCTCTTTTGTTCTTGAATATTATTATTGTTGTTGTTGTTGTTGTTGTCTGCATTTTGTTCCAGGTTACTTGAGGCTGAATCTGAACTTTAGAGGTGAAAAGTTCTCTGTCCGTTGATGTTGATGGACTGTGTTTGGGTTCACATCCAGTCAGAGTTTTCACCATCTGGAAAACTGTTCGTGTTCATGCTCCAGTTTATCCTGAAATTTCAGTTTTGCTTGAAGAGACTTGTTTCTTGATGTTGCATTTTGCTGTCTTGAGACCAGCCTGAACGCTTTATGCTTCTCTTTCAGGCTCAGTTTTATATGAGGATTAGGAGTTGGGATATTTCTTTATTGCTTTGACTGGTATACTGGTATTTATGGAGAAGCTGGCAGTCTGTAATGACGCTGAGCCTGCTATTCTAGTCTCTGAGTCCTCCAGTCTTTAACCATGAACGAGGTCTCGCTTACATTTTTTGACCCGAGCTGTATTTTGACAAAATATTACCAACGTGCTGCTGAGGCATGATGTCACAGGCGCACGAAGACATCCTGCATTCATAGAATTGAATTGAATAGATCGGCCCCATTATCACTGATACCTGATCCAGCTATTTGACTCAGTATGAGACTGATATTTGATATCAGTATCAGATAAGTGCAGGTGGTTTATGAAACAGTTGGGAGACTGTAATGGCACTGAGTCACAATGGAAGTATTTATTTTTTCAGTAGATGGGACAGACAGATCGATGGGTAGCACTGTTTGGAAGTCCTGCGTGAGCAAGCAAGTGCAGAGTAGACGCGACTGTCCCATGCAGAGTGGAGCATCGTGTGCTTTGAAGTGTCCGTGCTGGTTCTGATCAAAACCACGATGCATTTCACTTTTTGTTCTCTCTGGCACTGTGCAGATGACAACACTCACAACTTTTATTTATCTACCACAGACTGCAGACAGTTCACAGTTTACGCTCGTCTTCTCTGCAGGTACACCTTGGTGGAGGAATCTGGGTGGAGGAAGAGAAGTGGCACCAGCTGCAGCGGACCCAGGGAGACTCCAAGTTCACAAAGAACCTGGCTGTAATGATCTGGGGTACCGAAACCCTCAAAAACCGTAGTGTCACTGGAGTGGCCACCAAAAAGAAGAAAGACGCTCTGCCCAAACCTCCTCTTTCGCCCAGCAAACTGAAAATCGTCAGAGGTAAGAAACTTCAGATTTAAATCTATAAAATCGAGGCAGTGAAAGAGATGAATCCCTTCTCTGATGGGCCTTCTGCATCAGGTACATAAAAATGACTTTCTCTTTTCATGCAGGCTTTCAGTCATTGAATTATATCCATTAGACACCAGAGAAAGATAAGATCAACTATTTTTTAATTGGATGTAGTCTGACTGCTCACGCTTGCTCCTTCCCCAGAGTGTCTCTACGACAGAGTGTCTCAAGAGACAGCCGACAGTGCAGAGATTACGCAGAGATTGTCCAAAGTGAACAAATACATTTGTGAAAAGATAATGGACATCAACAAGTCCATCAAGAACGAGGAGCGGCGAGAGTCCAAGCTGCTCATCAGACAGACAGTCAAGATGGAGAACTTCACCTACGATGGCATGTAGTGATCAGCTGTCGTCACGCCAGCGCCTTCTGCCCCACCGTGGTCCACAGGATAGTGAGGGGACGTGATATGGGTGGTTGGGGGATGTTTGTCACAGTTTCAGGAGCAGTTGTTTTCCTTTGACACATTGGATTGGTTATTATGTGAAACGTTAAAACAGATAGACCCCTTCCCAGCTCCTTACAGAGCAACCATCACCGTCCTCAGTGCCCAGTTTCCTCATTGGCTGACAGACAGCTTTACCCACTAATGAGAGGCTGAACACATGTGAACTAGTTTGGCATGAGCTGGTATGAGTGTTTTTATAAGCTTTAAACATGGGGATTGGTACAGAGACACGGTTTATTGATGTGTGTGCATTTATGTCAAAGGGAGACGTGAGGTTTTTGTTAAATTGATTTATTGTTCTGTGTCAGAACATAATTTTGAGTCCTTAAACTTTTAAAAAGTGAGAGGTGATTTCCCTAGATAACGTCTTCTGATGCTATAAAGATGATGATGCTAGCTTGCGGTAGATCTTAGTCGTGTGAATGGTTGGATATTTTGGTGACTACCCGATAACTGCTGAGTGTTTGCTGTCGGTACTTACTGCATAGAGTGGGACATCAGGGTCTCAGATTCAGAAGTCTTAATTGGTAACAGCCATATTGCATTTTGCAGTGGAGATTCAGAGATTCTGTTGCTCGAAGAGATTAATTCTCCACCTGAACTGTAGGCCAATCACAGCACATCTCTTTGTTAAAAAGAGAGCTTACGGAGTTAAAATGTGAAGCCTGACTCTAATGTAGAGTCTGTAGAGCGCTATATCTGTTTTGTTTTTTTGCGCTGACCTTTAAGTTCTGAGCGTTTGCCATCGATGCGAGAGCACAAGGAAAGGTTCGGGTGAGATATTCCTGTGTTACTCTTAATCAAACATGTCACTTTCAGACAATTTGACTGTTTAATGAGTTCTAGTGGTACGGGCACGTTGATGCCGAGAAAGGCCTTAAATGGATTTGGCAATCACCAGGGACTGGTATGGCCCTGGGTTTTCTAGTAGGCTGTGATTGTAAATGTATAGTAAGCTGAAGTGATGAAGCTTCGCCTGCACTTTGCTGTGAGAATGTAAGAGGTGGTAACAGGTACTATTTTCTGTGTGATTCACGCCATTAAGGTGAACTGAGCCGGGCGTCTTGCTACCCCCCCTCCTGTATTTAAAACATGCTGCGCTGCACGGGACGACGTGGGGAAGAAAATCAGGGCACGGCTCTGCACGGTTCAGGTCATCTTCTTGTGGAAGCAGTATTAGCTGTGGGTAAAGCTGTCTGAAACACTATCCTACTGTTGAAGTTGTCTGGGCCTGCTGAACCCCATAATAACCCCCTCTTTTTTTAAGCCACGCCACTGGGGACCAAAGTAAGGTTGCTCCAGTGACAGTTTCCTCTGAGCTATGCCATCAGAACTTTGAAAATGTCCTCTTTTTCTTGTATGATTTTTTTTTTTTTTTTAAATGTTTTTTTTCTCTCTGGGTGTTTTATTGTTTTGATCCAAAATGGTTTGTGTGGCTTTCTGCAGACTGGAACTAAATGCTGCAGATTGAAATCTCAACTGTGACCTAGCTGTGGCTAACTGTGAATCTGCTGCAGAGCTGCCCATCAAGCCTCTCCTCTCTTCACACTCTAGAGTTTTGTTTGTCAGTCGGTTTATTTTTTCTCTCTATCATTTTGTCTGTCTTTTTTTTTTTTTTTTTTCAAAAGTTCAGATCAGCCTTTTGTTAAGCTACCTTATGTTTTGGAGATTCTTTGTGTACATAAAAAAAAAACCATCTTTTTATTTTTTTTTTCCACCAAACAGATATTTCAGTTTCTAGTCATGTTACATGTTACAGTTTTAAAGGTTCTGGTCAAGTTTCGGTTTATCTAATTGATGTTGTAATTCCACGTTACCTGACGATTTCTTGTTGTTTCTTTATACACTTTTCATTTTTTTTTTCCATATGAATTGTTGGCTTTAAGCTTGATGTTGTATCCGAATGTAGATCAGCAGAATCTACTCACAAATGAAAAAATCATCTCCCTCTCTGAGCCAAATGATCTTCTATGGAAGGAGAGACGAGGCTTCCCTTAACACCAGATTTTGACAGAGCCCATACATTATACCACACTCACAACATGTGATATTTAAGAAACCTCACTTAGAATCTACCTGCTATTGATCTGCCACAGCAAGATTAGAATCTGTATCGTTAAACTGTTATACTCTTAGAAACCGAGATGCAGTAGTTAGATTGACACAAATCATTTACATTGAAAGCACTTTAAACTTCTGGGCAATTTCTTCAATCTTAAAGAAATGTATTTGTGGTATTCGTCCTTTTTTAAAATGTCTATATAGATTAAGGCCTAACAATCATTGTATTGTCATGAAGCACCTTAGAACATTTTGATTCGTTGTTTTTTTTATGGCAAGAATGAGTTATGGGATATGATTTTATCTTATCTGTCAGATATGCCCCTGACATGCCAATGCTCCAAAACAAGCTTGATAGATTCAATACTTTCAGCTCCTTGGAAGTAGTATTAATACAGCTACTTCCAAATCCGTAAATCTTAAAAGATTTATTCGGGGTCTTTAGAAAACCAGATTTTCACAAGTCACACTATGTTGAAACTGGATTCTTTAACTCCATCATGGCCTCCTGAACAATAACTGGCTTACTTGGCAAATTGACAAGCAAAAGTCAGCAACTCCTCTTGGCTGTCAAGCCCAAAACGTAGTTCACCAATCAAAAGGTATTTACCTATAAATGTGCAAGCTGACTGGAATATGTGCTTTAAGTTAATGTGTGAGGATGCTGGTTATGTATAGATATGACTTATATTGAGATAATTGTGTATTTTTACAGGTGAGTGGTAATTGAAAGCCAAAGTATTGAAGGCCTAGATCAAGCTAAAGAAGGGGGGTGCTGACTGAGGAATCAGCAGGGTTTGCACAAAAAGAGAATGGCCCATGCCAAGGTAATAGAGCTTAGTGAATCTTAAGCCACCAAAATGGTGACATGTTATTGATTTTTTTTTTTTCCCTTTTTCAGTGTCCTTTAGCTTTTTTGTTCTCCCTGTACAAAGCAACATGTGAGGTTCACGTGCGCTGGCGTGTATTTAAAATACACGCGGCTGAAAAGAAAGAAAAGATTTCTGCTGTGCGAAGCTACCATGCCGAAATTCTGACACGTTGTCGTGTGTTGTGTTTGTTTCTCTGTTGTTTGATGCCAAAAGGGGGTGTGGTTAAAATGATGCTTTAAGATGGAGCATTACTAGAGCTATTACATCATCTGAAATGTCAACTTGTTTTCAAAGGCTGGTTTCCTGGAGCGCGATTAAGCCTAATCCTTTAACTAAAACCATCTTTAGTGGATGAAAGCTGTATGGAAGTACTGTATGTTTTCAACCCAGATTGTGCTTAATCTGTGACGGCAAGGCCAATCTCTGTCAAATGGACCAAGTCACTTGCAGAAGAGCAGTTTGGGTTTTAGCTGCATATTAGGAAGATGCACCAATTTATAGCCTGGCAGAGTCATCAATGGGTGATATAGGCTAGTTTTGGCTTTGTAACACGACACCAGACGTTCCAGTACTCTTCACTGTCACACTCAAGTAGCGATAGGGACGAAATGTAACCTCGCTGACTCTGTGATCCTCTTCCTGTGCCACCTCTAGTTCCTTACTCTCCTGACATTTCTATGGGCTGGATTTAAGAATGCAAATGTATCAAGATAGTAGCAAATCTTGTCCTCCTGGCTTGGTGTTTTGGCTTATGTCGTGAACACCTGTCAAGGTTTCAGAAGTGCAGGAGCTTTATGTTGCTTTTTTGACAGTTTGATTGGGGAAAAAGAGATCAGTCCCAGCTTCACTGAGTGGAACAAGATAAATGGCTCCATCAAGCAGTTTTCACAACTAAGTGTACACAAAACACATTACTGTTTGAGCCTCAGATACAATGTCAAACTTACTTCAAATGAGAAAAAAACAGGAGGAACACATTGTTAGGCCTATATTTTTCTTAAGGTATCAGTAACTTTGTATACTATCCACAAACCGGTTCTACTTCATCTAACTTCACCGTCCTACCTCATTGTTACTCTGGTGTTTGTTTGTCAGTGACTGTAAACTATGTGTGTATATTAAAAAAAAAAATCTATAGGAAAGGTATACCTGGTTACTCTCAACATGTACAGCATATAAAACTTGTAAAACACCTCAGTACACAATATCATTCTTAGGAGAAATCAGTTTTATTACCTGCTTAAAGATGCTGCTTTAAAGGGGTGTCTGCGTGAGGGGTCGTCTCTGAATATATACATTATCTTCGCTCTTTGCTATGTCGTGCAGTTGATCAGTGGTTGTGTTCTGTCTCTGTATTGCATTCTGAGATTTTTACTGGTTGACGGTGCTACCAGCAAACAGTTCAAAAACTGATCTGTCTATCGGACCTCAAATGGTGCTGTTTTTCTATGTTTTTATCCTCATACAGCTATGTTTTATTCAGGTGTGTCCACCGCCACTATCCCCTCAGCTAATCAAATTGTAAGCCAAAATATTTCACAAAACGATAACCCTGCTATTACTGTATCGACTTATATGCTATCCATCCAAATATTGTAGATAGTGATTATATCCTCAGCTGTGAGTTTCAGAAGTACCTCAGAACTTGCTGATTTTCAATGGATGCATCTGCTTCTAGCACCTGTTGTCTACCAATATTACATTGTTGCAGTGTATTTTCAGAAATATGCATTTTTACTGGTTAGATCAGGTTTCACTATGTATAGTACATGATTATCAGATCACACTCAGATGACCAATACATTTTAAAGGATACCACTGTTCACTGGTTGCATGCCAGATTGTCATAAAGGAAATCTCAGTTGGACTGGGCAGTGTGTGTCACGGTAGAAGAGGTCCTCAGCAAAACCATGTTCTGTTTGACTCAAAGTTAAGTCCAGTTTGTATCGAGAAGCGGGATTCCATTGGTAGTTGTGTTTATAGTGGGAAATATCAATTAGAAGTGATTATGGGAATGTACAAGCTAGAGCCCCGTCCGTAGTGTGGAGATGGCTGAGTCTTGGTGGTACATTCATGGACACTGCTTTGGGGAGTCTCGGCCTGTCGGTGTTGGAATGATTGATTTTATCTCATCGCTGCTTCAAACTGTGATTCCCTGTTTTATCTCTTTGTTCCTTACTGTTGTTTGAACAATTCAAGTGTTATTTTTAGTGTTAAAAATCTGAATTCAGTGTAGCAGTTTGTTCATGATTGACTTACTGTGAGCTTAAGTCGTGTACAGCAGCAATCAGTGTCTGGACTGGGCTTAAATATACAAAAAGGGCATTCTGTTTTCTTTTACCCTGTGCAGTGACACCAATGGAATCTTTCCTCTGCCAAAGTGTTTGAAGTATGTTGAGTTTCTTTGAGGTGGTTTGCTCTACCTGTCAGTGTGTATATGTCTGTTTTTGCTTTTTACTCTGACCATGTCTGAACATGAAATGTGCTGGGGAGCTCCTCTCTACTGTGAGCAGTGTGTGTTCAAATACACAGCGGTTGGTTTCATGCAAGCACTTAAGCCATTCGTTGGACTGTTTCATAATGGTTCAATTTTAAGCTTTGCTCGGGTCCAGGGAATTGACCCGGAGAGTTTTGTGTGTAATTGAATTCCTATGCAGGTGTGGAGTTGTAATCACCTGGTACCACATCACTGTTGGGTGGAGGGCCAACCAGGGGGAGATGACTGGAAAGAGTTCAAACCTTTGAATGTGTCTGCAAAGCCTTGAGATAGAGTCAAAGGGGACAATGGCGACATGACAAATCCGTACATAACTATTCAAATGAGCTATACAGGGCTGCTTGGGTGTGTACCTGTCTGTAATAGTTGTAACTGCATTGCAATGATCATTAGGGAAAGACAGGGTTATTACTGTGTGGAGTATTTCCAGTTGGTAAGATAATGTGAAAAGAATTTCAAGACTTTTGCAGTAAACACTCCCTCACCCTACTTCAGCCTATCAGAGGCAACCCTACATTTACAGAAGATGTTAAGTATATGCGATAGAGAGTGTAAATGTCTTAGCTAAACCGGCCACACCTCTGCTATGCGAGCAACTCTTTGACGCTTAGCATCCTGTTCTGTGTTTTCTCTTGCTGCATTCAGGAACACCTGTTTAATGTATAGATAAACAGAAATAAATCCAGACTTTTATTCTATCAGCACAAAACTCTTGGTGTCCTTTTTTTTGTCTCTCCTGCTTCCTGTCCTTGTGTCAAAGAAACAAATTACAAGATAAGTCTCATGTTGGAAAGTGAAAGTCAAGATAAAAACGGTGTGATACTGTTTTGTTGTACAATGCCGATGATGCCTCTGCCTCCGCCGTGCAGTATTTGTGTCGTGTGTCAGAGAAGTTAAACTCGACCCATTGGATGTACTTTCATCTGAATCACATGAAAGTCTTTTTTCATATATTTAGCTAAATAAGCTAATTAATTTTCTTGCCTAGAGAGGAAGATCAGTACTTGCATTTGTTCAGTAAATATGATGCTAATGCTAAATATGACCCCTTGTTTTTCCCAATCTTTTTGCTAAGCTAAGCTAATTGGCTACTGGGCTACAGAGCTACAAATTTGAGGGAGATACCAACCTTCTCATCTAAGTGACCGAAAGAAAGTGTGTAAGGGTATTTCCCAAACTGTCCAACTATTGCTTTAATTGCACCACCTGCATCAAAGGAATTCCAGTACAAACCGAGAGAGTTTCAATCAAGTTTTCTGCACTACATTGACAAATCAATGACAAATCGTCTATTGTTAGCTGTTAAGACAAATTTTCTAAAGTTACAGGGGGCTCTGAGTGACTTCATTTCCACACACAGCGTTTTCACCTCAATCTGTATATTTTAAAACCACAAAATCGGGGTTCAATCTGGTCAACAGCTTTGGGCGCAAACCTGCCTCAATCCTTCTAAAGTGTTATTTTTAAACTGGAATACCATTTAACTAATGTCAAAAGAGTTTTTATTTTCAAATTGACGGCCATGTGTGCTGAATGGATTTCAGAAAACCTTAATGGCCTCTCAGCTAATGCAAATTTCTCAGCGCACAGTGACTCTGTAAACTTTTAATTTAAATGCAAAGATTAAAATTAGAGTTTGAGATTGCCACACAATGGTTCCAATTTACTTTTAAAATGTCCCAACCAGGAGTCTGACACCGTGAAGACAGACAGATTTCCAGACAGACACAGGAAGATGAGCTCTGACAACTCATTCTGTGTGTGGCTGTCTGAGCTCTTAGCGCCTTTTCACGCCACATCTGACTCCAGCTTTCCATCATTTCATAGCCTCTGTAGTCAACGTCTGTCACCATAAAGATCAGTCTGCCTCTCCTGCACATCCCTGATGCACTGACTGTAAATTTGTGTTTCAACTTTGGTGTGTTTTGTGCGTGTGTGTGCATCTGCAGAGAGGGTGCGGGATTAACCGGCAGATTGTTCTCAATGTCAGCCACAAGAAAACAGGATTGCAGAAACCAGCAGTGAACTGTACAGTCTTTGTTCATTCAGTCGCCATGCTGCTGGCCTGCTGCTGTGCAACACAACACGCCAATGATTGGCAATGCCGTATCTCGCGTGTCCCATGTCCAAGCCATATTGCAGTATCAACTCAGCTGCGTGAGAGCAAGATAAGACAGAAATGGGGTGTTGACATATCAGATTGCTTTTAAGATGGCTTGTTTGGAGAGGCTTGAATCTAAAATGAGCCCCATCATTGAATGCTGGATTTGGTTGAGTCCACATTTGAAACTGATAGTGAAGTGGTCACTGTGAAGGCCATTTCCTCCCTCTTATGAATTGACTGAGCTCTACTCACTCCCTCATCCTCTCCTCTGTCTGGCACACTGATGCATTTCCATATATTACTGCCTCTGTAAGCAAGTGTGTCATGCGCCCAGGCTTTTCCTACAGCCCAAGGGGACTTCTCAATGTCATTATCGCTAAAGCCTGCCACATGCCTGTAATGTATTGCCGCCTGGCTTTATTGGCAGCGCAATGATTCAGTGGTGGTGATGATGGATTAGTGCCGGCTGGGTCGAGCTGGGCTGGGCTGAGCTGGTCCAGACTGGGCTGAGCTCTGCAGCCTCGCTGTCTGTCGCATAAACACTGTGTCCTCCTCACACACTGCAGTATAGACTGAGACATATAGTATTTATGTCACACACACACACACACAACCAAATGAATAGGGTCATTTCAGTGCTTTTACGGAGCTTCTTGGAATATTGATTCATCTTGTCCACCTTTTGCTTTTCATGCAGACACGGCGCACACAGCAGCACCGCATAATAGCTGGCAGTAATGCATTCTGTTTATGACATTGTTACTGTTTTGAATGTGAAAATGTAGCAACTTTTGTTTCCTCCTGGAAGGGGAAGTTCAGAGAGGGTGCAATGGGTGCATGTGTTACCGCAGCGTGACAAGGTCTGATGATTCCAGGAACATATACACACACATACACACGCAGGGTTTAGAGGAAGGACACACAGTGTCATGTTTTATTACTGAATATGAACCACACTCCATATAACACAGCCACCCAGGCTGAACTAAACTAAACGGCACACTGGCCACCAACTAAAAGTCTGAACTCACCACTCAACTCTTGATTGCAGGCTTTTCAGCCTCTTGCTGCTCTACACTGTGACAATGATCTGAGTCCAGCCTCACTGCAGGGAAATAAGTGGACATTAGTCTTAATTTCTTACTGCTTGCAGCAGCAACTGGCCACCTTCACTGCTGCTGTTCACCTCTGGTGTCCTGAGAGGCACGAGGAGCACACTCTGTGTCGCACTGCAAATCGCTGATTTAGGTTATTTGTTCGTGGAGTGTAACACACTTGTGTCAGTCAGGAATTTCATTTCTCTGCAAGATACTCAGCACTAAATGGAAAAGCATGAATGGGTTAAACAACGTTCACAGGGTTGTTCATCATTCTGTCTGTGCTCTTGGGGAATGTTTTGTCTAGTTTGTTCATCACTGACTGATACAATACAGTGACTTTGTCTCCATTTGAGCCACGCAGACTTTTGCTCATCCTGCAGTATTTCTCCCTAAAAGGCACGGAAAGCTTTTTCATTACTGTAAATAATTAGAAAGTAATAAAAGACTCGAGCTTATATTCTTTTAAATGAATCTCATTCATGCTGTTAGTCTGATTGTATGTGGAGCACTTAACTGTCTAATTTCTTTAGAGATTTGTTTTCCATTTTAAGCAGTTCCACATAATCTACACAGCATTCATTTACAGCACGGAGCACACATCTGTATGCAAAATATGCAAGAAGTGCGTTCATCACATTGTCTCCATTGCCAGTAATGAATCATACATTATCTCTTCCCATATTCCCATCTATGCTGCTATCTTTATCTGAAAAGTGACTGCAGGGTTAACAGACAATAAGTTGATACTGATGAATTCTGCTTTTGGTCTCCAAATCCATGAAAACAAGTGAATGAGCTACCAATCAAACTCACTCTGGCTCTTCTTCCCATGCTCCTTACATATTTTCATCCACCCATACCCATCCAGCTGCATGTCCCTGCATTGTCAGTTAACTGTATGTATGATAAGATGCGCTGGTAAGTCTTGACTGCAGCTGTTAAATTTCTCTCCGCTGCCAGCGTTATTCAGATGTCCTTATCATTGTTAAGAAGCTTATTTGGCTGGTTCAATGATAAAAGCTGGTAAAGTTTGGAATCCATCAGCCCACCCAGTAAGTGGATGCAAAACTGAACTCACCCGAAATACACACACACACACACATGCACACATACATAACTGTGTATGCGCACACACATATGCGCATACTTAAGCACAGAGCTTCCAAATGGCCTCTATTAATGCAGATGGCTCTCCCAATTAACAAGATTCAAAGCGATGATGAATTTTTCATTCTCTGAACATTTAAGCTAATTATGGCCCAAATGAAGCAGGTTCCAGTGAATCACCATGGCAGGGGCTGCCAATGGCAGCCAATGTCACTGTCACAGTGCCACGCTGCACCACCACCCTAATCACTACAGCCGCTTAATATTCAACTCCCACCGCTCTCTCGTCGCCTCTCTCCTTCCTGACTCACCTCTCCTCTCCTCACATATCCTCTCTTCTTTTCTCCTCCCTCTTCTCATCTTGCTTCTTGTTCCTTTCCTCTTGCAACTTTAACCTCTGTCCCTTCTCCACCGTCCTGTGTCCCCTTTCTCCTTCTCACGGTCTCTCCCCCTCAGTGCTCCTCTCTCACCATAGATGTGTTGTTTAAAATGGAAATCAACTAATTGCGCTAATAGCATTTTAATGATAATTTAATGTAGCAAATAAAGCTTGTTACAAGCTAAGCAATTTTGTTGGATTTCAAGGACAATCAATCTGTGTCCGATACAATCTGCTCACCTCCTTGATGACGGGAGCGGGATGTCGGCAGCGTGTTTTCGCTCATGCACGGTACAGATTCAACTACATTCATGTCAGCATCTATATATCCACAAACATAAGCAGAACTAAGTGGGAAAACCTCATTGCTGTACACATTCGTCCCGCATTTCCAAATTACTATTCATGCAATATGTTTTTAGACTGGAGGTTTTCAAAGTCTGACGCTGTGAATTTAAGGACGTTTATTGATGATAGACATCAGAGTTAATGATATCCCTGGGAAGTCAAGTCTCACTGAATCTAACTGTATCATGTCTGCATTGATTGAGTTATAACTCGGAAGAGAAGAACAAATTTTGACGCACACTGCGGATCACGTCTCCCGCTCTGAATTCACTGAAGTGCTATCTGCACACTTTCTGTAAAGCCAGCATATCTGGCACTAGAAACAGTGCGTGCAGCTCAAGATAACTTCTCCATACAGTATGGCCCCAGAGGCCTTTTTATTTTCCTGGTGTGCTTTTTCAGAACAGCTCTATAGTTTAACATTATCCCTTTTAATCATGTGGTGTGTTTTGAAACCAGCTTACTGCCCAGTGGTTTTTCATGCTGTTTTCTTGTTTGTTTCTTTTTGTCATAATCAATTCTCCTCAAGAAATGAACTTACCTGAGTTGTTTCAAGTCTGCTTAGCTTTGTGAGTCATTGTTTCCCATTAAAGAGATTAGATTTGCCTTGTAATCAAAGATGAATAGTTCATTTCGCATTTGGATTCTCCTGCACATTTTTATCAACCACTCCCCCCGACTAAACACATTAAAAATGACGAGGAGCTTGAGCTAGAAAGAGAAAAGAATAAAGTGCCGTGAGACAGAAAAACAATTTAATTTCTCTTTTTATGTTCTACCAGTGGTCATTTAACTGGCCTCTTTATTTAAATGGTAATGTGAAGCTGGCTAAACAGGCATGGCGAATCAGCCTGAGAAGAGAGCCAGGCTTCAAAAAAGATGTGGTGTTTCAGGCTCTGGGAGTTTATCTGGGTCTCTCCTCCTGTCGTCTGACAGAGGGAGGCAGAGCAGGGAGCTGATTGAGCGACAAGGATAACTCTTCTCTGTGTTGGAGTATAATTAATTAGGTGTGATAAATTATACCATTTCTAGCAAACCCTGGCAGCACTGATACATGCACTCTCTAACACACACACACACACGCACTCAAATACATGTGCACTCTCCACACACACACACTGATATGGCTGCACATCCGTGTATTCCCATTTGATGAACATTAGCACTTTGCAGACTCTCAGTCCTGCCTCTGCGTTTGTTGTGTTGCAGAAACTACAGATAAATATGAAAACAAATGGATTAACTGTCGCTTTGCAATCTCACAAATCCAGCAGGTTATTATTTGTTAAGAAAGTTTTCGCATTAACTGTAATGTGCTGATTGAGCACCATTAAAGGTGAAATGCAATGTTTTCTAGCTCTTTCAGCACTAAGATCCACATGCTTTAATAGCAAGAAATACATTCATTTTACTAGAAACAGCAAGAGAACAAGGAAAGTAGTGTGAAACATTAGTAAAAACAAAAGGTTTTCTTTCAAGATTAGTTGTTTTTTGGCATCTTCATGTCAAATTTTCCCATGCTAACAAAATACATTAGCAAGCTGTTCTATTCTATAATTCTATATCATCACGAAAAGGATGGAATTTCTTCACTCAACCTTTATTTTTAAGGGGCGGGCCAGTGGGAGCAGTTCACTCTCTTCTGCATGAGCACACTGTGTGCACAAGACTATAATAAAAGCAAAGGCAAAAATCCTACGGTCCCCATAAAACACATCAGACTGCAAATAAAGGATAAGACAGAGAGAGGATAAAAAGCATTAAATACAATCTGAAGCAACAATATGGGATAAGAAGATTCTTTTCAAGAAGAGGATGAGCTGAGTAATTTTCTACAAAAAACAACATTTTTTTTTACAATTTAATGGAAAAATGATGACTACTCTACACCATGTAATTTTAGAATACCAACTTGGAGTGCTTAATCAAAGTAAAACATGGATCAACAGAGCGAATGAGAAATGCTTAATTGGTTTTTGTTTTGGTCTCTTGTTTCCCCACAAACATAACTGTGCCATAACTGTGACTCTGGGAGCGTCAGTGGTGGAGGTGCTGTTGCTGCTTTTTCTCAGGTAAACACAGCCTGCGCGTGATAACCGCTCTTTCAAGCAAAAGTGGTCATTTAAATTCAGTCAAGGACTTATCTTATTTTCTTCAGCTTCAACAAAATCTTTATTCTCTGCGATTCTCTCTTCACCTCCTCAGTAACTGCACACTTGAAAAGGACGACACCACCTCGATGGCAGAGAGGCTTTTTTTTTATCAGTGTAATGAAAGAAAGTTTTCCCTGAATTTATTTGTATCTGCAGTGAGAATTAGCTTAAATGATGTGCAGCGAAGTTGTTCTATCCAGTAGGTAAACAGTGTTTCACAGTGTTTGCTGCAGTGCACAGTGATACTCAGAATGCAAGTATTCACATCTTTTACTTCAGCAAAAGTCACAATACTGCCACTAACTGCAATACTACAATATTAACTGCAATACCCAAATGTATTAGCATTAAAAACGTACTTAAAGTACTAAAAGTAACGGTGCTCTTTATGAAGAATTGTCAAATTCAGACATTATTATTTGTGATTCATTACTGTTTACATCACCTTAATGTTACAGCTGGTGAAGGCAGACATGTTCATTTTAATTAACTTACAGACAGCTTGATCTGTATTGATATATCATCATTTATTAATTGATTTATTGTCATTATTAATCTGAATTGTAAAATGTAGTAAATAAATAAACAGAGTAAATAATACAATATTTGCTTCAGAAATGTAGAGAAGCACAAAATGGAAATACTCAATATGATACAGTGCCTGAGAAGCCTAAATGTCCGCCTTTGCTGATATTAAGAACACAGATTAAACAACCACCACCATCCCTGTCACCTAACTAATTTAAAGAAAAACGTGTGATGTGTATTTCTTATAAGGAACTCCTCATCAACCTCTAACTGCGTCACTTTATTCAGTTCTGATATCTGATGAGATTCATGGCTTAAGACCAAATTGACACTTGTCTGTCCACTTCACTGTCAACCTGGACGCCTGGTCCAGGACTAAGAGACGCGCGCACACACACCATGCCAGCAGGCACTTTTAGCGGCCTGGTGTTAATGAGAGTCTTGTTTAGAGCTGTCAGATGACCCTGGGCCATGCAGACTGACACCAGCTCCATGTTCACAGCTCCAGAGGTCACCACACGGTCTCTGTATGTGTGTGTGCGTGTGGGTTTGTGTGTGTCCATGCCACAGACAGAATCATTTATTACACCTAATTACGTCTCCAGCCAGTACATTAACACTATATCAGCATATCTTTAATCTTTAGTAGTTTAATTTTCAATCAGTAAAGTTGATATGAATCTTATCTGTGTAGTCTATCCTCGCCGTCACAGAAACAGGTCATTCTTATTGTGCGTCTGTGAGTGATCTGTGGGTGCCTGGAGCCATCCAGCGTGGTATAAATACTCTGAGAAGAGACAGGATAATAAAGGACACACACCGAGAGAAAAAAGATGAATTCAGAGAAAAAGAACACGAGTGTTTCACAGTGTAGTCTTCTCCTCTGTTTTCATTTGTAAATATAAAAATGTGTACACACAAACAGCTTTCCACATACAACAAGACAGTGAACAAAACACCCGCCCACAAAAGTTCCCATATATCATTATTTACAGTTTTTCTGTAATATTTCCCATTTTGGCCATTTTAGATTTCTACATTTTTCTAATAGCATCTAATCTGATCTGATTTAATAAATTTAAAGAATGTTTTTAACAACAGCAGAAGAAAAATAAAGTTAATCCATCAGGATTCCTCAATGAACAGCACAGAAAAGTGTTGCTGTTTACCAATAATCAAACACAGTAAAATACTTAAAATTAAAACATAAATCTGAAGTTGTGTGGTCCAATTTGTGGGTCTTATGATTGGCACAGTTCTCTAATTTGAGCGCAATCCATAAGAAAATGTGAAAGTTATTCATGTTGATGGGGATGTGACATCTGCAGGCAGCAGCTCACTCAGTCCTTCAGGCTGCGTCACAGCTCACACATGACGGTATCTGTGGCTAAAGCACATGAGGCGGTTAAAATGCTCATTTTAACTATCATTCAATAAACGCTTTTTCATGTTTTGCCCAAAGAGAGCTTTTGTCCATTTTTACTTTTTTTTTTCCTCCCGTGTTATTTTCCTTCTGTGTCCCCAGCCAGTGTTTTCCCAACCTTTAGCACATTCGCTGTTAGTCTTCCTTTATGTGTTGACAGTGAGAGTGTGATCTAGCTCGCTGTGTGGAGACCAATTCACAGAGTGGGAAGTGCCTGTGCTGGAGCCAAGCTGTGAGTGTGTGTCTGTGTGTGTCTGTGTGTGTGTGTTTAAGTAACGGAGACTCAAGCTGACAGTTTGCCAGCAGCCTTGCACCTGCACACATCTAGGTGTTGATCTCAGACAGGGTGGGGGGGTGGGGGGGGTGGGTGAAGAGTGGAAGGAAGAGGGGACGGCTGGCAGAGGGAGAAGGAGAGGAAGGGATGCAGCACGAGGTGTTGGGGCTGGTTGAAAAAAGACCAGAGCTCTGTGACATGTAATTCCTGTTGGTATTTTTTTTGTATGTATGTATGTGTGTGTGTGTGTGTGTGTGTGTGTGTGTGTGTGTGTGTGTGTGTGTGTGTGAGTGTGTGCATGCCACAAGTGGAAGGAAAATGTGCAGCTGTGTGACAGGCGGGACAGGAGAGCCAAATGGAGTGATGCATTCTTTCATAGGTAACTGCCAACACCAGAGCGCAGCCAGAGCCTCATTTGTCAGACTCAAGGAAATAGCGTTACAGCGTGACGTTTCACTTCGTCTCTGGCACACACATCAACAACCCTCTGCATCCGGATGAGAGCGACTGTGCCGCTGATGCTACTGTGACCCGCTGCTGAATTTCAGGGTTCAGAAGACAAAAAAAAAAGGGGGGGGGGGGCTGTAAGACAGGGAAAATGCTTTACTGCTTATCTTCTGTTCCATCTGTGTCACCTGTCTTTTTGTCTATCTGCATCTCACCTGACTTCCTATTGGACTGCACGTATGCTGTGCACTCAGAAGATAATGCGCTCCTGCAAATACCATCATAAGTTTTCCTGCTCTACATTCATTGGCCGTTTTAACCTTTTGGCAACAGTGGCGAGTTTGCCGCTGACTGCAGAGCAGCGAAACTCAGATGAGCTCTCTGGAGGGACACTCAACAGTATGTCAGGGAAGTCCATGACACTGTCAGCATAACACACTGCTGGGCAGCCTGAATTATTGAAGTCCATAGCATTGATAATTTAATACAGTAGACATGTTTTGACAGGGGATGGTTTAAGTGGATAGAAAAAGAAATGAGACTTTGCATTAGGTGTGACATAAGTGGGGGAAATAAAGTTTCTTGTTTTCGTGCAGGTCCAGTGTTTTTTATGTGGCACCCTGTATGTAGGGATTTACTGCTCTTCATGACCCAGTTGAGATCCTGCTAGCGGAAGGAGGAGTGAGAGAGAAAGAGACAGACAGATGGGAGAGGGTTAATTGAAGCTGACATGTGTCCAGTGTTTGTATGTCCCCAGATGACACGAAGCTCTCGCCCATATGCTCGTGTTGCCTTGTTCGCTCCCGCTCACCAGCCGCCACCACTATCTGATATGCAGTTTTCACACCATGAAAAACATGGTCACACCATCCAGAATCATTATGAATTGCTGTGTCTGTTATTTTTTTCGGTGCTTCAGGGTCTTTGTCACTGATGTTGCTCTCTTATTTCGCGGCGTGTACGCGCCACACACACCATCAGCGAGCGGTGCCAGTGGTATTATTGTTCACTGACGTCTTTTTTATCACTCTTTTTATTACTGTTTTAACATATACATAATATCCCTAAACCCATCCATCCCATCCTCCAGACCATAAAATAACTATAAAGAAACCCATCTGCATCGGACTGTATGTGGATGTATCTGTACGTCTGTAAAGGCATATGGTCACTTCAGCTCCATGTTTTGACATGTACACACACTGCAAAAAATCAGCTCTCAAAAACAAGGGAAAAATTGGAGGAAATGTTACTTAAAATAAGCAAAATTATCTGCCAACCGAGCAGGAAAAGCAAGTAAAATATCTAGCCTAGAACACCCACAGTTATGTAGAAAGTAGTGCAGGTCTTCATAGTGTTGCACTCATTTGTAAAAAGACAAAGTGACAGAAATATTTGTGTAACGCATCAAAAAGAGAGCTTGAGAGGAAACATCAAACCGCTCTGATCAATTCAAGATGAGTCCTCCTTGATTTCTGATCACGCTGCTTCTCCTCATTGACCACCTTACAAATCTGTTGACTGGCTCTTGTACTTACCTTTGGCAGGTCACTGTCATCCATCACCGCACCGCTCCTTCCTATTACATAACGATTTGGCCCTTGGCCGAAGGCCCTCTGCTTGTGCCAGGTTCCATATTAAACACAAACGGGACTGGACTTTGCTGTTCAGGCCCCCAAACTTTTGAAAAGACCCCCTGATAGCAGGCTAACACGCCACACTGCGCCAACCGCACATACGCTACAAAAGCAAACAAGACACTTGCTTGTCTTTGTTTTGGTTTGTTGTACTCGATGTACTGTGTTCCACATCCTTGGTCCTGTTAAGCAGTCATGCATCTTTTTCTTGTTTTTGAGTTTTTCTTGTTGTTCTGCCAAATCCAACACACAAAGGAGCTCTTTTCCTTGCTGCTGTGTGGTCGACACCTTTTTTTCTGGTGTGCATGTCCATATTTGAAGTGCGAACAAAGCTTTAGTCTTGCTCCTTTTTGCTGAAATATTTTGCTAAATATTCACTTTATGTTTCTTAGATGTCACGAGTTACATTTTTATGTGAAATGACGATAAAAAAAAAACATCATTTATTGTAAGAAGTCAACCTGTCAAAAACACACTTAGATGGTTTTTATTATGATCTAAGAACAAACACGCCATGCTAGCCCATCTGAAGTCCTCCTTCAGATCACGTCTTAAAAATCACTTTTATAGACTTTCCTTTTCTTTCTCTGTAATTAGCGCACAGTAACTTAACACAAAAGGTGACATAAAAACAGGCTTGTTTTCTCCACCTGATTTTCATTTACAGATTGTCTTTGCTCATTTTTATTTGGTGCATTGTCTTTGCACTTCCCCGCTCAGCTCTCACTGTTGGGGCTGAAATGTTAATAGTTTGTGAAATTGCATAACTTCTCCCGACAGCACAGTGGTGTATCATAACTACTGGCCCCTCTGTGCAATTTAGCATATAAAGTGAAGCATATTCAAAATCTTTGTTATTATTGTTCCTGTGTTCGAGCTTGGCGATGGCATTCATGCTGTATGTCTCTCTCACTGTGTCACTCTGTCTGTCTGGTTGTCGGGATGTGTCCCAGCAGGTTTGCCGTAGACTGGCAGAGTGTTGATCTGAGTGTCAGTGGGACTGGGGGTCTACTTTCCCAGCCCTCGTCTCTTCCACCAGCTGACAGACAAGGTCAGGGACTCATCCCGCCTGTCTTGCTCAGCTCCTGACAGCCTTTCCTTTGAGAGACAAACCCCGGACAACCCTGCACTCTCTGGCACGCACCATCACCAATTAATATTGCATCATCATTTTCTAATCTGCTCCCTCAGGCCCTACTTCTCAGGGTGTGATCAGGCCACCTCACTTTCCTGCATCTCAACCTGCCCCAGCCTCCTTCCATAACAAGGAGAGGACCCTCAAATAAAAAAAAAAAGATTACAGGACATGTGGCTCTTTGGTGTTGTCGGAATTCATCTCAGTTTGTGATTTCTTATCTTTTGAGAGTTTCTTCCTGCATAATCAAGAAATGTTCTAGGTTTTAAATGAAAATAAATTAAACTCCTTCAAAGCAAAGAGTGACCAAGCATCACTCAATAAATTAAGATTATTGGCTTGGCTGTGAAGGGCCTCAGAATAACTTCATCATTATGTTTTGTGCAGTGAGTTTGGATCATTTCCTTCTATTTTAGGGTGCAGGGTAGCTCGAGCTGACTGACTCTATGGGTGGCAGTGACAGTTAGTTGGTCTCCCACTTTGATCCACATTTAACTGTATCAACAACTATTTTCCCATATGTTGCTGTGATGCTTTGTTCTAATATTCATGGTCCTCAGAGGATGAATCTCGTGATCCCCTGACTTTTCCTCTAGTGCCACCATGAGGTTGAGATTTGTGGTTTTGAATGGGGATTGAGTGGGTGGCCATGAAATTTGGTACACACATTCATACCACCCTCAAGATGAATTGTAATTCAACTTCAGTTCAGTTCTTCACTTTATGAATGACATTCCCATCAGCCTCAGCTGCACTTTGTGTTGAGGGCTAAATATGAAGTGTTAGCATGCTTATACTTTACATGATGATGATCATCAGTTTGTTAGCATTGTGAGCGTGAGGTTAGCATGCAAATTAAACATGCAAAAGAAGAGCATAAAACACCTCTTTGCTTAAGTACAGCCTCAGGGAGAAGCCAGAATGCCTTTTATTTGATTAAATTTATGATTATTTACTTACTTTACATTCTAACAGTCGGGTTGATAAAGATCCATCAAACTTACTGGAGCCATCTGAAAAGAAATGATCCTGTCATCACTCAGGGAACATTTTCAAAACGTTGATAATTGTGTTCCAGTAATTCTTCTCTAAATTAAACACACTGTGTCCAGAGCCACGGAGTTCGTACTGCAAGTGAAACATAACACAGTATCCATCTCTTTCTGGCATGTGAGTCTTAGGACACACGGATCAGAGAGAGATTATTTTATAGATCTCTTCACGATGTTGACACCTTTTATCATTCTGACGCCCTGCGTTAGTTTGGGAGTTGGGAACATGACTTACCACTCTGTCCAGTTGCTACAACTGAGATGAGGAGCACATTGCCATTTGTTTGGGCCATGTACCTCCATTCTTCAAACGCTGAACTACTTGCAGTCAGAGACATAACACCTCCTGCGACCTTAGTGGATGACTTATCCTCCTACCTTGGGGACTGAGTGATGTGCCTGTGGCTCTGAGAATAGCTACAGTGCTGTCCATCTGGGTTGGGGTCGGGAGGCGCCCGGGCAGTGCAGCGTATTTGTCTGAATCACAGCTCCTGGCTCGCTCATTTGACTCTTCCTCTCATACATACACACACATAGAGTCCACTGACATACAGACACACACGCTGCTGCTTAGTATAGCATGATGGAGGAGCGTGGGGGCCATGTGTCACTCCTTGGCTGCTAAAGCACTCACCTGGCCTCTCCTCAGCACTGATGGATTTACATCGGCCCTGCAGGGGTAGCATAAGCACACACATGCACACACATACACAGATTGTACTCTAGATCGCTTGTTCTTGGTCTGTTCCTTCAAAAACATCAGCCTGGAGGGTGTGAAGGAGAGGGAAAGAATAGAGGAATATCACCCAGCGGATATGGCTACTCCCTATATCCCACCCTCCACCTCCTCATCTTTGCTTCATCACATAAGAAAGATAGGAAAAGTTTAATTTTCGGCCGAGGAGTTGTCAGTCTATGTGTGGCTCATTTTATTCAGAAAGCTGACTTCGAGACAGCCTGTCTGTAAGTGTGTGCGCGCGCGTGCATGTATGTGTGTGTGTGTGTGTGTGTGTGTTCCACAGATCGCTAATCTCTCTGAAGTCCTGTTTGTTCTCCAGGTTTGCCCCCACTACAAACATTTCCCTGATCAAAGCTGTTGAAAAGGCCTGCCACTTCAAACAAAGTATACACACACACACACACACGCACACACGCGCGCGCGCATATACAGATACACACATACGCATCCATTCCAACACAGCTCTACGGCCGACATGTTGTCATGGCAACCACATTAATCCCAAACCAACCAGCGTGCAATGGTTGCATCGGGGCGAGCCAATCAGGAGTGAGAAGAGACGGAGACAAACAGGAGTCATGAGCTCAATTACCATTTCAGTGCTCGCTTAATTTCAAATGCTCAAGTTTGTTTTCAGTGCAGACACACAGCGTCTGCTGATGAACACTATAATGTAGCTACGCTGAAGTGTGAATGTCAGCATTCATTCAGGCTCTTTATGTTGGTGAAAGGGTTTCCTGGTTTCATTTAAATTCACAGGCTGTCTTCTTCCACTCTCCAGCTTCCCCACATCTGTTTTTTTTTTTTCTTTTAGCAGTTATACAACAATCCAAAAATTCTTCTTTTTTTTTTTTTTTTGATATTGCAGAAGTCATTTAATTTCCGGAGATAAGCAGTGATGTTATCTGAGACATTTGATGTCGGCTTTATCAGGGAGTCGTATTAACAGCAGGTGTTACCCTGCGTTTAAATCCTTTCAAGTTAACTTACAGAGAGATGCGGGAGATGGATAAGTCCTGGAATTTTTTGCTCTTTTTTTTTAATCACAGAATCAAAAGCAAAAATAAAAAAGAACTGCTGATTTACCCTGTGGGTAGAATATTTTTTTTTTCTATTATTTGAAGATACAGTATCAGCTACAATGTGGGATTCACCAATAGAATCGATGAAGTGTGGTAATAATAAGTTTGGGAAAAATGTGTTTTGATTATTCTATAGTGAACTGTTTATCTGTAGCCTGGATTCTTATGTTCATGAAGCATTTTCTTTTGCAATTTAATGAATGAATGAATGAATGAATGACATTTTTCTGCCTTGTCTGTAATGGTAGCATTAATGATCATGTCTGTCAACACTCTTCAGTGTCAGAGTTGCTGCTGATCTGAGTACTGCTCATTGTGTGTGTGTGTGTGTGTGTGTGTGTGTGTGTGTGTGTGTGTGTGCGTACTGACAAAGTCTATGTAAAACAGCAGCAGCTCTCCTCTTTGTCATCTTTCTCTGGCCTATTAACACCTTGATGAGGGGAAACGATCTGTAGCATTGACCACCACTAACTGCAGGATCTGTATCGAGCAACCAATAAAGTACAAACTCTCTGCTGATCCGGCTTTCGCCCCATCAGAAAAGAAAGTCAGAGAATGGTGAAAACATTAATCAGTGTTTCCCAAAGCCCAAGATGATGCCTTCAGTTGTCTTGGTTTGTCCTCAACACACAGATATTCAATCACTGAAGAGCAAAGAAACTAGTTTTTGAGTGACTAAACCTGGAGAAAAGGAGTTGGGCGTGTGTGTCTGTGTCTGACCAAACTGAACAAAGTTTGCGTAGGGGTCTGGAATGCAATGACAGATTACTTGTTTTGTTTTTTATGTACAAGGACTTCTTTGCATGTTAACATATTAGCCTCTGTGTTAGAGTACATTCCAGCATTTCTGAGAAAAATGCTCGCAAAAGTAGCTCAAGTTAATCAAGACTTGAAGGAATTATGGTGCAAGTTTAATTGTGATCAGTGACATAGAAGACATCAAGACTGTGAGTCAGTAGAGGACAGTCTTAAAAATGCTAAGACTCAAAAAGACTCAAATCAAAATCTCAAATCTTGCCAGCGTGCCAAAGCAGGCCGCTTTAAGACGCTTGACAGGGGAGTGTGTGACTATCTGACTGAAAAATGGAATAAAGAAATGCCTATTACTGGAGCTGATTTTCTACTGAAAGCTTTGGAAATCACTAAAGAGCTGAACATGCCCACAGTCGAGTTCAAAGTCTGTGTAAACGATTGATGCGCTGAAATGGACTGTGCCTCCGTTGCAGGACTTCTCGCCCAGCGCTTCCTCTCAGACTTCAGAGAGAAGCTACTGATTCTGATAGAAAGCTGATTCTCTTTGAAATGGTAAAATTGAATTAGAAAGACCTGCAGGCTAGTTTGTCAGGTTTGCTGTATTTATTTAAATAACTCAATTGAAAAATGTGATTATAAGATTTTTATTGATATACTTTAATGCATTTGTATTTAATCACTTGATATCTGCCATGTCTCATTTTACTTTTTTATCTTATCTTTAGTTCTTATCCAAACACAGGTGTTGTTTTTCCAAGTAAAATTATTTTCCTCCTCCCTTTCTTACTTACGTTCTTCCTCACACTTTGCTCACTAATGCTGAGTAAACTGCTCTCCTCCACCTCTGCTCTGGTTTATCAATGAGCTGGAAGCACCAGATAACCCAGCTTGGTGATTCTTCAGTACCTGTAGCTCTGACAACAGACTTTTACTCTGGACAGCTCGCTGTTTGAAACAGCACTGCTGACTGCGTGTCACACAGTTTTTTTTCTGATGTAAGAGCTGTCCAGCTAGCAAAGGAGAACAGAGAGCAGCTGTTAAAGTGGAACACATGACTGTCAGGGATAAAAAATACCAGCAATTGTAATAGTGGAGATGATAAAGTTGCTGTTGGGAGCGAGCAGAAGCAACAGAGCCCTATTTACTTTTCTCAATTGGCCTGTGTGTGCGTGTGTGTGACAAGCGGCTTTCAAGGAAACATTTGGGGAAATCTCTTAAGGAAACAGGGGGAAACAGATAGTCTGGCCCTGTCCAAAGTTCAAAAACCCACCGACCATCATCCCTAAAGTTTACAAATGAACATGTTGTATCTTATTTGTACACAATTAGAAATCAAAAAAATGCCAGTTTGTGGTTTTACATGGAACTAAACGCTGAAACCATTTTAGTGACTTCCTAAGTCTCGTCATCACTGTGAAGTTGCCAGGCAACCAGCAGAGATGCTGCACATATGTACTGGGTGGGGAAAGATAAGCTTCACAGTTAATAGATACAGCATGTAAATAAAGCAAATAAGCCTATTTGCCCAAATGGTGAACTAACATTGAACATGGTGAACAAAGCAAACAAGAAGAGTTTAATGTGAAATGTTTCTGACTCCAGTGGAGGCATCAAGAAAGCTGCTGTAGCAGACAGCAAAGCACGCTCACAACCATTCCAGCATTAACACGCTTAAGTATTAACATTTGAACATCTGGTCTCTACAGCTGATTGTCTCAGGGTTTTGCAGCCATCACTAAAAGCAGCAAACGCAATAAATACTGTTTATGATACAAAACTAGAGTTACCACGTTGTTATTGTAAGTCTCTGCCAACCAGTCAAGTTGCAGCTTGTATCCATGTGTGTCCAGACTCATGTAACATATGGAGTGAAGTCTTAGAAGGAATTTGATAAAAGGTATTATGTGTATTTTTTGGCAAAAAAGACATTATCATTATATCCACATGTCTGATTCCAGTGCATAACTTCCAGTGAGAAACAAGCTGTCTTCACTTAGAGACTGCTTTTACAGACGAGTACAGAGGACTGACAGAGAGCTTCATCACATGGTACAACAACAATCACCTGAAGCTCAATATCAGCAGACCCACAGTTTCAAGGTGGACACCCAAGATCAGTGTCACCAATCCAGTATCAGACCAAATGTGAAATATGGTCACAATCTCCTCTTCTGTTATGGTGTTGAATGATGGCCAGAAAAGTGTTTTGCAGAGTTTTACGGTGTGACAGTGACTTTTGACCTTTTAGATAGAAAATGTCATCACTTTATCGTTTTATCTTATGAGACATTTGTGTGGAATTTTGTCATAATTAGCATATGAATGATTGAGTTATGACCAAAAACCTGTTTTGCGCCCACACAGTGACCATGACCTTTGACCTTTGACCACCAGAACCTAATAATTTTTCCTTTAATCCAAGTCAATGTTAGTGCCAAATTTGAATATGTTTTCTTCAGGTCTTCCTGAGATACTGTGTCCAAGAGAACGGGACGTATGGATGGACAGAAAACCCTAAAACACAATGTCTCCATCCACAGCTGTTCTGGAGCTGTTACAGCTGACGGAGGCAAAATAAAACAGCTGATAGGATCTTGGCTGCATACAGAAAACAAATGGCAGGTTTTGGGTGACACAGAAAATCCAAAAGAGCTTGAACATCAAGAGTAAAAGCTTAAAATAATTCTTTTTGCTCAGTCCCTTCACATCTGGAAACAGTCTCCTGCGTCAAAACTGGGAAGAGAGCTAAAGTAAAGTGTGGTTGGCTCTCTCTGATTCTGGTGTTAATGAAGAGACGGGGCATTTTATCACACTGTCTTTGCTATTCTGTTATTGTTTTTGGTGTGTCCCAGTGGCCTGTTGATTTGAGCGGAGCACTAAGTGGTTGTTAATGGCACAAACATGACCGTGGTTTTAAAATAGCAGACTGCCCATTAGGCTGGTATTACCAAGGTAATGGCCTGTTACTAAACTGCTGAATGACATTGTCGCTGCCGCCGAGCCGAGCCGATGCCCGCGATGCACACATGACCACACGCGCGCACACACACACATATAGTTCTTCCATACACAAAAACATAAACGAACGCAAGCGCTTTATATACTATGTATATGTGTGTCGACTGGTGAGCAGATTTGCAGAAAGTGATCTACAGTAAGTTCGTAGATGTGAGGAGAAAAAAAACGAGATGAGAGACAAGAAAACAGGTGGGATCGAACAGAATAGAAAGGAAGAAAAATTGACTGAAAGACATAGCTGGGAGGTGTGACTGTAGTTATTAAAGCTGGGATGCACTATGGTTGTTTACCTCAGCCCGGCTGTATTGTTGTGCCTCAGAAATTATTGATAGGTGGGAAGAGAGGGAGTAATAAAGAACTGCACATCAGCTCTGTCTGTACGTCCGACTGGCTGACTGCTCTGCTTGTCAGACGGGCTTCAGTAACAGCTTCTGTCTGAAAAGCAACACCAGTCCGAATGACATTTAAGACCAAACCGCGTCCTCTTTGTCCATGTAGTGCTCCGGTGCAGGTGGATGTGTTCATGTACTGTATGTCTGTTTGCACATGGCGTCATTTTTCCTGGAGTATGATGCGTTCTCCAAACACACAATCATGTACAGTACACACACGCGCGCAAACACACTCCTACACTGTGGTGCGGCGATAGGGCAGCTCAGTAGGGGGTATATCCCTGGGAAATCATTTCTCCCTCTCCTTTCTTCCTATTTGTAACTTGTCCTTTCAAGCAAGACGGCCCTTAAAGTTCAGTGGCGCATCCTTCAAAAAAGGCTATTACTGGCTGCCTCTGATTCTGTATCATGCCGCGCACAGACCAGCCATCCCTCCTTTTTATGTTCCTCTCCTCCTGTCATCATTTTCTGAAGGCAAGAGAGGAGAAGTCAGGGTTTCAGAAAGGCCTGTGACCAATGCCTTAAAACCCTAAGCAGTCCCCGCCTCTGACTTTGCGCCAGACGTCCGTATCGTATCGCTAAAAGGGCGTATTGCTTTTGATACTTGACAGAGCTCCCTTTTTGTCTCTCTCTCAGTGAATCTCTGTCTCGCCCTCTATGCCAACTGTCTATCACACTCCTTCTCAACACTTACAGGGCTCCATAAAACAGTGTGTGACTGTAAGAGATACGGGCTGCTTCTGAAAGGCATGAAGAAAAGCTTGAAGTCGGCCCTGAAGACTAGACAAAGAATAAAGGTTCGCACAATAGACCGTGATCATAAGGCTGAATTTCTCAACCTTTTCTGCCCTGTAACCACATTTTTTGGACCTCAGCATTTAGAATAATGGTTGTCATATTATAATGGATGTGTCATTCTGTGTTTGAGAGCCAGGATGTAGCTCGACATGTGTGTCAGACACGTGAAATTTATTTTTCAAATACATATATGAAGATATATTAAACACAAATATTTCTCTCAAAAACCCCCGGTGACTCGTCTGACGAGGTCAGCTTGCCAAACTGACAAACTGAAGAATATAATGGCTCATTCAACCTTGATTCCTCCAACTTTTGATTCAGTGAATGGCAGCGAAGCTCCCTGGTGGTAATTAAACATTTACGTCTTGATATGGTTCACCTTCAGTCGCACATTGATAAACATACAGTACGAGATTTTTTCTGTGCCTTAAAATATTCAACCTGTTATGTTAAGAAATTGAACAGCCTCTGAAAATCATGTTTTTGCTGACCTCCAGTGCTTTAACGTCTTATCTTGTAGCCGTGATGTAGGCCTGTACTCCAGGGTGTTTCAGTACACTGTGACATCACTGTTGGCAAGTGAAACACTGCTTTTCAGCCTCCGTTAAGTTAAGCTGTACTTTATTTATACCAGTACAACATAACTCCTTTAATTCAATACCATGTCTTGATTTTCAGTACTTATAAAATAGGATAGTCATCATTCGGATCATTATTATCATATTACAACATGATAATATTATCATAATATCATAGTGTAGCCGCTTGAGAACTCATTTGCGACCCTGACATGACCAGAGCTCACAGCGGTAGCGCTCTGCTCTTTGGTCATTGATGGCCAAAGGCCCGCATCTCAGCACCACCTCTCACTATTAACATAATTAGAAAGCCCGTGAGCTCAGGCTCGAATGCTGATGTTTAGGACAGATCGTCTCCCCTTCTTCCTGTCCCTCCGATGCTCCTCTCCCTCCGTCAGTGTGTTCCCCCCTGTCACTCTGTCACTCCCATTGTCTGTGACCTCCACTGTCATCACGGCTGCCCTTGAGGAGCAGAAATCTCTCCATTTCACAGGGACCAGCCATAAGGGGGCTTGATTGCAGCAAATTGATCCATAATCACACAGCGCTCAGAGCTTTTTATCCTGCCGCCTCTTCATCTCCACTTTAGAGGCCTGCCGTTGGCGTATTTACATGCTGTCATCTCAGGGGTTTCCTCTGCTCCTGCCTTCTCCCTGTCTCTCCCTCTCCCTCTTTTTGTAGGTCTCTCTCTTTATTTCTCTCTTTGTCTCTCTGTACCCTTCATTCCCTTTATGATTCTCCCAATTTTCCTTCCTGTCCTTCTCTGTCCCTCCCCTTTCTGTCTGGATGTAATGCCAATCGGAGTGTCTCGACATGGCCATTGGTTATCCCTACCTAGGCCTCCTCTCTCATGCTTTCCGTCGCTCTCGCTCTCTCTCTCTCTCTCACACACACACACACACACACACACACACACACACACACACACACACACACACACACACCTCTGACCACCTCATCTCTGCTTTTGATTGCTCTCTTCAGCTACACACACATCCTAGATCTCAGTGATGACCAAGGGGACGAGAGGAAGTGAAGGAGTGAAGGATGGAGGCGAGCACAGAGAGAAAGGGAGTATAGAGACGAGTAGATGATGGGACAAAGGTATTACTTCTGTCCCATGTACATCTGTCTCTTTCTCTTCTGTCTGTCTGTCAGATTCAGGATTGCTTAATCAGCATGACTATAATTTAGAATTAACAATTGAGAAGTGGTTTAAGCATACACCTACTATACTGTACTACACTATGCTATGCAGCTGTAGGGCTGTAGCTTGTATCAGGAATGTCCTCTGTATTTTCTCTGGAATTTTTGGGCTTTAGTATCCAAATTTCCAGGGAGGAGTTTATCTTCTGCAAATGAAAAAGATCAACGAAAACCAACTAGCAAATAGTGAATATTTTAAAGGCAGATTGGAGTAATTTTTAACTCAGTAACTTTAGTTTTTGGCATATTTTTAGGCATAAAAAACAGCAGTTACACCTTCATTTTGGAAAAAACAATTTACAGCAGAATAAATAAAATATGAAAAAAATCTAAATTTTAATATAGACTGTTTTGGTAGGTGGGGTAGCTTGTAAAATACTAGCTAAAGCCGTGTACATTAAGATATGTTGCAAACAAATCATTGAAAATATCATGATAATGGTTGTGATGAGAACAAGTAAGTAGAAAAAAAAAAATGAAAACCAGGAGGCAGATTTTGAGGAAGCTTAGCAAAGTTTCATGTGCTGCTCTGCTGATTTCCTGCTTGTCTTTGTTCCCTCTTCACCTCTGTCTCAGTGTCTGTCTTCCTGTCTCCCCCTCGCTGTCCTCTGTCTTTTCATCAATCATCGTCTGTGTCTCTGTGCATCCACCTGTCTGTGTAAATATCCTCTCCTTTGTAGCTCTCTCTTCATCAGTCCAGAGAAAACATTGTTTTCCGTCTAGAACTGAGCTGCCCCATTTTACGGCAATTAGCGATGTTTATGCAGGGAATCAATTTTTCTCTCCTACTGCACCCCCACCCCCCACCCCCATCTCGCTTAGGGTTTAGCTGTGTAATGTGTCAAGTGACAGAGGGTGCTTTATGAATGTATGAGGAGGCCTTGGCAGTGCCCCTTCCTCCCCACAATAAGATGAGCTGAGTAAATCTGAGGCATGCTACAGGCTCTCCAGCACCTAGACACACACACACACACACACACACACACACACGAACATTGAAGTCAGAGACATGGTCAGTTCCTGGAGAAGAAAACAGCATCATAAAACTCTTATCACTTTAGAGCCCTCCGCACTTCAGTGCATATCCCCGTCCCTCTCTGTCTCTCCCTTTCTTCTGTCTTTCTTCCTCTCCCTCTCTGTTTGTCCTTGAGGTGGCAGAGGGTGGTGTCGGCGGGTGGAGCGGGGGGGGGGTGTGAAGAGGTGCAGAGCTTTGATGCTTGTTGGGGCTCACTCAGCTGGGCAGTACACGGTGCTGCATCTCGTCCCAAGGCTCTGTATAAATTCAACGCCAGTGACAATTTACAGCTCGCGCCCATCCTCGATATGACACACTGAGCAGGGCGCCAAGCGTGTCTTGTTGCCATCTCACCAAAGTGAAGCTAATTTATTACAGTGTAAAACCCACAGAGCAGGAGGCGGGGGCAGAGATATAGAGAGGCCTTGGGTTGAGACTTGTGGTATAATGTGGTATAAAGCTGTGGCCAGTGTGACATTGTTTTTTTTATTGTACCACTGTGTACTGTGGAGCAGGGTTACGATATATACTGCAGCACAGTTTCCCTTCCCATTCTGTCTCAAAGAGTTTAGATATTCCATATTTCATCTGATTTAATGTAAAACCAAGGACTCTATTTAGTGTCCAATAAGATAACTGTAGTCGTGCAGTGTAGTGCCAGACTGAAAATCATCCGTCATCCTTCCATGTCAGAAAGTTTGGACACTGATGATATTAAAAAAGTAAGCAAAAATCTGCCTCTATCTTCTTGAATCAAATTTACTTCTTAAGTGGGTAAATGTATTTAAATATATGCCATCATGCTTCAAGAAGGTCTTGACAGGGCTTCCTTTGTACCTGCTGAAGAAGAATGATGAAGACGATCTCAGTTAATTACATCATGTCACAACTCATGAGATTGAACCCAAAGTTCCCTGGACTGCTGTCTCAGAAAGAGCTGACCAGCACAATCAGGGCTGACCTTCAGAGTCCATTAGATTTATGTTGTTTTTCACAGGCACTTTTCTTCTCTCCGGTAATTTACATATTTATCAGAGCTGATCGTAGTTTGACATTCTTTAATTTTTTTTTTTCCCCTCTCGGCGAGCTGCAAGAGAATGAGCAGTAATGTGCCGTACTGTGCAGCGCGTGACTTTGGCAGGTGAGAAATATGCTGAGGGAGCATTTTGATTTGGAAGTGTGGGCATAAATTTTGCCTCTGCTGCTTTCACTCACTCATTGTCACACACAGCCTCCCCCCTCCCCTGCTTAGCCTCCAACCTCTTACTGTAGCCCCGTCTCACTTTCTTTCGCTCTGTCTCCTGTTCTTCCTAATTCTCGTGCTTTTATATTTTATTCAGCCACGCTCTGTGACAGACCCTCAGAGCGCTGTGATGATGTGAAGTTAATCATTTGTCTGCATCATTCGGTGACCTCTCAGCAGTGGGTCGAGTTGTCCACGGCGAAGAATTAAAGTCACAAAAACAAAATGTGTCCGTGTGGCCAAATTGCATGTATTTTCTTTCAAAATCACAGGGGCTGAAATTTTCGGGGGCAGTTGCTGAACAGAGTCATGTGTGAATGAGAGCAGGGATCATCATCAAGGATATACTTTACTGCCAATTTTCCACCTCAAGACACAGTAACATTTCGAAGAAAATGTGTTGTGAATGAAAGCTGCAACATTGCAGGGACATGTCCGAGAGACTTACAAGACTGCTGATGATGTATTTCAATCCGCCACTTGTTTACAGCTGCATGGCCAACGCTGTCACAGGTCATTAAAGAGTAAAGCTTTTCAAGAATGGCTGGAAATTGGACAATTCAGAAAACAATTCTCAAAATAATAAGTCGTCTTTCACGTAAGTTACTCATTGGCTCATCTTCATCTTCTTCTTTTGAGTCTTATGGCAGCCGGCACCAGCAGGTGTTGCATTCACACACCTGCTGGACGTACCTTTCCCCGTCTATTCCGGCATTGCCATGGCGTGTTTGAAAAGGCGTGAAAAGGAATGTATACTGGGAACTATGTGTGAAAGAGGCCAAAGAGTAACATGGACACAGAAGGGCAGAGAAGACATACATGTAGTGTGTTGTCAACATTCTTGACCTTTAATTTCAATGGTTTGTGCAACATCTACTTAAAGGCACTTAAAAATATTATGGGCAGGCAAATGCTCACCCAGCACTGCTAAATGTCCTCATAGGTTTCACGGCACTTTCCTCATCCAGCCATGATTGGTCAGGACTGTCACAGTGTATTACCTCTTCCATTTGAGCAAACAAATCCACACACAAGGGACAAGTTAAGTTTTTTTTCTCAGCCATAATTAATGGATGCCAGTGTTAAAGTGATTCGTCAATGGACAGAGAATTGTTCAGAAACTATTAATTGATTAATCGTACACAGTCAAACGCAAAAGTGTAAAACATTTTTAATTTTAGGATGATACTGTGGGCTCTGTGATATCGTGCTGGCCATGTTTTACTATTTTTGATCATTTCATGCACTAAATAATTAATCAACTAATCAATAATTAAAATGATCGTTAGCTGTGGTCCTAATGTACACACATACAATATAATGTAAACTCAATCACTAACACTGAAAGAGGAAAATGTAGCACATATCAACAGTAAAGATAAATGAACGATGAATTTTGAAGTATTTTTTCTAGTCGAATGAAGCGGCAGTCGTGTTGCTTTGACTTTCAGCTCAGCACGCCACATGGAAGACGTTCATGTTTGATACACTGCTGTTCTGGCCTGTTCTTCCCTCTTACTGTAATCTCTAAAAATGGTCTCCAAAAAAAGAAAAAGAGTTCTAGGAAAGAGAGATAGGTCCTTTGTTTTGCCTTAGAAAGATACCTCTCACTCTGATCCCTTGTCTTCTCTTTCTCTTTCTCTTTCTCGTCCGTCTTTGGTCCCGTCTCTTTATCTGTCTCCCTCTATGACAGCCCCCTGCCTGCTGATCTCTACTGACACCTTGAGGTCAGGAGATGCAGCTGCAGTGCTGTGCTCTTGAGACTCATCCATAACTTGACCCTAACCTTCATGTTATATGTCACCCATAACTAAGCCAAAAATTTGATTTTCCTTTACATACAGCCTTGCTCTGGTACTTGGTTCCCCCAGCTTCCCTCTGGGTGTTGGGTTGCCTATGGAATAGTGGGACTTAATTTTGTGCTACATCGCTTGGCTGGGCACAGCCAGATACAGAGCAATGCAGAGATACAGACACATAAACACAACAACTACTTGGGGAGCATTTGTGAGAGCCCTGAGGAGTCACAGTGACACACACGCACACACACACACACACACACACACACGCACACAGTTGTGTTTTCATCACTTCAGAGGACATTATATTCACTTACATTCACTTCCTTGAGATTTATCCTAACCCTAACCTCTTATCACAGCTTTGCAAACCCTAACCTTACCCTGCCCTTTACCGCCAGCTGCACCCTAAAATTTAATGGTATATGGGGGGCTTGTTTTGTCCCCATAAGGAAGGCGAGTCCCCACAATGTGACTGTGTAAACAGATTTATGTCCCCACAACTTGAGTAATACATGTACACACACACACACACACACACACACATACACACACACACACACACACACACACACACACACACACACACAAAACGATGAGGGATAAACAGTGGATCCATTGTAAGCTCCAGGAGCCTGCTGTAAGAGATTGTTTTGATGAAGCAGCAAGGGTACACTAGCACTGAGACTAAATGTAGCATGGCCACGATGGTTGAATTCCCCGACAGTCGGGACCTTGGCAGCTGTCTCTTGTTTGGCTCACAACTATCTGGGTTCTTGGTGTTACTTTAGGGAGAAAGGCAGTGTGTGTATATCTGCCTATACCGTTTTTTTCTTTCCTGATTGCAGCTTTGTACTGTACCGTGTGTGCGCGTGTGTTTGTGTGTGTCTGCACATGTATTACTCACATTTTAGGGACGTAAATCTGTTCACACAGTCACATTGTGGGGACTCGCCTTCCTTATGGGGACAAAATGCAAGTCCCCATAATGTAAATGATAAGATTTTAGGGTTAAGGCTAGGGTAAGGGCTAGGTTTAGGAAAGTAATAGTTATGACTACTGTTAGGGACATCAGGAAATGAATGGAAGTCAATGTAATGTCCCTAAAAGGGATGGAAACATGACTCTCTTGCTCTCTCTGTCTGTATGTGTGCGTGTGTGTTGGCTGTATTCTTGTACAAAGAGCCTGTGCGGTGGCCTGGGGTCGAGGCCAAAGTAAAATTTCTAAGTGATGGAATTTCACAGCCACCGAGCACCCAGCGGCCGGCCAAACCGCAAGCACTCACATTTACAACAAACGGCCCGCCCCGCTCCACGGAGACTCCTGAATGGCAAAGCCATTTGTCTCTGTGAAGGGCAGAGGGAGAGAAAAGCGAAATAAAATCAGAGGCAGAGTACTTAAATGGAACAACACTTTTTTGTTTACGACCCCTAACCACTCAAACAGACACACAAACACACTCACACACACAGAGAAGCATATACACACACTGCTCTGAGGCTAAATTGGAATTAAGGAGAAGGAAAGGTGCATAGCCTGTTGCTAATTAGCATTTTCTCTGCTCAGCAGAAGTGGGTGGAAGAATCGATAAGATATTAAGTTTGTGTATAACGATGAGGCACGCAATCACTTTCATCCATTAGCAACAGCAGATTAGAGGAGAAACAACAGCAAAATTTTGACCTCTGTGAATGGGAACTGTTTTTGTTATTCACTCTGTCCATTGTACAGTATTTGAGGAATGATCCTCAAAATGTTTGCGGTAGTACAAGTGGTCAACATAACCTCCTACAACTGGATGTTAATTTGACTTTTAGAGAAGAGCAGTTCTGTCTTTTTGATCCTAGCTTCAAAAACACGATAGACTATCTCTGGAATTTAGCCTCAAACCTTTCACAGCAGGTTTCAAAGAAGACATTTGAACACATTCTCATCATTCTCATGTAATTAAAAGTTTCAGCTGCAGTCAGTCATATCTCCAGAATATAGAGAAAAAGCATCCATTCCTAGACCTCTTACTTTTTTGCAGAAAATGTCTCCATTTCAACATTTTATTAAGTATGTTGAAAGGGTTAAAAACCCTTATTTATACAAAAATCCACCGGTAAATTGACTGAAAATGCTCAAGAAAAGTCTCCATGGTACAGCCTGTCTCTCCAGCATCCCCTCCAGAGTCAGAGCAGAGAGCACAGAAGTGTCTAGCCAGAGAGAAGTCTTCAACCACACCTGAAGACTGGATTCAAAGAAGACCTCTATCAGGTCACACCTGATGCTGGCTGATCCTGACCTCTGTAGATGTATAATTCACCTCTCCTGTTGAATATTCTGTGCCATGTGTTGGTTTGATGTTTGATTCATGTGTGTCTGGCTGAAAATGGACGGCCAGGTCAGTGTGTGTTTTGACCCAGCCTCTCACACTGGGCTGTAACAGGTCGCCTTAATATTTAACTCTGACACCAGCTTAAGATAATAACATCTATGTAAGACTGAGAGCTTTTAGAATTGCTATCTACAAGTCGACCAGGACTTAATGACCCCACAACTTTCTCCCTTTGACGCTCTGTATTTACCTTTCTTTACACCTTTCTCCCCCCTCCCTCCCTTTCTCTCCCCTTCAGACCATCACCGGAGTCCAGAGAGGGAGAAGAAGCTGGTCTTTCTTACAGCTCGTGTTCACCCTGGAGAGTCTCCTGCCTCCTTTATCTGTCAAGGTAAAGTTTTAATGTTAGGTCGGTGCCCTGTCTCATTGATTTGATTCGGATGCAGCACCGCCGGTCTGTATGTTGTTTTGTAGTGCCCACCTACTAATCCCTAATCAATATTTTTAAATTCTGTTAAATAACTTCTGACTCAACTCATGGTATAAAAGCCAATATAAGACAAAGGGCATTTCATTTCCTATTTTGTTTACCTTTCTAACTGAAAAAACAAAGATACTGACATATTACAGAGACATTACGCTTCCACGCAGTTGGGGGAAAAAAACAGCTGAACAATCCAGCAGATATCCAGATTTTTAGTTTGGGTCAAGGGCCAAAAATGCAGTCAATACAGGCTTTCAGTTATAAATTTGAAGTCCCCAACAACTGAAAACAACTGATATACCCGTGTTGATATCAGATTTCATATGACTCTCATGCTGTTTAAGCTCTCCCGGTCATTCATTCTGTGGACATACAGTACGCTCAGCATTCAAACCTGAGCTGTCTGAAAGCTGAAAGAATAGGTACAAGAACCTGTGTTTCCAATATCTCTGGAAACACAATCTGAAGATATCATAGGGTTGCACAGTCTTCACTCTACTAACTCAAAACTAATAAAAAAGCTTGACAAACTGGGGAACCTTTGGGAAATTGTCTCCTTGTGCAGTACAACAATCTAAAAAACTGGATAGCAGGATTGAATGACTTTTTGTGCCCTTCACTCCCTCCAGCAGTGAGTGGGCAGGTTTGCTCCTTCTGGGTTCCACTTCCTTGTTTATCGGAAGATGGTCTGAGGAGGGGAGGGCTGGAGCGATGAAGGGACGGAGGGCACGGCCTTACCTTTAGTGGTGGTCCCTGTCCACTACTTTGACTCAGTGTGAGGAAAGTCCATTAACGCTAACGAAGTGTAGACATGGTGTTTGTGAGGAAGGGACTGATGCAAAGAGGTGGGAAAGGTAGAGGGGTAAAAGAATGTCTTTGTCATATCTATCTATCTATCTGTATACTTGTTTGTCTATCTAATCTACCTACATTATCAGCGCGTGTGTGTGTGTGTGTTTCAATGTGTGTGTGTGCATCATCATGAATCAGATGAGTTGGCTTCTCGCCCGCGGTGTGCTGTCTGTTTTTCCAGCGCCGTCAGCTCCATTCCATTTGTATTGATTTAGGCTTGACGTCTCCTATTCCTCCCCTGATTCTGACGATGCCCCTCGCTGTCCTTCCTTCTCCTTTTGTTTCTCAAAACTCAATTAACTGCCAGCCCGTCTTTGGTTTTCTTTCAAGCCTATTTCCCTGTCGTGTACATCTGTGTGTGTGTGTGTGTGTGTGTGTGTGTGTGTGTGTGTGTGTGTGTGTGCGCGCGTTTGATAGGTGTGATTGACTTCCTGGTGAGCCAGCATCCCGTGGCTCAGATCCTAAGAGATCATGTGATCTTCAAGATCGTCCCCATGCTAAATCCTGATGGAGTCTACCTGGGCAACTACAGGTATGCACGCACAGATTGTTAATTTGAATGCATCGCTACATCACATAGAATTCACATATTACATGGTTTTATATCCTGCTACGTGGGATTATACCCTCTTAACTCCACCTTTAGGGAGCTTAATGAATTCATATAGCTCACAGCAGTGCATTTGTTAGAAGATAGTATTTGGCTGTAGGGCAGTTCTCTCTGCCAGTCTCTCTGTCCAGCCTCTCCTCCTCTCTGTCTTTAACACTATTGCTGCAGCTCTGTGGGCATCCTCCTCTCCTCTATTCTCTTTCCCTTCTTCATAATTGCCTTTTACTTAATAGGCTCAGCCCCAGGAATACTAATGCACACTGAGATAAGCATCGGCAGCGTGCCCCCAGTGTGTCTGTGAGTGCCATCTAGTGGTGGTGCCTCATTACTGCCTCCGAAAATACTTCCAGGGAATCTCAGCTGCTGTCCCCAGCAGTGACAATCTCTGAAATATTCTTGTCTGTGATTGGTGACTGCTTCAAGGCTGTTTTCATTAGCATGCTTTCAGACAGAGTGCTGATGAGCAACATATTGACAGAAGGTGTGTGGTGATAGTCCTCACCTCACCAACCACACATGCTCGTTTCTACACATGCATGCACTTTCACCCAGTCTCTCTCTCTCTCACACACACAAACACACACACACACACACACACACACACACACACACACACACACACACACACTCACTCACAGCTATCTGGCAAGATACAGTGCAGAGCAGACTGAAATGGATACATGCAGAGGAAATAATCAACGTCACTTTACCTGGGATGAGTGTTTAGTATTCATGGCTACAGAATCAGTAACTCCTGTATCATCACCAAGGGCTTCAGTAAATGTTAAAGATACACATGTCAAAAAACAAGGACGTAATAAAAACAATCTTCCTCGCTGTTTTCCTCGATGTCTCCCTCACTGTCAGCTTCCTGCATGCTAGATGATGAAAATGCACCTCCCAGTCCCTAGTTTAGCCTCCAATTAGCTGTCTCCATCCATCTGAGATGAGAATCCCCTCTCACACGAGACAAGTCAACTACCTTATTGATGTTTGAGTAACAATCTGGATCGCTTGTACTTACTACTTGGACCAAGTCATACTCAGAGGACGGTGCCAAGTGTTGTCCTGCCTGCTTTAAATGCATCCATTCTCACAGAGTCTCTGTAAAGTTGCAAGGTGGTATCATATTTCTGAAGGATGTTTTGCTGCCAAAATGGTGGAGGTCTTGCATTTCCTGAAGCTGAAGGTTCTAAATCTAAAAAATGACCACATGACTTGAAAGAGTCATATCTGATTTCACACATTTCAATTAAACCGCTGAATAAATTTGTCTTGTCCCTGTCAGCATCAGCGTTGGAAACAGTGTGTGTCCTGTGTCCATCGCCATCAAGGAAAAGTGTGAGCTGTCCAAAGGCCACAATGAGTTCATCTTTAAATTCTCCAATGGACAACTTTTCCCTCTGAAACCTGTTGAACGGAGTATTCAAAATGTTGCCAATGACAATCATGTCGGCCAGAAAATACTCAAAACTCTCTATGCAGATATGCTGCGTGTCACTGTTATCAATTGGAGCCAGCTGCACTTGAAGAGTTGGCAATAGTCTTGATATTTTCAGTGTTTCATGCCTCCATGCAGACCGCCTGATTTTGATTCAATTCTCTTCACATTTCTTCAGCACTAACAGTGTTTTTACTTCACCTTTTTGTAAATAAAACCACAGTAGTTTGACAACGGAGCGATTAAATGTCTCACTGTAAGGATCCTTGTAATCAGAAGATCACAGTCACAGATAACAGAAGGTCCCAGTTTTTTCTGAAATACTTTCATGTCCCTTCACATCACATTATGTGAGGTTGTATGTGTGCAGTGAATTGACATGGTAGTGCTGGCTGAGTGCTGAATGTTGTTTTGAAGCTGAAGCATTCCTGAACTCTTGTGGTGTATTTGTAACGCATATGCCATCGGATAGAAGCACCATGGACTGAAATTCTGTGTGCCTTAACAATGCTTTCTTGACTAATGTTAAAGAGTACCAACAGTGCAGCTGCCACATCTATGGCATCATAGATTCAACCACAAATGCAGCCATAGCCGAGCACTAACCACATCCACAACCACAACCACAACCACAGCTTCAAACACCACAGCCTGGCAGAGCAGCTGCAGCTGTGGTAAAGAGCCGGTAGATGTGTTCTGTTGGAGCTTGCTCTTTTGAAATGAATAATGAGAAGAAAATGTAAAGTGTCACCTCATCTCTGTGTTTCTCTAAACTGGCAGAATATTATAACCGGACTGGACCAACACACTAACTGCTCCTATGCCAAAAATACAAAACTTATTGTGAGGGTATTTCAGAAACGAAATTCACACCATGGTCTTTTGGGAGCTTCCTAACTTATCTGTCTATCTGTTGTATATATTTACTTAATGGTACCATGTGGAGTTTTTTGTCAACAAACAAAATAAAAATGCATTGTGTATCCCTGAGGCCTAATGAATGTGCTGAATGCATTTCCTTCCTCATTCTTCCACTTGCAGAGGTATTTTTTGGAAGAGTTTTTCCTATACAGTGTGCTCTATTTAATGTCCGCCACTTTATGTGAGAGTCCGAATTATGAGTACGCTATAATGCCCTCAAAAATCCCCACAATGGAACAAGGGAGTAGTGTCCATGCCATCTGCACCACTTTCTGCTAACAATGCCACAATATAATGTGTCACATTTTATAGATTTTTTTTTTATAGGTGCAAAATATTATCTACAGAGCAGTGAGTGAGTGAATGAGGGCTTGTTACAGCTACCAACTGTCATTCAGTGAATAGGTGTGAAACTTAATATGCATGCGTGCAAACAAAACGGGAACCCAGTCGTAGAAATAGTGCTCCATAGTGCTCCTAGTGGTCGAAAACTCCAGAGGGGGTCCCTCTAATCATTTTTGTAAGGTATCATTTTCCATTAAAACTCCCCTCGCTGCGTGTGTTTGCACAGGTGTTCTCTGATGGGCTTCGACCTGAATCGCCACTGGCAGGATCCCTCTCCATGGGCTCACCCCACGCTGCACGCTGTCAAACAACTCATAGTGCAGATGAACCAAGACCCGGTGAGCGAGCATGCACACCGACCCACCCACCCATACTGTGCTCCACGTTCCTTCACCACAGTAATGTGTACTGGTCCCAAGTACAGTTTTCTGCCTCCCTGCTTGGTTCAGCATGTTCTTCCAATCTGTGTTTTGGGTGTGCGCACTGGGGAGCATGGATAGGCTAGTCAGCACCTCTAGAATGTCAGCTAGGCTCTCCTGGCCATTCAAAACATATTACTGAAGCAAGTCTCTAAGCTTTCAGTCTCTAACTCTACTGTAACTTTTTCCTTTTCCAGTTTTAGTCGCCCAGTCAGAGGAATGCTTCACAGGCAGGCCAGGGATTTTTCTCTTTGTTCCCGATGTTAATTATAAGCAGAGCGGCAGGTTGGTGGGATTATTGAAGGTCAGTGTGTGTCCTGGGAATACTCTGCCCTTTTGTACACTCCTCTAATCCTGATAAGAGAGGGAGCGGGCTGGGGCGGGATGCAGGGCAGGCCAGAGATGGGGTGAGGCACGGGGCTGGCATTGGGCAGATTAACCTTTTCCCCCGGCGCTGACACTCTGATCGATAGACTCTGTCATGGCAGGGTGATCCACTCATGCCTGTCATTCACACACGCACCCAAACACACACATGCTCATACTAACCCTGAGCAACCAGACACATACACATACTAACACTTCATCGCACAACTGCAACTAGAATACTGCAAAGCACAGACAAACTGGTGCTCTCAAATGCATGAGTTTCCTTTGTCGGCGTGTTTTTTTTCTCTCTCAGATGTCTACTTTTACAAATACATTGTAACCGTCACAACATTATATAGAGCAGTGGTTCCAAACCATGGGGTTGCGCCCCTCTCAAGAGGTCAGGGCTTGAATCTTAAAGGTCACAGGATGATTGCTGGTGTAGCAAAAAAAAGAAAAGATTTTTCTACACTCAATTAGGTTTATTTTTCAGACTTTTCTTGCATAATACTGTACAGTTTTTAGTAGAGTTGACAAGTAGCTTCAGTTTTTTGCCAGCATATTAACATATATTCAGTCTCGTATTGAATTTATGCCAGAGTTTGCCTATATCGCCAAATAAAACTACTTAATTGCCTGCCACTACAGTGACTTTAGGTTCTCTGGCTGGGTAAATGAAGTCCCCAGTCACCACAGTACTTGGCCATATGTTTCTTAAGTCCACATCTGCTGGTCAGATGCCCCCCATTCCCTCTCCTTCTCTGCTGATCGCCATCACACCAGCACTTCTCCTCCTGTAGCCCCCCTTCTCCCTGATGATTGCCTTCAGTCTTGCAGAGTTAATTTGGAGGCTTGGGCAACCTCTCCTCTTCTGTCTCTCTCTCTTGCCACAGCCAGTTAATCCCATCAGACACACTACTCATGTCTGGGGCTCCCAGATGCCAGTTTCAATGCCAACTCTACAGCCAGGAGGCCCTGTGTTGCTGCCCTCCATTCATGCTCATCTCACACAGCGGGCATAGAGTCTAATGAGGCTACCAGGGTTGGAGGGCTCCACTGGAGAACTCCATTAACAGGAGATCAGCAGCAGCTACTGCAGAACAGGGGCTAAGCCAGCATGTAGTATGTTGCCCATTCACTCGCTGCTAACTCAGTGTGGTCATTTATTTAAAAACTAGGAGATTGAGCAGATGCTGGACTGGGAGGTCATTATCAATTTTCAGGCAATTTTTCAAACTGTACACTATGATTGTGCTTGTAAATCAGAGTTTGCATGTAAGGGGTGAGAAGTTCAGAGGAGCTGGGAGTTCATGACAAAACCACACAATGCAGATTAAGTGTAACAGCCAGGGAGCTAACAGATGAGACACTGGGACTGATCAGCAACACATGCTTTCTGTTCATACATTATAGTAATTTTGTCAGTGAAACTGTAACTCTGGAAAACCTTTGCACGCTGTAAAGTCTGAATCAAACATAGATACGCTAACGTTGTAATCACTTGACGGAGAAGGACATTAGCGTACGCGTTATGATGTTCATGTGTCTGAAATCGTATTCAGGTATCTGCTCCAAAGTGTGGAGAACAGTTCCCTGAGTGAGTCATTCACGTGGGTGGTTGACAGGTGGCTGGGGCCACAAGCTAGCTAATATAGCTTTAATAGCAGCCCTGTTTTGTCATTTTAATGTTGTTGTTGTTTGCTGTTAACTGCGTAAAAGGACAAATCCTGCAAATGTTTATGGTGTCTGTAGGCTACAATAAATTGCAATGGACTGTTCCCGATAAGCACAGTTAAATTTGTAAAAGCAGAGTTAAATTCTCAGTGTTTCTCCATTCACAACATATTGTACTAATTCTTTTCTGGGACCAAACGACAAAACGTTCAAAAAATACCACAGAGGTCATCGTTGCCTCGTTGTCACAGCTTTAACTTTTAAGTATGGTGTTAGGCATGAGACTATCATAATATTTCAGTACTTATAGTTTGAATTTATATGCCTGCTGAATTCAAGATTTATAACACAGAAATGTATTTTCCATAGCCACAAACTAGAATGCTATAATCTGATTGAAGTAAATTCCCAACCATGACCCTTACTTCAGAATATAAAATGCATTGTAATTGAAGTTGGCTTCCCCTGTAGATGATCACAGAGCTTGACAGAAAATCATGGTTTTAGTACAAACCAGGACACCAGGTTGTGCTTTTGATAGATTTGCATCTCTAGGTACACATGAGAATTCATGCCGTCCCATGATTTGGGTGATTGTCTCGTAATACAACTCTAATAACAGTCATTCGGTGTGCTGTCCACTGTATTTACTGAGGCATTTGATATGTGCTTCTCTCTCTGTGTCAAGACCAAAACTTCTGTGTATGCACTTGCCAATAAGTCGTCATATGTGGGCTGTTTAGTCTTTGGAAGTTTCGGCCGGGTTAAGTTCTGTTCCCATCTTAAGTAAATCAAATGCAGATTGTGAGAGCTAATTCAATTCAAGGTGCGGTGCAAATTTGCTTTGGGCCTTCATGTACATAAATCTGACCCTGGCTTTTTGTCAGTCACTATGACTTCTTTACTACTTTAGATACCCACAGTTCTATGGGTAAGGCATCATAATTCAAAGTCACATTGCCCTCCGTTGCACAAAGGAGCCCATTCAGTTTGAAACCCCATCAACCATTCTTGTGACAGACACCCTCGTCACTCCAAAGCGATTCTCCATCATTGTGAATTCAGCAGCGCTCTCTTTCTGCTGGGAAAATAGCTTCCTTGTTCTGTTCAGGGCAATAACTTCTCAGACAAGTGCCATTTAAATCAAAGCTTGTAGCGGGAGCAATCTACGCTGCATTGGTATTGATGACTGAAAACTTTTATTTGACAAATATTTGTATATAGGTTCAAGAGAGCTGGGAACATTTGAATTCACTTGTGTTTATGCAAATACTGTCCTGAACAACAAATGATGTTTTAAAATCAGTAACTTAAAGTCCCATCAGCCAGCTGGCTTGGAACGGTTATATTAATATATGAATACAAAAGATGTGCAGTTACAGTTTGGCATGGAGGCTATGAATTTGTCACTCCTCACAACATACGCTTTGCATAAAGAGAGTTGGGAAATGATGATAACAAATGTTCCCCATTCAGAGGAAATGAAATCAAAGCCTACAGGTGGATCATGGAGTGGAAGAGGAGAACACTGAACGTGTATTACTCCGCAGCTAAAAATAGTCCCCAACAAATGTTGTCTATCAGAAAAAGTGTATTCAGCCTGCATGGCTGAATCCCAACAACTCTCACCAACCTCCTGATCTATGACCACAGGCTTTAGCTCTCACAAGCCGTTGCCTCAAAATCACAGTGAAGTTAGTTTTATTTACCCTTAGTCCTGTGTCCTTATTAGCTTTTAGAAAAGAAAGAAAGCCACAACTATTTTAGTTTTAGTCAATGAAAACTGTTAACGTTTTAGTCTTCTTTAGTCATCACAGTATATAAAACTAGTTTCAGTTTCATTATGTGATGAAAAAGGTTGAAAAGAATGCAGCTTTGCAGAAAGTGTCTGGTGCAGTGGTCTGATGTAAAGTTCAGAGTGACAATGACATGGCTTTGGAGAAAGAAACAAGGCGAACAAGGCAGCTACTGGTGGAAGTTTAAACGAAGTGGTTTAGGATGGAAAACTACTTGGTTAGTTTTAGACAACAGAAGTACTTGGATAGGAGTAGGAAAGTATCATGGCTTAAAGTAAGTGTGTTACTGTTGATGTGATGCATGTGACGTAACTTTAGGTACATTATCTAAGTTAAAATAGGACACCATTGACTTTTACGTAGGGGACACTGGCTGCAGTCTTCTGTATTCATTCGACCCATCCATCCACCCCACCTTCCTCCATATACGAACGTTCTTGCTCTTTTCACTACGTCACTTGACTTCCTCCTTTGCTCCTGTCACATGCGTCATAATAACCTACCTGCAAAGTCAACATGTACCACTGTTTTTCCGGTGAGGACGAGCTGTCACTGCGCTCCATGATGTTTTTGATGTATCCTCATTGTCTCGTTTTTGTCAAGGAAGAAAGGTCATTGAGGAACATATTTATTCATAGTTTTCATTAACAAAATGAGCGCTGCTCGACGCCAACAATAAATTTATCTTGCGATCACTACGCCAAGCGTCCACTGCTGTAAGTCAATCAGACACCATGTTCAGGAACAAGCTCTGTTTACACCTCGTTGATGTATAAACTGTAATTTAACAGTATGGCTCTTTGTTGTATATTTAACAGGTCTATGGTAAGAGGCATCAGCTGAATCAGGCTGTTTACACAATATGTGCTAATAGGATAAAGGATGTTTTTAGTCTTGTCAGGGGTGTTGCGTATAATGACATGAAAAATGTTAGACCAACCTCATTCTTCAAGCAGCCTAAGAGATCCAGGTATTTTAGGACCACAGGAACAGATGAGGAGCTGATAGTAAATCAGAGATCTGTCCGTGAGTTTGTTTTTCTGCCTCCAGTGGTCCAAAATGCTTAATGCAGCTTTAAAGGAATCTTGTGAATATTATTCATATAAAACGTATAAACACAATGCTAAAATTAGAATAGAAGTGTGATCAAGTTCGGCCATTGCGTGATGAAGTATTTGCTCATAATCTGGCTCTGAACTTCTTCTACATCAATCTGAAGGCACCCTTGCTCAAGCTGTTTCATAAAATTCCATCATTTACCATCTGCAGCTAAACATTGGTCAGCAGGGAAAATGGCTGAAAGAGGCAGTGATGCAAGGAGCTATAATCTGTTCCCAAGCTACCCTGTTGTTTGTTTTGAAAAGAAAGAAATGGGGAGTGAGAACAAAAAAAAGGAAAAGCGACCAAAGAAACAAATGGACCCATCTCCCTCTTAAAGCGTTGCTTTTCCAGCTCATTTATCAAAAGCAGAAGAGGAATTCTTTTTGATTGGCTGATTACCAGAAGCATTCATCACCGGCCGACATATCCCCACCAATTTGACACTGCCATTTTGGATAATTTGTTAAGGATGACAAAGAGGTCATTGTTGCCTTGGCTTCTTTTTGACCTTTTTAATATTAGAAAATTAATTTTCAATGTGAAACAAATGTATTAGGTCCTGTCACAGCACCTAGATGAATTTTGCTCCTTGAAATCTTCCCTGATGCCCTCCTTCTGTGACTCCTACAGCCACCACGCTGCAGTCGCTTTCTGTCTCTGTGTCTTTGTTCAACAGTCAGATCTGCTTCGTGTGTGAAGCCGAGGATCTGTGAGTGTCTGTGTGTGTGTGTGTGTGTGTGTGTGTGTGTGTGTGTGTGTGTGTGTGTGTGTGTGTTTGTGTCTTTTTTTCTGCCTCCCCTCTCCTCTCTGTGTGTGCGTTGTCCTCTGGTGTCAGCCAACCATTTCTGATCCATTCCTGAGATTTACGGCCAATTTTACCCCATCATTCCTGCGTCATTTCAATCCCTCCATCATCCCTCTCTTTATTCTCCCGCAGTTTGAAGCTGAATTGTCGACTTTTCACAGGAAGATACAGATGAAGCTCTCACACTCTGGCAATTTCATAGTTCCCAGGCTTTTACCTTATCTTAATTTTTTACATAATAGTAGATTATTTTTTCAATACCTCCCCTCTTCATCCTATTTGCTGTCTTTTCTTATCACCTCTTCTTGTCTGTACCTATCACCCTCCTTCTCTCGTCCTCCTGGCAGGCCCTCCCGACAGATGTGGCAGCTTCTGTGGCACTAACAGGCCCGAAGCAGAGGGCTGCCTGCGCCCGTTCAGGCTGATTACAAGTCACCTCTGTGTTCATAAACAGACAAATACTGCCATCAATTTGAGAGCGCAGTACAGACTGAGAGGGACAGGCGGAGGGAGGGGGGGAGAAAAGGAGAGAGACGGAGACAGACGGAGGGAGAGTTCTGTGTCACTTACTCTTGTCCATGAAGCAGGTCATGCCATCTGCCATGTTCTGTCATTGCTACATCATTAGAGGGTCACTGGCCATGAGCCCCCGTGATCTGAATTGGCTTCTCTAACTAATGAAATGTTTGTTAGAGTTTTACAGTGATAAGTGATAGGACGGTTTTTCTTTTCCTCTTTTTTGTGTGGGAAAGTTTGACTCTGAATGCATATGTGATGCTCACACGTTCACACCGACGTTGCTCCGCTGGAATAGACTTTTAGAATTTACCTTGGAATTGACCTTTCGCTAAATTCCAGTTGTCCAATCATAGTTTAGCATCCATAAACAGGCGTGGTAGGACTGTCAAGCTTATATTCTATCAATATATGAAAAGTTGGGATGGAGGTTTCTTTTGTCGACCCTCTCCAAAAACCAAAAATGCAAGAGCAAAAGTATAAGAAATTGATTAAACACTGTTTGTTAGCATGTCCACCTCACAAGCTTACCTCCTACAGTAATGTCAGTACCTGATCCCAGTATTACTTAAGGCCAGTGGCATTCATGCTACATTATTTTGTGTGGTCACAGGTTGGCGATTGGTTATTCTCCCCTAAAGCCTTTTCGCTTTCAACAATAAGTGAAACATCATTATTTGAAAATGCAAACAATGAGCTTCATGAACAGTCTGTTGGCGTCCCTCCAGTCACGGGCCTGCTTTTCCAACCTCAAGCATATTGCTGCCCATTTCAAGGCCCAGTTGGATCTTGCACATGGACAAAGCTATCTCAGTCCTCCCACAGGTATTGTAGGCACTACTTAAATGTTGGATAATATGCATTACATGGTGAGTAAGTTCAACTTTCTTCTCTTGAGCGAGCAGCAGTTTCCCTTCTCCTCAAAAGGTATACTGCTGATGCCAAGAGCTTTATTCAGGAGCTTGTAATCCTGCTTCAATCAGCTCTTTTTCCTTTCCGTGTAAAGATAAGCCCGGCATTTACGGCCCTCACAGCACCCCCCCACACCCTGCTCTAATTAATATGCAGGAGATAAGTACTTGTCTGACAAAATTCATTCGTTTGACCTTCTAGGTTTTACACTAAACTGTTTGCGGCCGCTGCAAGTTCACCACAAGTTGAGAGTTCCCTGGAGTTTCTGCAGCGAGATGGGGCTTTTGTTTCTCTCTGAGAGGTTTAATTTGGACAGCTCGCTCTCCCCCTCTGTTTCTCTCTCTCACTCTCTCAAATTGTCTTCTGACTTTCATTCGGCAGTCTCTGTTTCTTAATTGCCCCTAATTGCTTAATTACAATTTCAAATGAACAATTCTGGAGGTCAGAGCGGGTTGTTAATTGAAGCATCAATCACAGTGGTGGGGCCTTCAGAACCGTCTCAGTTTGATTGACAGGGCATTAACTCAGTATTGTAGTAAGCCTGGACATGACATTGTGTGGGCTCCATGGCTGTTACTACAGCCAGTGCTGTTCTTCTACTGTCCTTCATGTGATGCTGTGAAGGAGAAACCTTCTGTGTTAGAAACAGAAGAGGGGCAGATTAAACTGAACTGAATTTGGTTTATGTCTTAACCCACTACAAACAGCATGTGGCTTTTTTTCTTTCTTTACATGTTCTCTCTGCATTTGTGTGGGTTTCTTCCAGATAATCTACTTCGCTTTCACTTCATGAGTATAAATATGTACATCAGGTGGTTTTGCTACACTTACTATGAATGTGACTGACTCTGTGTTTGCCCCTCTTTGGAATGGGACACAGTTTTTCCAATACGCATACGGCCAAACATGATGCACTTCATTCATATGTGGACACCCTTGCCATAAATAATATTTTAACATTTTTGGCCACGTACTGTGAATACCTGCTGTTGCCAGTACTTAGGCTAGGCACCTTAGGTCCAGCTGAGTGAATTTTAGATCAGTATTTAGTGTTCTTCCAATATTTTGGCCACAGTTTGAGGACCACCCTTTTCCTGTTTCAACATGGCAGTGTCCCCTTGCACAAATCAAGGTCCATAGAAATTTCCAAACAGGGCTGCAACTTACCATTATTTTTGTAGCCTGTTGATTGATCAATTAAACTCTTAGTCTGTATAAAATACTATGAAAATCCCCATCACACCCCCATGTGACTTCTTAAAATGTCTTCTTTTGTCTGAACAACAGTCCAAAACCCAAAGACATTAAGTTGAATGCAACTTTCACATTTGTCAAAGTAGAATTTCTGATCTTAAAAATGTAATTATTAATTGCTGCAGGTTATTATTTTTCTGGGCAGATGAGTAATAGATTCACTGACCAATAGTTTCAGCTTTATGTGTTTGTTTTTAGTCTTAAGCTTTAAGTCTTAAGCTTGTATGATGCTAATGAGCCACAAAATCTATTCAGAGTCCTTTGAAACAAACTGTAGCTACGTGTGACTATGTGACCCCAATTTTCGGAAAGTTTTCTAAGACTTCTTGTCAGTTTTCATAATTGCTTCAGATACTACACTATTCATTGCTTCAGCGTCTGACACGTCAAAGAATTACTTAAACAGTTCATCAAAGAATAGCTGTACATGTAATTTTCAGTCTGTGACCCTGCAAATCCCTGCAGCCGAGTTCCAAAATCTCACGTAAAGCTTCCCCAGAGGAGTGGAAACTATCACAGCAGCAGTGTAATTGTTGTCCACATACTTTTGTCCATGGATCTAGCTCCTTGTGATCTTGAGATTCTAGTAATTGGTTAAAAACTGAGTTAATAAAGTAAAATTTAGATTAAAAAGGTCCGCTGAGGGATTCTGTTAAACCATGTAGCAGCCAGTGAACCCCTCTGTTTTGCTCTGATATCTGCCACTTTTGATCAGCCTCCTCCAGTGCATCCATATATCTCCTCCTTCTTTTATTCCTCTCCCTCCTCCCAGCCTCCACCTCCTCCAGAGGGGAGAGACCCAGGTGATTATTAGCCTGGTTTGCTTCATCTAGACCCTGGCTGGTTTGTTAGAGATCCTTCCACCCTCCTTCCTCTGCCTAATGGAGCTGGATCCACCTTTCTCACTACCTCCCTCTCTTTCTTAACTCCCCCACCTCCCTCTCTCTTCTCTGTTTCTCCGTCTACCCTTCCCCTCCTTCTTTTCATCCCCTATGTAACTCTATCTTTATGTCTCCCTATATATCTCTCCCTCTGCCTACGTCCCATCACCACCACTGCTCACTTGGCTGCATTTAACTTTTTTCCCCCTCTTGCTCTGTTTTTTTTTTGTGTGTGTGTGTGTTTTGTTTTTCTGTTGTTTCTCCCTCCTTCCCTCCTCCCTCCCACTGTCCTCTTCTACCCCCCTCCTCCTCCTCCTCCTCCTCCACCACCTTCTCCTGCTGCTGCTCCTCTCCTCTGGGGCTCCATCCATCAGGTTGTCGGGGGCTGCTAGCGGCTGACTCCCAGCCACCATATTTCACCGCCAGCCAGCCAAGCAGCTGACAGCACAGCCACTGCCAGGAAATTGCTTTGGCTGTGAGCGGAATTTCAAACACAGGCACACTGCGTCGCCCGGGCCGCCCAAGCACCGCTTTCCTCTCTCTCTCTCTTTCTCTCTCTCCCCTGTCAATCTCTCCGCACTTCCCTACACACATCTCTATGTCCCTCCCTATCTCGCTCTGTCTCTCTCTTTTTCTCTCTCTCTGTGTTTGTCTTTATGTACTTATTTCCTCTCTTTTCACCCCCATCTCTCTATGTTTTTCTGTTTGCTCTTCCCTGCCCCTCCGTCTCCTCACATGCACACACACACAATCACAAACCCATATGCATCGTTTTCTCTCTTTGTCTCTTGTCCGTCTTTGTTATTCCCTCTCTCTGCTCTCTCCCCCCCTTCCTCTTCAGCTCCCACTATCTCTCCCTCTCCTTTTCCATCCTCTCATTCTTCCCTTCCTCTCCTCCTCTTTACGACCCACGGGGAACAAGGTGTGGTGTTGAATGTGTAATGAGCAGAGACAGAGGGAGGGAGATAAAGAGGAGGAGGAAGAAAAGGGGAAGGATAAAATCAGGAGAAGGAGAATGGAGTTATAAGATGGAGCGAGGAGGCAGAGAGGAGGGATGCTGCTCCTGAGTTAAGGGTTAGAAGGAGGGTGGGTGGATGTGAGGGGGCCTTGTGTTCCTGCCCTTGTCAGAACCAGTTTAAGACCATTGAAGTGAGGAGGATTTTGCCAAGTGAGGTCATTTCTGCAGGTCTTCACATCCTGTCTGGTTTAGGCTTAAGGTTTAAGATATACAGCATCTTTCTTTTTTTTGGGGGGGGGGCATATACAGCAAGATCATACATCAATTCATGTGCAAAACCGTGTGAGAGAAAAACATCTAGCATCTCTGTGGTTAGGTGGTTAAATTCATCTTAAATTACACCCATCTTAAATGGGCAGTTTCTTGTCATCATATACTTAGAAAGTTATTCAACAGCCTGAAAAGGTGTATTGTTGAACTAAAATGTATGACTTTTCATATTGATTTGGAGACATTCATTATGGAGCGATGCTTAAGAATATGTTAAATATCATTTAATGTCATTGTCATATAATGGTGTATTTAAAGTAACTAGAACATGATTTACACTGATAGAGTTTGGGTGAAGTTCATTAATAGAGCCCATATCTACACACAACACACGATGTGATAACATGGATAACACTGTAAAGTAAATGTTGTGCTATAATGCCTGTTGTGTTTTTTTTTTTTCATTTTCCGAGCTCTTCCTTGTGCGGTTTCTCTACCATCTTCCATCTGTTTTAATTATTTCTAGCTGTGAGCAGCTCCACTGTTTCTTTTGTGTTTTGCATTGAGCAGTAACAATGTCCATTCACAGCACGCTCAAAGACTCTCAATGCACACCGACTGTACTGAACACGTCATTTTGTATGTAGTATGGAATCGTTACAATATGTGCAGCTTCCAGCCATCCTTGGTTGCACAGAGCTGTCTTGGCTCTGTTGAGTTTAATGGAATTCAAGCCCACTCCACAGTGTGAGTTTCGTTTTTGTTACTTTGCATGTGCACGTTAATGTCAAATCTCTCAAACTGCAAGCCTTTATGAGTATTTAATACCTGAAATGGTTGCTTCAGTCATCCAGGACTGTGATAGTCCTGCATCTAGCCGTGTCATATTGAGGGATATAGTTAGAAAATAAGTCAAGTCAGTGGAAGCTCCCTATTTGCATGACAAGATGAACGTCTGTGTATTAGTGTGTGTGTGTGTGTGTGTGTGTGTGTGTGTGTGTGTGTGTTTGTGTTTAGATTGAGTGATAACGGAGTCGAGCAAGAGGAGCAGATCTTATCAAGTCCATTTTTACACAGTTTATACTGGAGAGAAAAGACATTACACACTCAACATCAATATTAACCTGATAGATACGTATGGACTATGTGATGAATCTGTGATGTCCACATTAGAGAGCTTGTGTGTGTCTTCACCCGTGAGTCATCTCTGCTCACTATCCATCTACGTGCTGTAGGTGTGCCCTTCAGAAGGACAGCCTGATTGAAGTTATGTGTGGTCGGTTGGCTCCTTTCAGGTAGTAAACCTATTCTCGGTCCACGGTGTCTGGAGGGTTTGTTGTCGTCCCATGGGTGACAGCCTCACCCCAGCACGGTCTCGCCGGAGCAAAGGCAGGCCTGCGCTTAATCCCAGTGGGTAAACTGGTGTGGACTGTTGCTCACACTGGCAGAAAAACGTCCCATCCTCCCCACTAACCTGCCATTTTTTCTATCTTCTGTCTGTGTGTCTCTCTGTTTGTCTGTCCCTCTGTTCTCTTTCACTGCCTCCCTCCGTCTCTTCCTCCATCAGAGAGTCACTTTGGAGTTCTACATTGATGTCCATGCCCACTCCACCATGCTGAATGGCTTCATGTACGGCAATGTGTTCGAGGACGAGGAGCGCGTCCAGAGACAGGCTGTCTTCCCCAGACTGCTTTGCCAAAATGCACCAGACTTCTCCTTTGTAAGTCACACAAACACACACAAACACACAGGCACACACACACCAGAGAGGCGGGCTCAGGAGCTGAATTTCGTGAAATAGTTCTATCTCAACCACTAGTGGTGAGGTGGTGTTCAGCGAGGCACTTAATTGCTGCCTGCTGCACTCTTAGTGGCACACAGTTGAAGACCTTGATTGCACCGGGCACCTCCCAGGTGTAAATGTGTGTAACTGCATGGATTTGAGGTGAGGTGTTGATTGAAGAAAAACACCTGCTTAGGTGGTTTAAGGTGAGGGAAAATATACACAGAATGCATGTATGTATTAATTAGCAATACACTGTGCACCCAGCTTACTCATGAATATAACCACTCATGCACACACACACACACACACACACACACACACACACACACACACACACAGGAGGTGTTGAATTATTTGTGTGCAGAAGAAAGCGGCACGTTCCAGCTGTGCACAAAGATTCTCACCTTGACCACAAAAGAGAGGAGGGGCAGGACAGTATGGGGGGTGTAAAAGATGAGAGGGTCAAGCTTTAGAAACCACGATAATTGAGATCAGTTAATTAATAGATGGATACAAAATTATTAAAATACTAGGATGTATTTTAAACGTATGATTAGCACAAGTCCTTGAAGAGCAAAAATATTCATTGAAATTATGTTTGAGAAGCCACAAACCCCGCCCCAAGTGTGTGACATAACAGGCACTTTACTTGTGGTAGCCAGACCATGTATATGATCATTTATGCTGCATGAATGTGCAGAAAAGAAATAGAAAACATCGTACAGGTCATGATGAAGCACAGGACTGTAAAAGTAGGCCAGGATATTTTGTGTGAGTGGTGCAGGTGTTCTGCTAAAGTGCCGTCTTTTGTGACTGAAACTGGGTTTATTCGGACTGTGTAGTTTGAGGGAAGAGGAGGGGAAAACCAAGCAAAGAAATGTGAGTATTGAAAATGAATGGCAGCCAGAAGCAAAGCACACGTGGGAGAAAGCATCCATTGAATGACTGTGACGCTCCTCCACCCAGCCACACGTGCATAACCTTATGACACCTTTTCATACAGGTACATTATCCACCAAACCTTTTCCTCTCAGCCCTGTGTCACTTCCACTGACCTTCGTTTTCACACTGACGGTGACATTTCATAGCAGAGCCACTTACACACATCATAAAGAATAACCTTTATTGCCCATTGACACTCAATGCCAACCTCAATACAGGGACAAGCCAGACAGACGGATGTTCACCCACACATGTATGGAAATGTCACTGATTGTCAGTGTCTATATGGTGTGCAGTGTTACAGAGGACGAGTAAAACGCTATTTCAGGAGAATTTATCTCTCTCCCTCTCTCGCTCTCCGTCTGTATTGCTTGTGACAGCTGGCCCAGGGGTCATCTCCCTCACTGTGCTTTTGTCCCTCTGCCCATTCAGCACTACCTAAAGCCCAATGCAGCAGCAGCAGCAGCAGCAGCAGCACAACACAATCATGGCGAAGTCCCACTGGTGGCCGCCAAGTCTGCATTTCAGCAAGGCAACTCTCACTGCAGCAGAGTGGAGTGACAGTGAATGGAAACTTTTTCCACACTCTTCCCAAGGCAGCGTCATGTTTGTGTAGTACAGCTGACGCACTGAAACCCAAAATAGACTGGATGTTGTTTTTTTCTGCTATAGCCGTTTATAGCCAATCTTTGTAATGACATTGTAGGAAGTGAATCTCTTCAAATAAGCCATTGTAACCTTCATAATTTGTCCAGGATGCTCGAGAGGCTTATCACCGCAAGTTAATGAGAAACAAATCAGCGGGTGTTCGTGCATTTTGTCTGATGAGACATGTCAGCTGATATTGACATAGTCCCTGTTTTGTTTTTCATTTATCAGCAAGGAAATACAGTAAAATTGAAGTGAGTCAGATATTTATGATGCAAATGGCTTATAGTCATGTGCTTTAGAAACACTGAATTGGACTAACAATATTATACTCATGCTAAATGATTGTTCCATGTTCCATATGATCTGTGACGTATTTAAACAAAATTAGCTCTGATAACAGGATGAGCCCTGACACATATAATCTGTTTACCGTGACCTAAAGAAATCCCACAGAAGTCAATAGAAATTGTGATAACTTGCTTTAAGATCAGGACCTTCCCCCAACTGAACTTTAAACCATACTGTGCATTTAGAAATCATTAAATCCTCTGTAATTGATTTTTGGCCAGTGGAAACATATTGTGTTCACTGCATGGACCTATTATCACCCGTTAGAAAACAGTTACTATTTTACACATCCAGCAGCCACAGGGAAACATTATATTCACTCTCTTTTTAGCTCAGTTTTTGGTTTCCAACAACTCTTGAAGGAAGTACCTGATTCCAAAAATGTTGGGACTGTGTGCAAAACGTAAATAAAACCAGAATACAAAGGTTTTCAAATCATTCTTCAGCTATATTCAAGTGAATACAGTACAAAGACAAGATATTTAATGTTCAAGCTGATTAACTATGTTGCCTTTTGTAAATATATACTCATTCTGCATTTGATGCCTGCAACACATTCTAAGAAATGTGGTACAGGTGTGTGTTTACCACCGTGTTGCATCACCTTTTTCTCTCGACAACACTCAGTAAGTGTTTGTGAACTGAGAACACAAATTGTTGAAGTTTTGTGAAATTCTTTACAATTCTTGCTTGATGTACAATTTCAGCTGCTCTACAGAGGTCCTCGTTGTATTTTGTGCTTCATAATGAGGCAAACCTTTTCAATGGGAGGCAGGTCTGCACTAAAGCAGTACCTGTACTCTTTTAATATGAAGTCACACTTTTGTAACGTGTGGAGAATGTAGCTTGGCATCGTCTTGCTGAAATGCTTGCTGAAAAGATGTATATGTTGCTCCAGAACCTGCATGTACCGTTCAGCATTAATGGTGCCCCACACCCCCATACCATCACAGATGCTGACTTCTGAGCTTTGCACTCGTAACAATATGGATGGTCCAAGTCCATCTCAGATGAGCTCAGGCCCAGAGAAGAGTCTTAACTTGCATCTGTGGATGCAGTGACAGTATCCTTCACACAGTCATGCTGGTTTTTACTGCAGTGCCACCTGAGGAATTGAATGTCACAGGCATTCAGTGCTGGTTTTCGGCCTTGGCCTTTAGGTGAAGAGATTCCTCTGGATTCTCTGTATCCTTTGATGATAATATGCATTGCAGATGGTGAAATCCTTGAATTCTTGCAATTGTGCATTGAGAAACCTGGTCTCATTCTTGCTTGAACAGCTGAGCCTTTCAAGGATGCTCCCTTCATACTCAATCATGATACTATCACCTGTTACCAGCGAACCTGTTTACCTGTGGAATGGAAACAGGTGTTTCTTTTGTTGCTCCTGTTCCAGCGTGTTTGAAACGTGTTGCTGGCATCAAATTCAGAATGAGGATATACTTGCAAAAATCGATGAAGTTGATGAGGCAAAACATTAAATATGTTGTCTGTGCTCTTTTCAAATGACTGTATGTCAAAGGGTTTAGCGAATTGTCACATTCAGTTTTATTTATGTTTTATACAGCAACACAAAGTTGTAATCTTTTATTCAGGTGTACGTTTTGAAACTAAACTCCTAACAGTTTCCACAGAGGTATTCATGATCTACAGGGGTTTTTAAGGTAGTATGTCATAGTTGCCATTAATTATCTCCTTTGGGAAATCCCCCAGACTCTGGAGTCATCCTCAAAGATGCTTTAACAGGATGGATGTTTGCTGACACACAGACTTGAACCCAGATCCTCTTACTGAAGTGTCATCTCTCTAACCACTAGCACAGTGTCTCAGATGTAGTTGTCCTTTTGCGTATTCCTCTAGTCCAACACGTCCTTCAACCGAGACGTGGTGAAGGCCGGTACGGGTAGACGGTTCCTCGGTGGTCTCCTTGATGACACGTCCTACTGCTACACTCTAGAGGTGTCCTTCTACAGCTACATGACAGCCGGCAGCACCGCTCCTGTGCCCTACACCGAGGAGACATGTATCCTTCAACATAGTGATCTACAGTATGTGTGTGTGTATCTCCATGGAAGGAAAAGATATGGTTCAGAGTGTAGAGAGCAGCAGTTATGTTAAATTGTGTCTCTCTTAATTTCTCCTCTGTCCTTGTTACACACACACTCACTCACACACACACACACACACACACACTCTGTTCCTGCAGTAACAATCTCCCACTGAAATCGAGCCATCATTGAAGTCATTATTTTAATATGTGTGTTCCTGCTTGTGAGTGTGTGTTAGTGTATGCGCGCGCCTGTGTGTCATGTGTACTCACCAGAAAACCATGTTGCTCTTTTGTTGCCTGTTGTTGCGACAGATGTGCTGTGACAGAATAGGGATGTGATAGCTGCGTCTATTGATTTCATTTACAAAGGAGAGAGGAGAAAGGGGCTTGTGTTGGCATATGTAGTGCTGTATGTGTGCACAGTTGAGGCTTTGATTGCGATAAACAATAGAACAATGGAACAAACATGATTCCTGTCGACTACAATCGTGCACACGCACACTCACACACACACACACACAAGCCCACACATATATTCGTCTCGGGAACCGAAGGTCACAGGTGCCTTAATGGAGCCAGATGGGAGGAAGTTTTCCTTCAGCTGACCTTCTCAGGGCTGAAGAACTCCTGAGAGCTGGCCGATGGCGGTCTGATCTTACCGATAGAGTGAGTGAGAAGAGGGAGAAAGAGAGATTTAGAGAGAGCGATAAGGACCCTACACATGAAAAGTATGTGCTCCCCAACACGCACTCTGCAGGTGGAGGAGAGGGTGGATATCGACGTAGCCCTAGTGCCCTCTAGTGCTAAGAGCTGGCAGAATCTGACTCACCATTGATGTGGTTATTTCCAATCCCCACACATGAAAAGTTAGTAACATTCAGGTCAGTTCTGCACGTTGATAACTGGACCTTTGTAGAAGAGGTGACATGAACATATATCCTGTGACAAAGCGGCTTTTTGGAGAAGTCCGAAATATCTGGTATTTTTCCTTGCAAGGAGTCACTCAAAAAAACTCATGTATATTATGATGTGATGTGTGTGTTTTCTACACCGTCTCATCGCTTTAACACTTCTCATGGAAACATCTCCAGTCTTTGCATTAGAGTTTTGATGCCCCAATGGAAATACAGGGCACCACCACAGCCACAAACAAATAGCCTTACATTGAGGAGTCTGGCTGTTATGATGAACAAACAGCACATAACAAATTCCACTGCGTGTTTTCATTTGAGCTGGTGGCCCTGAGTTCAGAGCAAGACAAGAAATGGGGAGACAGGTTTCTGCCTCAGTGTGTGTGCAGAGGGGACGTTTCTCCTCAAGGTCAAAAACTCAACCCTTGCGGGAGGACTTCCTTGATCTTTTTTGTTTTCCAGGAGTGTGTGTGTGTGTGTGTGTGTGTGTGTGTGTGTGTGTGTGTATGCGCGCGCTTGTTTGTGAGAAATGGATGTGTACAAGGAGGAGGGGCTCCACAGGGTGGGCAGGCAGTACAGGGACCTGGTGTAGAGTGGAGATTGGGGTCAGGCAGGTTGAAGGAACCGACCATGTCGTTTTATACGCCCCAGCAGTCAGCTCGATGGAGCGTGCAAATCATCAACAGAGACCTTTAGCATCTCAACACCCCCCCTCCACCTTTCTCACCTGATGCACACACACACACACACACACACACACACACACACACACACACAGGCCTGCACGCACTCTAAACTAATACATGACAAATGAATAATAACCCGAGCCCCCAACTCTTACCACCTTCCAAACGTGCCGACCTTCCCCTTTCATCTCTCCTGACTCTCCTTCTCCACTGCTGTGACTTGTAGCCACCAAAATTGAAATCTTAACCTTTCTCACCGCTGAGACTTTTGTCACAGTTTGACGGTGCTCAGAGAAAGGTGTAATGCAGCGTGTGTGTGCGCCTGTATTTGTTTTCTGATCTCTCCTCTCCTTCTCGTCTCATGTCCTCCTCCGTCCTCTATTCTGTCCTTTCCTCTCATCTCGTCACCCAGAACATAGCAGCTCATTATATCATTTAGTCAAGCTGAGAATCCTCTTCTCTGAAACAGCAGGGACAACCTCTATCGTGTGTCTGTCTGTCGTCTCTTCGTCCTCTAACACCTGCATGTGTATGTGTGTGTGCGTCAAAGCGTGCATGTACCTGCTCTTACATATATATCTCTTTTTTATGCTTACATACTGTACACCCATCTCCCAGAACTATATTGAAACATTTCGGCCTGTTATTTTCCTCCAGGTTTTTCTATTTTCATAGTCCAACTGCATTTTGTGATGGACCTTCGGGTTCAGACTCTGAAGTTTAAACTGGAAAGTGGAATGGATCAAGGTTGAGAGAATCTGGGACCTCATTCAAAACTCAGCTTGACGCTTTCCATTGTGTGTGTGTTCAGTGCGTGTACTTATGTGAGCTTTGGGAGCCTACTTATCTAGTAGGTGTGTGCGTGTGTGTGTGCTTTTTTTATGTTGTGGAGAGACAGTGTTCTCTGTAACTTTGAAGAATTATTCAATAACTTTAAAAGCCATTCAGGCTCTAACTCTTCCCTTGAAAGATTTTGCTCTTGTCTCTCCTGTGCTGAGCTGAGCGGTTGCCTTTTTCTGTCGTAGTACAAATGTGCAGATTTTCATATTTCCGTAACACTGGTCGTCTTATCAAAGACATACACTCAAATAATCCACATCTATTGTCATGCGCATTAATGTTAGGATTTTGTGGTGCTGGCTAACTCGATGCATCATGGATTGACAAGTAGTGCAACTGGCTTTGACTAGTCCTGAAGACGTATGTGTGACACTCACACCATTACACACTTAAAGCTCTCATTTTCTAAATGTGTGTGATGTCTCTCTGCCAAACCAGACGAGCACCTCGCCATAACAGTGGGACTCCATGAATGCCAGAGCTGCCAGTGGAACACAGTGTGCATCAGTGATCCTGACACCCAGTGGACAGGCTGTGAGAAGTATGCAAATGATATAGCTCGGAGGCAAATATGCTTCACTACTTCACATCATACACATCATATCACACAGACATGCACAAATGGATAGGTGCTCACACACGCAAGCAAGCGCACACACAGGCACAAACATGTATGCACACAGTTGATTGCCCAAATATTGTTGCTATTCTCAAATAAACAGGTGTCCTCACCTGAACACTCACAGAGACGCAGGTACACACATGCACACCTCCAGTGCTGTTGTGGTAGTTTTTGTGTATCATGATAAAGTTGATGTTCATGGAGACTCAAGACTAAAGTTTAGAAAGAGTGAAATTGTGCTCACAGCTGAAAATTAGCAGTTGAATCATTTACCATTACAATATTGAATGAAGTTGAAGTGGCAGTTAAAATTGAAGAGGAACTTCTCATTAGTTTCAGTTTAAGTTCAAACACTTAGATGAACTGAAATCATCAAGTTCAAACGCTGAAAGATGAACTCTCCAGTCAAACAATAAGAGATGAAAGCAGAGGAATTGTGTGGTGACATATAAGCGCTGAAAGCAGTTGAAGTGAATATGTTGAAAGTGGTTGAAATGACAATTGAGGACGAGGGTTTAAGGCAGTGGAAATGTAAGAACCACTGAAAGCAGTTGGACTGTAGGTTGATGAGTAAGAGATGAACGCAGCTGTAAAGTTTTCAAATTAAACTGAAGGGTGCCGAACTTTAGAATCTTTACTCGTTATGATTGTTTTCATTTCAGTTTATTTATCACCTCTGCTGTCATCACATGTACAGTATGAAAAAAAGACCACTGTCAAAATTAATGACTTTTGTAAAAACAAATTAGTAGAATTCTTCCAAAGACATAATAATTGGAATATAAAAATAGCATCCATCATCTGTTTTCGGAGCAGCGTGGATCAGAGGAGTCTTGCTGCTGCTGGTTCACACTGTAAGCAAACAGAAGCCTGCGCTGCACTCATTTCAGTTTACTACTCAAGTGTCAGAGCTTGTCTCCTTGGCAGTGACAGTTCTTCCTGTCAGGGATTTAAATCAGCCCTTGTTTGTCCCTCTGGGCAACAGGACGTGAGGTCTTTGAGTCTGGTGAATCACTACTGGGGACAAAAATGTCCCTTTCTGTATTGCTGTTGTTGACTAGCCTCTTAATTAGCATTGATAATTAGTTCTCAGTGTGTCAGTGTAGTGACAGGACCTGTCAGTGGCCCATATTGATGGCTTGAATGTCCCCTTGCTTGTCTCCTTGTTAACTCCCGTCCAATCTGAACAGCATTCTCCGCGTGTCTTGTCCATTTTACCACTGGGGGCCTTGTTGTCTGATCGTCACCTTGTCTGTCTGTCTGCCAGGACCAGGCACGAGGGACGTGACGGTGAAAGCCGCTAAATGCCGGGCTGACAGTAAACAGCTGCAGTAAACAAGTAATGACGTCCCCGTCCCCCTTGTCTCGTGTCTCCTGTATCTCATCAGCGCTTAAGCTGGTGTGCCCTTGAGCCATGACCTGCTATTGATTAGACAAGACCGTTAAGTGTACCGAGATGTTAAAGAATACACCTCACACGCCTCAGTGACAGGCAGGCGAGATGCTGACAGGCTGCATCCTCTGAAGTGCTGTGTGATGCTGGCACATACACCTCTCTGACCTCTCTGGAGCTGGATAATGATTACACAGTGATAATGATAATGCTTTGAGATTCACTTAAGTTGATCATACAGTATTAATAATACTGTCAGTATGTGTTAATTCAAAAGAGGCTGCCTCGATGTGGACTAAAGCAGCTGAAATCTTTCTGAATATTTCCACTACCACCCACCTCTGCCATTCAAGCTACAGCCCACCAACTGTTTCCTGGCTCTCGCACGCATCACTTCCTGCTGCAGCCTCGTTCCAGACCCTACGGTTTCCCCCGGCAACAGGCCAGACAGCAGTCAGGGCATCCTCTGTGTCTCCGACCATTCGCCCCATGGATGAAGATCTCCTTCAGAATCTGACCGTCCATCACAAGACCTCCTGTAATAGACGGTGAGTCGTGACAAGCCAAGCTGAGAGGCCATCTGCGCACGGTGGGGTCCGGGAGATATTTTTGTCGCTGAGCGTGCCTGGCCAAAGAGCTCAGGACTGGCACCGAGCTCTGCTGATGAAAGAGAACGGAGGAAAACACCAAAAACTTTCCTGAGGTCAGAATGAAGATGTCAAGGATACAAGGGGAGTGTGTTTGTTTATATATGCATATACAGAGTCTGTGTTCATGTTCTTTTGAGTGTTTATTCGTGTATCACCTCTTCACAACCAGTAGTACATTACAGTATACCTACATTAAAATCCTATGTTTTGTTTCATGGTCATGGTCATGAGGATGGATTCTCATGATTTTAACGATCCCCTGATTTATCCTCTAGTGCCACCAACAGGTCAAAGTGTCCCCAAATATGTATACATAGAAATATTAGAATATCTACTCAGTGAATTGCCATCACACATTCATGTCCCCTTCAGGATGAACTTTAATAACTCTTGTAATCACTTAACTCACAAGCAGCTTTCCATCCTGCGCCATCATCAGATCAGACTTTTTATTTGTCCAATGTTTTGTCTGCATCCTTGCAAAGCTAAATGTAATAACGTCAGCCAAAGCTATACTTTGTGTTTATTGCTAATTAACAAACACTGGCATGGTAACATGTTACATCTGCTAAATGTCAGCATGTTAGCACTGTCTCTGTGAGACAGCATGCTGATGTTAGCCGTTAGCTCAAAGCAGTGCCGCTAGAGTGGCTCCAGACTCTCAGTCTTGTTTAGAACTATTATGCATTAAAATTACCATAAAAGGAAGATTCAGAAGGACGTAACCTTAGTTTGTTCATCTGTAGTTTTATCTCGACCTAATCAGTATCATCAGCTAGCTGTAATGAGACAGACTGTGGGGCCCATACACACACACACACTCTCACAGCAAGTCTGGCCTGATGCAGGACTCACAGACAAACAACCAGATGGGGTGTAAACATAGACTCTGGAGTCGTGTGGAGAGCGTTGCCATCAGCCTGCAGAGTGAAGAATGAAGTCCTGTGCCGACTCTCAAACATACGCAACAACACACCCTCAAAGGCCAAGGTGACAGACTCACTACAGAGGGGCTTGCTTGCATATTTCCAGGTTTAACTTACCAGGTATACCCTTGTGTATGTGTGTGTGTGTGTGTGTGTTGCTTGAAGTATGACAAACTGCAAAGCCTGAAGTGCATGCCCAGACGGCCCGTTCAGACTGAGGATTGATGGTTTACAAGTTAACAGCTTTTAGACAATAGATTTCCACCTACGTAGCAACCAGGATTTATGTAGCACGGGTCATGTTTTGATCATTGCGAGGAATTGGAAAATAAAAATGACAGAATCTCCATCTTTTTAAAAAAATATTTTTCTGTATGCCAGTTGTTTCAATCACACAGTTGTGACAAATAGATGGTCCAGCAGATGACAGGCCGTATCTGAGTATCAACAAGGTAATGACAGGGGAAAGTGACAGATTATGTCTCTGTGTTGCTCCATCATGTTCCAGCCTGTGAAGAATGGAGGTAACTAAACATCAGTGCCTCAAGATAGAGAAAAACCGTTATGTTTTTGTTTGTTTTGAGTTGGGAACAGAATGTATGTGCATTCTGTATAGATTGAGGATGACGGACATGCATATTAAAAGGTAAATAGATAGATTGACAGCTGGTATTGATGATGGTTTCAGTCCACTTGCCTCAGTGACAAGATGAAATTTACATCTGTTAGCGACACTGTTGTTATTCATCTGCATTTACCACATCCTCACTTTTGGTGATTGGAAACATTGTTGGCATTCTGTGGTTCCCTGCTTCTTCATTATCTGAACCTGATTGTCATCATTACTTGCTCTGCTAGCCTAATGATCACAGGCTTAGCAACAGCACTCATAGACACTCAGCTGTTTTATAAAAGCAGTGAAGTTATTGATATTGTCCCTAATGTAGTGAGGGACCGTTGGGCAGGATGATGATGTGTACGCTCACCTCTGAATTTAAATAAGGCCTCAGTGTATAAGTAATTGCTTTTGTGTGATTCATACCAGCATCATGCATTTGGCTGACGTGAGTGAAATGCAGTTGATTTAGCCTCACTTAATTCAGAACGCACTGTGTTGTACCCAGAGGATTTGCACTGCTCATTTCTCTGGCCGCTATTAGTCCCTAGTTATTTACTGTACCTCACTTGGGGGTATTGGTCATGACAGAGGGGATGTTGTAGGGTTTTTTCATGGCTTTATATTAAACATGTCCAGAATCTAAAGGACTGCTTGAATGTGTCATGCAAATATCCATCACAGATATTAAAAGTTATGAATGTGTTACATCGATTGGTGGAAACTTTGCTGTAGGCCTTGAACCTTATCTGTCACTGAAGAAAACATTTTATGCTGCAAAACTAAAACAGTTAGCTGAAAGATGCTAAAATGCTCTGTTGGATGGAGAAACCCTGCAGAGTCTGGTGATAAGTCTTTGTGCAGCTTTACGTTTCATTCCACAATGCCATGCAATGGCTCTGTGCCTTCCCTAAGGGGCCACCATCCAGTTTGGGAGCCACTGATGTAGGAAATGTTTTGAATGGTACTTGGGACTCATCCAAGCACAATTAGCCTTAACTCCCTGTCGTCAGACATGAAACTGGGCAGGAATGTGGCTCGAACCTTCCTGGATTACTACAAACTCAACAACCTCATCAAGGGCAGCAGCTCACCAACTCACATTCAAAGGTAAAGCAGTATGGCATCATGAATAAATACATATGAAATGTGAAATTAAATCAATTACCATTTTACATGTTGTTCATACTCGAGCAAAGTCATGGTTTTTTTGGTATTTCCTGAATGTTATTGCACCACCTCAGTCATTCATATTCATATGTTTTTATCTCCAGTTCTGAGATGAAGTCCCACACAGGCGACGGTAACGGAAAGGGCAATGGTGTTGGCAGAGACGCAGCAGACAGAGAGAGGGAGAAGAGCCAGGGTGTCAGGCACTAGACAGACGGACAGATGGACGCAGACTGAGCATGTATAAAATGCGGAGCACCGTAGCAGGAGGATCCTTCACACTTCATTGCCTTTAGAAGCTCCACATCTCCCTGGCTTTAAAGACTTATTTTCACAGATTTGTAACAGTGGGATGACTGGTACTTGCAGGACTAAAATCAGAACAGTTTCCTCCTGGGTTATTTGACTATAAAATGTGTGTGACTATAAAATGTGAACTATTGAATGCCGAGGGAAGATAGACTGGTTATGCACCTAAATTCCATCTGAGGCCTTCATTCAGCACCTCCTTTTTCGTTTAGTTGTAAATAAATGCATGCTTCCCCTCTGTTGCTGACTTATTTTATTACTTGTTTAGATGGTAGTATTGGCTTTGTTGGTATTCTAATTATTAATTAAACACTTAATCGCTTAATCATGATTTTGTACATGTTCTGAGAACATTAATGAATGCTTTTATATAAATGAGACCTACAGTATAGGTAGCCTTGGTAGTATAGATTCAGTTCTGTTTATGATGTTGACTAAGCATGCGCTGTTGTATTATTTAACTGCAGATTTCAGGGCACTTAACACAAATTTTGCATGAAATTAAATGTTTAAATCGTAGTTGCGGATGTAGTGATTGTGGGCGTGAGTGTGTTTGCGTGTGCAGCTTGTGATTTGTCAGTTCTTGGTCACATGACTAAACATCCGCTCTGTGACTGTTGCTGTTTGGCAGCTATGACAACGAACTTTGAAAGTTGGATGAATGGCATCGCTGAAGAAGCAGCTTTCCTCCTCTAAAATGGTTCAAAAGTCTTTAAAATGTACCGTATACTTGGACGTTCAGAAAGTAAGTGAGTCATAATGTTGCTCCAGTGCGACAAATCTCAGAAACGGACCTGTTACTGTAGCGTGGTTAACGTAAGCTAGTTAGCGAGCTGACAAACATTTCCTTCATGTTAGCTTGATGCTAACGAACGGCTGTAACTTAACATTTGAGTTGGATTCGGTTATCGTGATTAATGCGTTTACATTTTGTCCCTAAATCCTCCTGAACATTAGGAATACTGTCGAATTTGCCGTAACTCTCCAACTAATGGCAAAGCTCATGTGTTTTACTGGTTGGCTCCAGTTTAATCCACATAAACCGACATTTAGACTAAATTCGTAGCTATGTTAGCTAGCTGAATTAAACACGTTCCAGGCTTTCCCATGTCTGGCATTAAGGGGTTTTAAATACGGGGATAAATAAACTTGAAGGAGTCTACTTTTTTATTGTTTGTGGTAACTTCGTATTTTTGTTTCTGCATTTTACAGACACATTTAAGTGATTCACTTCAAATTTTCCCAAAACAATTGATTTTTTCGCCCCTTACTCCAGACATTAACTAGCCTGAACTTATGCTGTTAATATTGAGCCAAAAGGCGAAAATGTCTGTAAAGCACAGTTGGATTACAGCCACTTTGAGCTTACTGATTTTTAAACGATGTGTTTACTTTAATGTGCTGTGTCTGTGGATCAGTTGTAAGCTGATCTAATTTCTTCTTTGTATATCAAAGTAATTCAGCTTGGGTAATTTTGCATGAAAAGGTCCTACTGATGTGGATGGTTCCTCAGAGGATTGTACACCTGTATAGCTGAGGGTTTTTTGTCAAGGGAAGGCTGTTTTTCTCATTAGACAGAAAGAAATCTGTCTGTAAAGGACACATACAGAAACAGCAGTGCCTGACCTGACACTGTAGTCACCTACTTGCACTGTTTGTGTGCAGGTCACATGTCCAGGAGTGTTCCTGTCTAAAAAGAACCATATCTACCTCAGTGTGTGTATCATGGGCCAGTACAGGAAGACTCCCTGCGTGCCACCTGTGTTCCCTTTACTCTTCCACCACAAAATGATATTTGTCAAGGTGAGAATAATAACTGTGCATTACAGGACGAAGAGCTGCCTCCATCACTAAGGTACAAGATGTAGAATTACTTGTCTGTCTGGTATTTTTTTAGATGTACTGAGAGAGGTGGTGGGAGGACTAGTGGCGTGTTTTCCAATATCAATAAAGGGTGCATCTCACATCTCAGAGCTTATGTTGGCTCCTGCAGATACCTATTCGTTGTACTTTTATCTACAAAAGATTGAAGGTCAAGAGATCGCCACCCCAGCAGTTGTTTTCTCTTTATTTGTTTCTATTTGAATTCCTATGACTTGCATACCATATACACTACAGACTGTTACTGGCTTATTTTATAAGTCTGATGATTTAAATAGAAACCCTCCAATTTGAAAATTGCTGCCCCCAACTGCTGATAGAACTGGCCTTCTTTTCCCTGAGGAGAATGGCAGCGTTAGATATCGGGCTGTCTGTCTCGTCTTGTTATAAGTATTGATTTGCTTTGTCTGTACTCTGTCTGTTTTACCAGACTTTCCCTGGTGTTGTTGACCCTGCTGATGTAGCTGACCTCCTTGAAGGTAAACGGCCGTCTGGGATTTTGCTTCCTCATCTTTTAGTCCCGAATCCTCTGCTATGCAAGCTTATAGGCTATTAGTTGTGATACTGATCATTACCTCACAGTCTATTTGTGCTTTCCTTCCTCATAGCTGACACAACATCTTTTGAGCTGATTCAGTTGGTGCCTCCAGGTATGCTTTCTGATGATGCCATATGGGCATGTTAATTCCTCACTCTTATCTAGTCATTGCACTGCAGAAAACATGATCTCTAACTTGGATTGTATGATTGTGCGTGTTCATGTTTACTGCCTGTCTGTGTATGGTTTTAAGAGGGTGAGATCCTTGCCGCGATGGTGGAAAGCAGCAGAGATTTCCTGTACCCTGGTCCCAGATTGCGCACCAGAGAAGGAGCTGCAGAGAGAGAGATACTGTTGAAGAGATCCTCCACCTTTCCTGTAGGCTGTTTTTCCATCTCTTCTTATTTTTATTTCTTAATCCCCCCTCCAACACCTGTGCTGGTATTCATCAAACGTCCAAGAATTACACCTCAGAATGCTCCAGAGTCAGCCATTTTGCTGAGCAAAAAGACACATTTATCAAGTGACCTACTCCAATTCACAGCAAAGTGGAAAAGTAACTTTTAAGAGCGGCTCTCAAGTGTTCACATGACTGATTGCATGAATGCTCAGAGAAGGAATAACCAACAAAACTCTGCTGCAAGACATTTAGCTGTGTGTGTCAACAATAAGGATGCATGGAAGTGATTAGAAACAAAATCAAGGGCAGATTTATTCTTGTTGTTTACACCCCTGATAAATGCAAAAAAAGTGTTGTAACATCCCATCAAAGTTTCAGATTGAATGCAAACAATAGGCTAAAACTGCTCTATCCTTAATTATACTGCTTCGGCTAACATATTATTTGTAATGACAAATGATATTTTGTACATTCACACAGAAACCAGGAGTGTGCTCGCCTCTGTACTGTGGTCATCTACTCTGATTTTCAAGTTGTAAGAAATCGCATGACTAACTTTTGAAGTGAAGGATTTTTACTCTTCTCTGTCATTTCAAGTCCAAGATTTTACTTTTATTAGGTCAGTTGTCAGTGAACAGAGTTTGTTTGCAAATGGCTGCATTCTGTTTTTATCGGAGTTTTACACAGCGTCCCAACTTTTCTGGAATCGGGGTTGTATTTCGTGCTAGCAAAGGTAACCTTGGCTGCTGCACACTGTTGAATTCATTAAAGGAAGGATGTCAGTTGATGCGTTTAAACATTGTTCACATGTCACAGCGACCCCACATTGTGCTCGTCATGTGATCCGGCTGGATTGGCACCGGTATTACACGTGTCATTCATAGACTGGAGAAGATTGGTGCTTTCTCTAAGTGAGTCTCCTAATCTCTGTGGCTCATGTGTCTGCGCACATGACAGGCAGGTACACTACCAAGATAACAATTCAAAAACACAGTCTCGTCTCAGAAAAAGTAATTTCTTCAGAAAAGATAGCATTTTGCCTTGTAGAGCTGTCGACTGCCTTTGCCACAGACGTAAAAAACGAAGAACTTGCTCTCTTTTCGTCTTTTTGCTTTTTCCTCCTCCTCTTCTTATATCATCCCTTCATCTCTCCGTGGCTGCGGGTTCCTTTTCTATCCACCCCTTGTCCTCTGAGGCACTAACTGGCATATTGAAATGTCTTTAAACACCATTCCCCTCACCGTTGCTTTTATGTGTTTGATGCCTACATAGCAATTTAGATGTCTCTCTCCAAATGCCATATTATTTAAACATCACTGGAGCCTTTTTCTTTTCTTCAATTTGTTTTTCTCAAGCCAGGCATAGATTGAAGATTTGTGGTTGTAAATTGGTGTTCCAAGCAGTGCTGTTATCTGTCCTTTTGTCTTCATCTCCCTGTGAAAGGTGTTGCGTTTGTTCCTATTGTCCCTCTCCCTCTAGGGAATCTCCCCCAAAGTGGAGTTTGGCACGACATCAGTCATCGAGGAGAGTGATGGGAGAGACAGCTGGCCTGCCTCACCTGTAAGTGTCTCCTCATCGGTCTGTGCATAACCACGTACACCATACATCCACTTCATCACATTTGTTCTACCTTTTTTTTTTTTTTTTTTTTTTTTTTGCTTTTGATTTATATGCTTTATGTCTGTAGTTAATGTGTAGAACACCTTAGGAGAAGTCTGCCCTTCATAGATGGCTTTTTGTAATCTGTTCATGGCCTTTTGTAACAGCTTTGAAACTGTTCAGATCCATCAAGTGCCGCTCATAAGTCAAGCAAACAGTGGGCTTATCATCCTGTGTGATTGTTCCAAATGTCTGAATTTGGACACATCACAGCTACGTACTCAGCGTAAGTGTTGACCAAAGCTCAAACAGTGAACAGTTCATCTCTAAAGCTCTAATGATAATGATAATGTGGTATCGCTCACCATCAGATTTGTCTGTTTCCACCATACATACCCACCTTCTATTGTTGCCATGGCTACTGCATCTATCTATCTATCCATACTGGCAGTGTTTCAAGGGTATCTGTTCTCTCCTTGTGAATGTAATTACATGGAGGCAGATCTGTGATGCAGATAGCGAGGCTTCTCTCACATCTCAGTCTAGCTGGGAGTTTACACGATTTTTGTCACAGACCCAGTCAGTCAGTCAGTTACTCATTTTTTTTACAGTAACGACCCAAGATGAGGGTCACCTGTATCTCAGCCACTGTGTCCTTGTGGATTTTAAAGGGTGTTTGTGCTCAGCTGCATAAAATCACATTTTACTTTTTGAAGAATCTGATTCTCTCTTCCTTTCCTTTTATGGGCACTCCCAAGTTTTCACATGTTCCCATCCACTGTTGAGGTTTTCAGTGTAGCGCTCAATGAGTACACTGATTAATCAATGAGACAATCGATGCAAAAAGAAATGAATTAATAATTGTGTTTCTGTTTTCAGGCAAACATTGTCTGGTTTCAGCTTCTCAGATGATAAATGGTAGATTAATTGATAATGAAGATGATCCTTAGTTTGAATCTTAATCTACTCCTTGATGACCTTTTGTGACTAATACGTGAGAGGTACTGGGAGGGTGGAATAATGCGCCAGTTCCAGACTGAGAAAGACTGTTCTTTAAAGAAAAAGCAGTGCGGATGAAAATCTTTCACAAACAGTCCTGTTTGTAACATATGATCCATCACACAGCGGTTGGCATGTTGTGGCAAAAACACTGCCATGCATCTCCCAGGTGCAGTAACCTAAGCTAAGCTATTTGTTTAAATGGGATGTCATTGACAGCGAAGCAGATTGTCAGAGTGTTCTCCCGGTCCCTCAGGGGGATGTCTGGATCAGAGCACCGCTGTGGCTGTCAGACAGTAGAATTTCTCCATTTTCTCTGTCCTAATGGTTCCTCAGCATAGGCATTTTCCTGACTGCCTGCCCGCCCAGCTGACAAACCATGTCCTGTTTTAATAGAGATTTAGAGTGATGGCAACAAAACCTCTAAAACTGCAGTGATGAAGATATGCACAGAATTTTGTACTGTCTATCTTTGCAGATTTCTTTGGTGCTTTTATCTTTTATTGATTGACATAATTTTCATTTAGATGCTGTTTTTAATCCAAGCCATTAAGGGGTGGTAGTGTAGGTGACTTGCTCAGCCCACCACTTTAGTCCAGAGTGAAATATCTCAACAATTGTCGATAGATGACCATGAAACCATGAGACATTCAGGGTCCTCAGAGGATGAGTCTTAATGACTTTGGCAATCCCCTGACTTTTCCTTTAGTGCCTCCATCAGGTCAAATCTTTGACCTTTCCCTTCCAAATATCTTAACAGCTACTGGATGGATTGGTACAATATGTGATACAGACATCGATGGTGCCCTCTAGCTCCACCATAAGGTTGACATTTGGGATTTTTGTGAAATGTTTTTTAGATACTTAATATCTATATTTACTTATGTTTAGTGCCAGTTGGCAAATGTTACCATGCAAAAATACAAAATTAAATTAGTGATCATGATAAGAATTACACCTGATCAGCAAATGTCAGCATTGCCACTTTGAGCATGTCGGCATTTTGGATGTGTTAGCATGCTGCAGTGAGCATTTGGCTCAAAGCGCTGTGATGCAGCCTCACGCATGGCCTCATACTTTTGGTCTTACTATTTATCAACATCCCAAGCTTCTTTGTCATACAATCCCAACAGTGGAAATAGCAGCACATCATATCAGACAAGCCTTCATCACTCAGTTGGTGCCATTAAAACTGGCTGCCCAGTGAGGAACAGACAGAAGAGCTGAAAGAAGTCAGGCATGGTGGTAGACGTGGGGAGGAGAGCATGCTTGGCTTAATAACATTAGATCAGACCAATCTCAAATGGCAACCTCAATGAGGATTTATTCATCATTTAGTTTCTCTTAAAAATAGTTTTCATGTTGTGTGATTTCCCTTATTAGCATTTAGATTATCTTTGTTTTACAGCCAGGTAATGCCTTTTTATCATATTAGACTGGAGATGGCCATCAAATGCAATTAACATTTTATCTTAACGTATTTATCCCCGGTTGGCATTACCCGCAGGAAGTGGGATATTGCATCGGAGAATGATGTTAGTGGCCATTAGAGTTATTGAAGTAATTCTGCAGAGGTTGTCTCCATGGCAGTGCTGACTGTGAGAGCCGTTGTTGTTGTAACACTTAAGCTGAATGATTTAGCTAATGGTTTAATGGTTTTGTCCAGGGAGAGCAAGTCTGTGTCGAGAGTGAGAGCAGCTGCCTTAATGGCTAAAATGGCTGACGCTTGTGTAAAGGAGCAACATTGTGGTCTGCAGAGAAATCTAAACTGCTGAGACAAATGCTACGTGTCACCTCAAAATTGAGACCTGTGAGGGTAGCTTGACATGTCAGAACAACATATCAACATTTCTCTCTCTCTCTCTCTCTCTCTCTCTCTCTCTCTCTCTCTCTCTCTCTTTCTTTCTGTCCCTTTACCCCCAGACTTGCTGTCTTTCTCCAGTGAGGCCATCTTTAACCCCACCCAGACAGAGCTCAGCAAAAAAGCTAAATGTTGAGGCAAGAATTACGAACTCTGCACAGTCCTCAACATCTAGACCATCCCCTTCTCCATCGCCATCTGGCCGGATTCCCCAGAAGAACAAGAAGAAAGGAAAGCGCGCTTCTCCCAGAGTTTCTGTCGACTCTGGCTACCAGCAGCCCACAGTTTCCTCAAGGACACGAGCCTTGTCCCCTTACACCCACCGCAAGATGTGCCAGCTTTCAGAGGACGCCCGGCAGAGGCTTAGTCATCTCCAGCTGGGGCCTCACCACTTCAGGAAGGAGACTGAGAGCCAGCCGCCCTTCGTGGTCGGTAACATCAGATATACTCCTCCAAACTGAAGGCAGTTGACAAAAATCTGATATGATGGTTTGTTTAATGCCAATAATACACGTGTTCAGTGGACGGGGGTTATAAAATTAATGGGATCCTGAATTGATGTAGTTCAAACCACAGTGGGAGCTTCCCAAAATTTAACATAATCTAGTGGGCAGATTAAGAGGAGGGCATAAAAAGAGAGCAGTGTTAATCTTTTTACCTGAGCCGTTAATGGATTTTGACGTCATGAAAATGTTTCACTGTGTGCGCGTGTAATATGGCCTATTATCCTCACTGAGGGGCTTGAGTGTGCTTTAATAGCACGTCCTGGATTTAGGCTGGTACACAGTTATTTATTAACACAGCTTTAATTATGACCGTATCACTACTATGAGAGATTTGCATATAAAAGGGAGTGATTTTATGATCATACAGCCTTGGGGAATATACAGTTGATGGACAAGAACAACACAGCCTCTAGCTCTGTGCCCCCCCCACCCCCCCGCTCCCCATTGTATTCCTGCTTCTTCATTTACATCAAATCTAATCCTGAGGTATGAATATCAAAATCCACTAGCATGCTGTTATTAATATAAATGATTAGGTACACAGTTGTTTGTTTTTGTCACACACCTGAATGGAATTTACTAGAATACAACAGGCGTTTTATTAAAGAGAGGAGCATGTTTTTCCTGCTCGGTGTTCCTGGGGGAATCTTCTGTCGACAATTAACCCTAGTAATTGAGAGTCAAGCTGCAATTAACAAATAGATACCTAATGAAGTAGCTTAGCCCCATGGTGAATGCATTATCAGTGCATGTTTCAGAGCTTCGACTCCCTGTTTGTTTGTGAAGAAGGACGCACATTCCCACAGAAAACACAACCTACGTTCTTTGTTTTCTTTCTGACTTACTGTGACGTGCTGTTGGTGAAATGATTGGCCGACTCGTGGAGTAACAGTCAGACAAACTTTTTTGGCAGCTTTTCCTTTACTTTGCACAAATTAGAGAAAAGACTGAATGTGATCAATGTGTTCTGCAGAGAAAGCGTTTGTCCATTTCTGTTCTGGCGTTTGTTATTTGGAGTTGGCTGACTGTGTCATTGATTAATGTATCAGGATGGTGTCTAAATGAAGGAAGAAAACCGTCCCCGCTGAGAGCCAAAACAACCTCACAGTTCATGTGTTTTTCTTGTCGATGAAATAATTCAAACTATGACACTGTTAAGTTTTGATGGCTGATTATTTTTCGGTCATGTTTTCTGCCAGGTCTCCATTTGCAGCAGTGTCTCTGGGATGGAGACTCCCTCCTCCTCTCCACACAGTGGTAGCATGCACCGACACTCTGTCAGCGTCAAAGCTCATCACACAGGTAGAACTTCGCACTCATGCAAAGGCTAATGCATGTACTGTTACACACCTGAGGCTATACATGCTGCACAGATAATTTTTGCAGTTGGTCTAATATATTAAGATTTGTAGTGTTGTGAAAATTCTGGTTTGATGCCTTTGTTTACATCTTCATGATAACATGGTGACATCTTTCAAAATGAATAATGGACTGCATTTATATCTTTGTGTTGATGAGCAAACTGAGGATATCAATAGTGACTGATTTGTTGTAGTTAAATATATATAAATACATCTAAATCTAGATACATGTAGGTCTATACAGCTGCCTCTATGTAGGGCAAGTCTCACTTATGTTTAAGCAATAAACCTTATTTCTTACTTAAAGGTCTCATATTATACTCATTTCAGGTTCATACTTTCATTTTGGGTGTCTACTAGAAGATGTTTACATGCCTTAATGTTCAAAAAACATTTTTCTTATACTGAACATTGATGCAGCACCTTGATTCTCCCTCTGTCTAAACACTCTCACAGCAGACCTGACTGCTCGTTTAAAGGCTCAGTTTGTGATTGCGGGCTGTGTGCATTTCTCAGGGGATCGAGTATTTTGATTCTTAAAGAGTATTTAAATAGGACATAATCCGGCTTTATGATCAAAAAGATACGGAAGTCTCACTTTCAACAATATTGGACCTTTAAAGGAAGTACTGTAAATGTTCTGAAATCAAAAGTTGAGATGTCTGTTTTCATCAAACACTTGTCTTTGTCATTGTAGATTCTTCTCTCCTGGGGAGTTACAGACCCAGAACAGCCAGAGTAAGTCTCATTATAACATTTCAAACCAGCAAACACAAGCATGGAGTTTAGTGTTCAGATATTGTGTACAACTTGATGATTTGCAAACAAACAGTTTTAAGTCAGGATGCCCCTTTCATACCCAATCATGGTACTGTCACCTGTTACCAATCAACCTGTTTACCTGTGGAATGATCCAAACAGGTGTTTTCGGAGCATTCCACCTCTTTCCCAGTCTTTAGTTGCTCCTGTCCCAACTTGTTTGAAACATGTTGCTACATCAAACTCAGAATAAGCAGATATTTCTAAAAATCCATGATGATGATGAGGTGAAGTGTCCCAACTTTTTTGGAATCAGGGTTGTAAGTTGCCTTGTGGCCATGACACATTGTCACTGTATGCACATACTCCAAATCAGACTCAAAGACAAAACATCCAGCCAACTATACGTGCATGCACTGCTTAAAACTGTCACATAAGTCAAACCCTGTTGTCCGTTCACTTCTTCCAGGTGAAGTCAGGTTCAGCGAGGGTCCAGTCGTCTCCAGGGACACGGTCCACACTTGAAGCCCAGACTAAGAGCCCGGTGAGAGGCGCTGCGTCGGCTCAGTCCACCCTGACCATGTCAAACTTAGAGGAAAGTCCTCTAATCCTCAACCATTCCCTCAGAGAAAGGTAAGATCCCTACAGGATCCGTACAAAGTCTAGTAAGTCTGGAAAATGCTTCGTTTTAACCATAATGTTTTTAAGGTTAGGACTGTGTTTGAATTAGAATATTCTCCTTGAAATCTGATTTACATCAACACAATCACTCGCATAAACCAAAAGTCTTTTAATATTTTAAATAAAGTCCGTCGTCATATTTCTTGTGTCACACCGGAGATAGATTGGCTGACACGGGTGATGAAATGGAAAGAGCGTTTTTTTTTTCCATTCCGCTTGGCGTCATAAGGGCAACCATCTGGTCTCAGAGTGTGTGCGCGTCCTCTTACCTTTGACGTCCGTGCATGCACATCGAAGTTAGCAAGGTAACTATTGTACCTGCTCATCAGTTGTAGAGAGCAGGTGGATTTTGTCATCGCTTTAGCAACAAGTCATTAAAATGACAGCTGGCTGGCTAATGAAAATATATAGTGAGAAAAGTCCTGCATTGATCCCTCACTCAGGAAATTAGCAAGCATTAAATAAGCATGATCAAAACATACAATCAAAGGTAGTCTATATCAGCTGGTTAAATAAACAAAGTGGTAATGTACGCTGATTGCTGTGGGTATGATGGAATTGTGTGAACTTTATTTTTTGGAATTGCATTTATAGTAACAATTTAGATGTGATGATAAGTAGAGTCTGTAAGTCTTTGGTTTAGGTGCCTAGAAAGTGCTTGAATTTGACTCTTAAAAAGCTGCATGAACCCAGTATCTAGACAATGCAACCCTGCTGTTGATGTGGGTAATTAGTATGAGTGTTTATAACTTTGTGTCGTGGTGTTTCGTCGGACGTATGTTAGGATTGCTCTCAGGATTGCTCTGTTTTCTGGCCTCAAAAGCAGCTGATTTTCTTCAGCTCACATCAATGTTGGAGAAAACATAATCCTATTTTTTTTTTCAGGTGTTTGCCCTGAATTTATCCTGATCCATCTGTGTAAATAATTGGTGTTTGCTCAAAAGATCTTAACAGCAAAAGAGGCACCTGTATGAGTTTCCAATTACAGTATACGGCAAATATATGACAATCCCCTGAGATGGTCATACGCTGCAGCTGCTTTGTGTGTGTGCGTAAATGTGCGTCAACTCATACACATCCAGTCTTTAATTCTGATCGCACTCGACAGACAGGATGAATTTCCCTCCACCTCTTAAATTACAGAAGCTGATGTCTTGTCATGTTCGTTCATTACGGAGAAAGGAGGCTGAGAGAAGGGAAAACAAAGAGGAAAATGGTATTGATTTGTGTTTCAGCTCGAGTCTGATGCATTTGACCCGATGCACGCTTTAATACATTCAGAGAGACCTTGTCATCGATCATGGCAGCTGTGAGTTAAACACACCGATGGGACCGATGTTCTGTTTTGTTTGTTTGTTTGTTTGTTTGGACTCTCCTTTCCCCTTCCGTTCAGCTCAGTCCATAAGTAAACATTAAAATCAATAAACAATCTTAAACTGCAAAGTAAATTGTAGGAAATGAATGATACTTTTCTCTCAATTGAAAACGCGACAGGAGTTGCAGGGTGGGAGATTAGAGCAGGCCTTTGTAGATTCCCTCCGACAGGGAGAGGGGCACGTCTTACCACCAATCTTTGATCTATAAAGAAAATGACAGATGCCAGCGGCGAGGTTTGCTCCCTAAGCCCCGAAGTCTCAGTCTATTCATGTCTCTGGACGATTTGTCCTTGATGACTTTTTTGAAGCAGGTAGCAAGTTTATCTGATTACAGATGAAAAGCTTCCATTCCCTCACTGCTGGCCAGGCCAAGACGTCGGCCAGTCAGTCAGACAGTCATCAGCCCTCCGCTTCCAACAAATAGACGTGGATGAGAGGCAATACTGGAATTTATTACTGTTCACTTCCATCTGTCTGTCAGTGCCAGCTTTTATTTCATAACTGCCTGTGGCTACTAACTTGCAGACGCGTTTATATTGTATTGATGAAACGCATTTATGCCTCCAGCTCAACTGCATGGTTGGTTCTGTCAATTGTGAAATTGCTTTTTGTTTTGTTTTTGTACAGAAGCTTGAATGTAGAGGAACCAAAAATGAATGTTTAGATGGAGGAAACACTGCCATTTATTTCAGAGTACTTTAAAAGTCTGTTGTTGAACAGAGTACACCTAAAGTGTGTCAAGTCAGGGGACTGGTACTTTCAGCTGTGCTTCAACTCTCACTTCTTATGTTATGTTACAGCACAGACTAGTGGCCAAAGGGCGTACCTGCCAGAGCACCTTGAAAAAAGACAAGACATTGTTTGTAATTATATGATTGAAGTGACTTCAATAATCAATAAATTATTGAGGTCATATTTCAAGCAAAAATGGCAAACATTCCAGCTTCTCCAGTGTGCCGATTCAGCAAGTTTAAAAAAATAAAAAAATAACAACCACAACATTGTGTAGCAGTACAAGTACATATATATATATATATATACACACACACACACACACACACACACACACACACACACATTTTACTTTCCTGTCCTATTATTTGTTTTGCAACCTCTCAGACTTATCTTTTGATGTCTGGCAGGTGTCTTGACGCTCAGGTTGGGAATTGCTAGATTAATCGCTTTTTTTTTTTTTTTTAGATGCGTCCCTGATACCATCACCATTTTTCCCTGTCGATACAAAGCTTTACATCAGCCCAGCTTTATACAAACTCAGCTGATGATCTGACGTGCTGCTTCTCTGTGTTTGTTTTCCTCAGGCTCCAGACCAGCCAGCCCAGTCCATCCTACTGGGAGCAGATCCACAGCCGAGTCCAGAGGATTCTGCAGACACACAAAACCACCAGGGCCCAAGTGACCTTTGACCTTTGACTTCCTGATCTGCCAACATGGTGACCAAAGCGCTGAGGTCACTGTATGAAAACCCTTCGTGTTAAACCAGTCACTCTTATTATGCATCCCTTCAGTTGTGAGTTGAAAGCAGATGTTGAGTTTAACCTGCTGCGTGTCTGTAGGAGTGGATGCACGCACTAAGGTTCCTTCTTAACCTCAGGATTTAATCATTCAGTGAGTCGAACCATCACACATGTATCATCATTTATCTTCTTTTGATGTTCATTTAAATTTCAAACCATCCCAAGCACCTGCTGAGCCGCCGCTGCTCTTTGAAAAGGCAGGAAATTTGCAGGGGTTATGATCAGAAGCATAGCAGCACCGCTTCCCTCCCACCCATCAGCTGGGCTGTTTTTTTTTTTTTAAACGCCCCGATGGTGAAACCAAACAGAGACGTCGTCTAAATTCTCTAAAGCCGTGTGTGAAATTGGCTCGGGTATAGAGAGGCAACATTTTGTGTGTGTATGGGAAGGAGACACGGTGGATGTAAGCTGCAGCTGTTAAGGGCTCATCTCTCGCAACACAAAAGAGACACAAGAAGGTAGCCAAGAGCCACCGTTGGGAGCCAGCAGCTACAAGAGATTTAAGAGAGAGGAGGAACAAAAGTAATCCTGAATGAAAGCACAGGAGACACAAAGAAATGTAGCCTTAACATAAATTAAGACGGTCATTCAGATCCAGAGCGCTGCACTGAAATGTCTTGAACACTGAAGGAGTATTCAGTGTTTGCATGTGCTCATCGGAGGTTATGTTCTCTGTGTAATGAACGCTTCATCTATGGGACTTCATTCAGCCATCGGAGCTGAATGACATCTTTTATCAGTGCTAATGAAAATGCAGCTGTGTCGCGCACTCTTCACAGCTGTACTTACAGATGAATTTATTTAACTCTGAATGATAGAAAATGTATTCTCTTTTACAGGATAATCAGTTTCTGCTTTTCTTTGATGCAGTCGAGCACTAACTAAATGTGCAGCCAGGATCTAATTGATGGGAAAACTAAATCCTCTCTTTGACTCATATTGACCATGTGTCCGTCTCTACTCAGAGCCAGAGGGAAAATGTCAAATTGTCATGCTCACTTAAAAGCTACAGTGGTTGGTTCCTCACAGAAAGTCAAAATCTACCCGACAGGCGTGTACGTCAGCTTCTCACAGTTTGTATGTCTGTTTTTCAGTCAGTCTTGAATCTGCCTGGGGATTGAATTCCCCGCTCTACACGCGCCCTCCTTCACAGCAGGTAATATTTTTAATAAACTTGCTCACTGCATCTGCTTTCAACGGCTTGATTACCAGCGACTGCATTTCATTTTCACTTTAAATGTTCTGAAAACACAACATAATTAACTTCCACAGGTCCAGTGTGCTTTTTCCGGATCGAAAAACAAAATATCTGTTCCATTTTAAATGACAGTATTACATTGGAAATCATGGCTCGTTTACCTTTTAATGTTAATATTAGAGGTATCATCAAACATTGATGTGACTGAAAATTTGAGTGTTTTTCTTTTGGTTGGGTTTGTGCTCTTCTTTACCAAAAGGTCTTTTTTCAGAATAACCAAAAACAATGGGCGAGCTACATGTAAATATATGTATGTAACCTCAACATTTGACTGTATGCGACATGCAATAAAAATGTTTCTGTTTTTGTCACAAGTGACAGTAATTAGGGTGATTTCATCCACACGACAAGCCATATTTCCAGAATGTGAGTTTAAGAGAACCTTTACAGACGCTGGTGCCAGTCAAAAGACGGTACTTTAATGTTCACATCATGCATGTATTCTTAGAATGACTGTGATTACTGTGCAGCAAAATGTTTGGAAAATACAGATCCATTTGATAAAAATAAACGTTTCAGTTGTTGAACTGTACAAAGTAATGACTTGATTACTGAATCCACTTGACTTGTATCGTCTTCTGTACGCAGTCGTTTCTTCGTGTAAAGACGCGTAAACTCAACACATCTTTAGAGATGAAAGGTCTTGAATGAGCGGGATTTACTTACGTCCCACCATATGATGTGTGCTGCTGAAGTGGAGCTGATATCAGTCTCTATGAAAAGCCGCTCAGCCAGCGTTTGTCAAGTCTTCACATTTACTTCTTATGGAATTTCTTCTTCTTGTTCCTCTTGCCGGCTCCTTGTGCTGCTTTCTCTGCCAGGATTTGCTGGTACTTCTTTTTGTTGTTGCTGGTAAGAGAAGAGGGAAGTATATTTTAAATGTCTGCATTTTTGTTTGTTTTTCAAACTTGATGCATATAGATTTTGGAAAGGTGTGACTCGTTATACAAAGGCTTACTCTGTCCTGTCTCTGAAATCATACACACCTGATGATACACACATCATGTACAGAACCAGAGCATGTTTCATGTTCATTTACCCATCAAACACAATACGGTGCAGGGTTAGCGAAAGCTACTGTTCAGCTGTCACAGCAAAGGTTTACCATGTTTCATTCTGTATTTTGATAGCTTTTACCCAATCACTATAGATAGGACTACAAATGTGACAGCAGACACTGCTGTCAGGTATAGATTTGTCTGTACACGGTCAATCTTTGGTCAAACTATCAGTCTACTTCATAGTTTAATCACCAGTGTCACAGGATCTGACGGCTCAGTGATTCCAGCTATGAATAATATTCAAGGAATCTTCCACATAGAGATCAATGTGATTGCATTTTACCGCTGAAGCCAATTACCAAAGTGTTCACGTGGACCAGATGCATGATGCTCTTTTCTCCACTCCACTGGTTTTTACGCAATGAAAATGCTAAATCCCTCCCGTTGGTATAAAAACAGCAGCTGTTGGTAAGCCGTCTGTGGGAGTGGATTTTCTTTAGTGGACGCGGGGCACAATAAGCGTTCTCGTTTGAACTCACTGCCTGAACTCAGCATCAGCCAGCAGCTCCTCCACCATGGTTCTCTTCCTGTCCTTCTTGGGAATGCGGGAGTGATAGAAGTCGGCGGGGTTGTCCACCACTGTACCGACCTGTATCACAGACACCGAAGGAGTCACACTCACGTACAGTCGACAGTGTGACGACACAATAAAGTCACGAGCAGGTTTCTAGAGAAAGATATATGAACACCTGTTTGTTGGTGACTCGTGTTTTTACCGACCTGAAAATATTTGGGAAAGCCGTCTCTGTCGTTCTTCTTGTAGAACCTCTTGGGATCCATCGAGCCCCTCATCTTCAGGACTTGGAGGTCTCCTTTCAGCTCCTGGGAGATCTCAGGGGCTTTCATATTAAACCAAGCATCTCCTGTGGATTTCTCCCTCTCCACCTGTGAAAAACAGCGATTTCAAATTTTAAAAAGCATAATCGACGCCTATGAAGCACAGAATTTGAATAAAAACTACAGTATTTACAGCGATCACATGCTTTTATGATTTGGGGCAGTAAATGTCATGATAACCGATTCAACAAATGTCACATGATCCGAGTGATCAAACTTCAACCAAAGCATTACTTTGGAAAACTTACTCTGTGTTTCAACTTCACGGCTTGTTTGGATTCACTGTATGGAGGCACTGCGTCCTTCTTTTCAAAGTCTGGTCCAATTACACTCTTCTTCATCACCTGAGGACAACAACAAAACAAAAACTGCAACACTGCAAAGCACCAAACTCCATCGACACCTCACTACTCAGAGTTAAAAAGGCCAAAGCATCAGAGAGAAACCATAAATAACACCATCTCATGTGTTATTGGATTTACTTGTCCTTGCATTGCTATAAAGTTCATTATTCTTTCTGCACCACAGATCGCTTTCAAAAAGGGAAAATCAATCACGTATTTACCTCATCTTGGATCTTCTTTTCCTTTAGTTTTTGCAGCGAACTGGAGACGAGTTTTGATTTGCTGCCATCAAAATTGATGTATAAACCCCCGAGCTCCTTCACTCTGATGCCAGGGTCAATACGGCTGGACATCTCTTTCCTGAAACAAATTGGCAAAGAGAAAATTCCTCAGGAAGAGTCGTCATGTCTCATTTCTCACCTCTGCACACAGCTCCAATGATAATATATAATAATAACAGTAATGAGTGTGGCTCTACTGTATATGCGCTCAGCTCCTAAAGTCTCATTTTGTAAGTCTTTATTTTATACAAATACCAGAGCCAACAATGAATTGATCCTTCTAACAAGTATTATCTGAGCAGCCAAAGCCTGATTTATCTTATTCCTCCTTAAAGTTACTATTAGAAACACGCTGTTGCTCTGGTTGAAACGTTCCTTCATTAAGATCAACATGGACGCTGTAGAATTTTCAATCAATCCCACATACGGTGCATACAGACAGTTTCAGGCCCGTTCAGGTTTTACACATTTTGTTGTGTTTCAGACTCACATTAAATTGGATTGGATTCATTTTTCTCCTCATCAATCTGCACACAATACTGCACAATGACAAGGTAAAAACGGCTTTTGGAGAGACTGAAAAATCCCATTTACATAAGTATTCAAACCCTTTTGACACTACCAACTGAGCTCTGGTGGATCCTACTCATTTATGGTCCTTGAGATGCTTCTACATCTTGACTGTATAACTGAATTCATTGGAGAGAGTGAATAGGAAAGCACACGCCTGGCTTTATAAAGTCTTACAGCCGATGGAGGTTGTCAGAGTGACAAGAAAGCCATGAGATCAACAGAAATGTCCGTCCACCTGTGTGACAGGATTGTGTCAAGGCACAGATCAGACTCCATCGTTATCAAACAGAAACAGCAGAAGAAGACGTTAACAGTCTTCCTGGATTTGGCCACCCGGACAAACTGAGCTAACAAAGACGAAGGGCCTCCGTCAAACAGGTAACCAAGAAGCCAATGGTCACTATGAATGAGGTCCAGAGTTCCTCTGAGGAGACGGGGGAACCTTTTACAGAAGGACAACAGAGATCTGAAAATGGTCGGACGCTGACGCATCTCATCCCACCTGAATGAGCTCGAATGCTTCTGCCAAGAATAACAGAAGGAACTTCCAAAACAAAGGTGAGCCAAGCTTGTAGGATCATTTCCATGAAGACTTGAGGCCGTCACTGCTGCCAAAGATGCTTTAACCAAGTAGTAAGTGAAGACTCTGAATACTTCTGGAAATGGGATATTTCTAGGGCTGCAAGTAATGATCACTGTCGATTATTTTCTTGATTAATCAATTAGTAGTTTGGTCTATAAAATGTTTATCGGTGTTTCCCAAAGCCTAAGATGACGCTCACAGACCAAAGATATTCAGTTTGCAGTCCCTGAAGAGAAAGACCCAGAAAATACTTGAATTTAAGAAGCTGGAATCAGAGAAGTTTGACTTTTTTTCTTAAAAAATGATTCAAACCAATTAATTGATCATCACAATAGCTGTCAATCACTGGTTGACAGCCGTTGCAGTTCAAGATATTTCAGTCCAAAGACAGTTTTTTGCTTTGTCATTGTGGAGTAAAAAGAAAAAATGAACTGAATTCATTTTAAAATGAGTTTGAAACATCATAAAATATGGAAAACTTGAAAAAGTCTGAAAACTGGAGCACTAGAAAAATGTTTATCAATCCACATCTGAAACTCAACAAATGCACAATTTACTGCTGTTAAATAACATTTAGTGCTGAGCTGCAACTGAAAACATTTCGTCATCATCATCATCGTTGCCAGGCAACAGGTGGACAGCCAGGAAGTCACTGTGATATGACGTTACTGCGCTTAGCGGTGCTGCTGTGGGTGATGCTACATCTGGGCAGAGCCTGTTTCTGCTCTGAGGCTAAGCTAAGGTGCTCAGCTGCTGGCTGCGGCTTCACGTGCGGCAAACAAACATCAGAGTGAGATTAATTTTCTCATCTACCTCTCCGCAAGGAAGCGAAAAAGTGCATTTCTCTGATTGTCAAACTATTCCTTAAATGGGATTTGCTCTCATTAAGAAAAACATTGTGAAAGTTTTATCTTTTAAACCGTCAAACTAAACATTTACGCTTGTTTTGATGCACATGTGTATTCCTGAGAGGACGAACCAATCAGAGGCTGCCACTGATCATACTTACAAGTGAGGATTTCTACTGGAGAAGAGGATATTTGCATCTTCATCTTCATCATCCCCCTCCTCATCCACAAACTCCTCATCTTGGTCCTCCTGCTCTTCCTCTGTGGCCTTCTCCTCCTGTGCTGGCCTCCTGTAGTAGTCTTCGTCCACCTCCTGTCCGGGTCGTGTGTCGATCATAAACAGTCCATCAACTGATGAACCTGCTGCTGCAGACTTACTGGAGGGTCCTCCTCTCTCCTCTGCCACGTGCTCCAAATCCTCCTCTTCAGAAACTTCCCTCTCCTCCTCCTCCTCCTCTTCTTCATCTTCATCTTCATCTTCATCCTCGCTGCTCTCCAGCAGGCTAATTATTTTTGTCTTCTGAACGATGATGTCTTTGGGTTGCTGTTCAATGCCACAGTCCACTGTGATATTGTGCTGCTGGCTGGATGTTACCTGTATGGACTCACCTTGGACCTCACTGGAGTCAGCCACCTGCTGAGCGTCTCCATTCAATGTGCTGACTTCCATTTTCTCCTCCTTGCTAGGCCGGCTTTCCACAGCAGCATCCTCATCTCCCTGTGATGAGTGGGCGTCCACATGAGCTTCTTCCATGGCTTCGTGCTTCTCTTCAGCCTCCTCTGTGATTTCATTAGTCCTCTCACATAATGTTACTGGAACTGATTGGTAAGGCTTTAACGGCTCTGATGAGAAGGCTGTTTCCTGCATCATTTCCATCTCTGAGGAGCCCCCGTCCTTATTTTCATCACACGGCTCCTCCTGCTGGTGTCTGACCGTCACTGCAGGTTCACTAACAGCCTCATCAGCACAACCGGACACATGGGAGTCTTCTTCTGAAATGACAATTACACCCTTTTCCACCCTTATTACATCTGCCTCATTTGATGGGAGACCAGCACTGCTCATGCTTTTGTTCTCTTTTTCTTCCAGTGTTTGGTTCTCGTCTTCCTCCAGCAGTGTGCAGTCAGCGTCCTCGGCGATCACTGTACTTTCTAACCTAGAATCATTTAATGAAGTGTCCTCCTCAGCCGCCTCCACGGCCTTTTCTACAACAACACTAAGATCCTTGAGTGAGCGCCTGGAGGCCGGAGCACCTCGGTTGCTGTTCCCTGACCCTGTGCGACTGCTGCAGGGAGTCCCTCTGCTGCGGGTCGAGCACGGGCTGCCCATCGGGGAATGCACGTCGGTCAGCTCAGAGTCCGAGTCCACGGCTTTGGGACCTGTGGATTGTGTCCTACCGCGTCTACGAGTCATCATACTGTAAGTGGGCCCGGACTCAAACCCTTCAGAGTCACAAGACTGCGGCTCGCTGACATCTACAGCAGCTGCTGCCTTTCCTTTTGCTGCCCGGCTCCTTCGAGTTGCTGGGGCGGGGGAGAGAGAGGTTTCTGAGGCTTCGTCGAGGTGGATGGGGATGGGACCCGTTTGCCTTCTGGATCTCATTCCTCTGCGGGTGGTGGACTTCGAAGCTGCAGCTCCTGAGACACTGGACATGCAGCTGTCAGCGTCTGAGAGCTCTGAGTCCTCAGTTTGTTGTTTGGCAGATGATCTGGTGCGAGCACTTTTCCTCTGACTTCTGGTGACTCTCTGGGATTCGGACACCACAGAGCTGCAGGACTCATCCTCCAGCACCAGATCGGCCTTGACGTCTTCCGCCTCAACACGAGCTGGGTCTGAGCTTTCAGGAGCCGTCTTCCTCCTTGCGCTCCGGCGGCTACTTCGGCCAGCTTTGGATGCAGATACTGCAGAAGAGCACGATTCCACCTCAGATATCTCTTCATCTTCCTTACTTGCTGTGCGGGGCTGTCTCCTCCTACTCCTGGTGCCTGTCATTGGTGGTATGCTGTTGGACACCACAGAGCAACAGGACTCCGCATCTGATATGTCCGCTTCGTGGCTGGAGCCCACAGGTGTGCATGGCTGCTCTGGACTGTGGAGTCTGGATGCTCTGGTACATCTTTTCATGAAGGAGGAAGGTGGGGATGCCTGATGTCCCCCCTCAGTTTTGTCAAGCTGGCTGCTGGTCTCCACCAGGACATGATGGGTAGGGCTCTCTGCTTGTTTCACAGTGCTCCTGGTTCTTCGACCTGTAGACGGGGTGGCCTGTGTGACAGAAATAATACAGTTAATAACACTGCTGGTTCTACAGCTAGCTCCCATCAAATGAGCAAAACCAATGATGTGTTCGTCCGTCTCTCAAGTCCTTCTCACTTCCCAGCGTGTCTGTGGCCCTCAGACCCAGGCCCTTTATTTCTACCCAAGACATTTAAAGTAGGACACAAACAAATGGTAGTGCATTTCTTGAGGACTGTTTTCAGTTGCAGATTAAAATACGTTTGGTGCTCTTGTGAGCATGACTGACTCAAAATACAGTCACTGGTTGTGGTGATGAAGGGAAATGTCACCCACGTGTTTTAAGAGTTTATGGACTGTAAGCTATGTCAGGCTTTGGCTGCACAGACAATACTTGTTAGTAGGATAATTTCATGGTTGTTTCTTACAGAATCTGATGACAATAATAACATCCAGAATATTGATCTTACTCATCATCTGAGACCATAACATTCAGGGCTTTAACAGCAGCCCCATGAGAAGGATTTTACGATCAATTTTAGACCACTCTAGTAGCCAGTGTTAGGGCATTGAAGGTAAAATGTCCTCCCGCTGTTAAGAGTTTAGCTGTTGCATTCTATACAATTTAGTTTTTGAATTAGTTTCGGATTTGTGCTGGGTAAAAGGTCATGACAGTGATCCAAGCATGAGAGCATGCGTGGTGCATTCAGCGTCTTTAAAATCCAAGCTGAGTAAATACAAGCTACTGCCGTAAAGTGTTCGTTATCTTTTTTACTCAATGTTTTCTGTTTTCCCGTAGGCCACTTGTCCACAGCACCGAAACGTTTACAAACTATGAGTACACCGACAGTGTCCACGTGAAGTTTGAGCAGCTGCTGACGCATCACCGGCTAACTGACACGTGACGGCTTCTTTCACCTCGCACAAAACCTTTGCATGGTCTCTAAACATGGCCAAGTTTAAAGAACGTCTCTGTTTCATACGTACCGGGACATCTGAGGACTGGTCCGGGTTTGTTTTACTTGGGGAGTACACGCGTACTCCTCTCCTGGTAGCCACCATCTTGCACGCTAGCTTCTCTCTCGCTTCCGGTGTGAAGGCTAGACTCGACTAATCGATAGACGGAAATAAGATACAGGCCGAGCAGACGATCGCAGAGCCGTGACCCGCGTTTGTTAGTTTCTTCTCCCTGTTTACTTCTTATACTTTTTTCAGCAAAGGGGTCAATGGTGGAAGAATTTCCAGGTCATTTATTTATTTCATTTACTTACGTAAAGTATCAAAAGTAAAAGTTGGAACACTATACATTGTTTTCTAAGACTATTAATGCTGAATTCTTACTGTGCAAGTAACATTTTAATGAGTGGTAGTCTCAGGTTTTCTGAGGGGCAGAGGCAAGAAAGACAAAAAAGAGCCCCAGCTGCATGCAGTGGAGCATTCCTCACTTATAGTACCTTTAATCTATGTCACTGCACCATCTTGTACAAGGTGATCAAATGCTTTATATAACATAATCATTGGTAAAATAACAAGTAACAATAGCTGTCAAATAAATCTAGTGGAGTGAAATCTATGGAGCTTTGGATAATCACGTCAAATTTTGCTAAACATCAAATGCAAGAGTCGGGTGAAATGTCCTTTGTCCTTCTTTCCCGTATGACTTTTTTTTTTTTTTTTTTGTCATTAAAATCTTGATTGCATTATTAAACATGTACACTAACCCAAGTTTATAGTTTATCCCATCTTTTAAATATCTCACACCATTGATGACGGTACAAACATTTTTCTTAATTTTAATAAAGCCAATCCTTGATATACAGAAATATGACATTAAATATGTTTACAGTACAACGGATAATTTGTCTTCATGAGATCTACTGGATCCTGTCAGGAAAAACAGGCATGATTCTTGAATAAGGTGGAGAGAGTCTGTCTGGAGATAGTTGATTTCAGTGAATACCTCCTCACGGTGCACCAGTTATCCATTCTGTGTGTGCACTGAAAAAAAAAAGTTTTTGTCCACGACCCTGGCTCTGGAAATGGGACACTAAGTGGCCCGGACTGAGACACACGACACTATTCCTGCCAATCCGCAACAGGTGGTGTCCATGCTCCTGCACAGGACAAGGACAAGGGGAAGGGAGACGGTAAATCTGGCACGCTAACGCGCGATCCCACTGTGAAGACAGAGGGTGGTAGTATCAACAACCTTTCTCCAGAATGACTCACTCCACCTTAACAAATCTTCACATCTTGCTACAGTGCTACAACAACAATGCACAGAGAGGACATAAGTCTTCTATGCATGTCATAATATCTCAAAATGCTGCACTCTCAATCCTTGAATGAATCTCGTGGCATAGGGCGGGCAAACATTTCAATGACTGGTCGAAAATAGCGCATGGTTAGAAAAGATACATGATAAAACAAAGTTATTTAATACTCGCATACAGTACTTATCTGCATTACCAGTTAAAGTCAAATTTAGTGAGCATCATAAAATACACATCTTGTACGTAGCTGGATTTGAATTTGTGCATTTTTTTTAACTCAGCTGAGGAATGCAACTGGTATTATATACATCGGGAAAAAATCTAATTACATGGTCAGACTTGCTTTAGTTTTTTCCCCCCATTTACCCTTTAAAATGTTATCATTCTGCACTAAAAAACCAATAGTTCTCTTTTTCTTTTGCTTTACCCACTCATAATCTTTTCATTCAGACTGATATATTTAAAGCTCGATTCACACGGAGACACTGGAGACAGAGCAGGAATGAGGATAGGAGCTAAAGATGAGAGGCACTTCAATTCAGAACAAAGTTAAGGAACTTTCACCTTGGATCAAAGTTTAGGTAATTACATTTTCCACCATTAAAGCAGCCTCTACTGTGTAGATAAAGGCTGATCTGTCAATGCACGGGTCACAGTGAGAGCCACTATCTGTGAAACTTTCACTTTCACAGTCTATTGTCTCCAAACTGACACTGAAACTGATCTTGCATGTTCATCTCCTGCTTTTGATCTCACTGAGATGATGGTAATGGATACCTGCATCTGTTAAACTGAAGAAATCAAAAATGATCATGATGCAACTTTATCTGTGAGATAAAACAATGACCTCAAGACTCATGGTGATTGGCAGCATCCATTATTCAGAGCTGTTACTTTGCATGTAGTGTGTGTATTTGAGTGTGTGTGTGTGTGAGAGAGAGAGAGAGAGAGAGAGAGAGAGAGAGAGAGAGAGAGAGAGAGAGAGAGAGAGAGAGAGAGCAAGTGAAAAAGGAGGAAAATGGCTTCATCCATGTGTCTTCTTCTGTAGTGTTGCATGCTAGGGGCTCGCCTTCCTCGCACTGACAAGGTAGCCCTTGGCCTTGATGATGCCCCTGCTCTTGACAATGATGGAGTAGCGCAGGACCCACTCCAGCCTCCAGTCAGCGGTGTTCAGGTCCTGCATTCCCTCCTGCATCGCCTCCTGGAAGGTGGCTGTTGACATCAGCTCTGTGGATGGAAACATGAGGCCAAGACAGGAAGTGTTTACAACTCAGGAATGAAAATCACCAGGTACGAGTGGACTGAGCAGCTTACCACGCAAATACAATTCGTCAATTGACTGATAATGAATAGGCTGTTCTGGCATTTGTCTATCATTATCTTATTATCAATAAATTACACAAAAAGACCAAAACTCAACAGCAGGTCAGTCTGTCTCTCAATACTTTCCTCAGTCTCAAGCCCATCCATTAAAAACTATCACAAATACATGGTTTAATTAAAAAAAAAAAAAAAACTCCTAAAACATCTGGACACTCTGGTTTGGAGCAAACGTTACTCAAACAGGAGAAAACAGTGCATTAGCATGGAGTTGCATGGCATATGGGCGACTGACTCAAAACAAACACATTGCTCATAATGAAGAAACATGTCACCCAGTACACCTCACTGCTGTGGAGGTCTGTAACACAGAGGAAGCTGAGATAGTAATTAGTTGATAAATTTTTCGTTTTGGTCTTTTCGTGGCGTTTGTTCAATACTTGACTCAGCACTGAGAACACTTGATTCGGGACACCTGCATTCCTTTTTAATTCATTATTAAATTCATTTCACCTTTGGGATCGTTGTGTGTGAGCAGCTGGATGTCAAACTCCTTAGCGAAGGCTGTGAGATCAGGAGGCATCACACAGCAGGAGGCCAGGTTGACCTGGTTACTGCTGGGCTTCACCTGGTACAAGAGAGGGTACGTGATCAATGATGGCAGGATATGGCACACAGAGAGCTGCCAGGTCTGTCAGCGGTATGCAGGCCAAAGATCATGACAGAAAAACACATTCCTGCTTGCAGTTATTATCAAAAGTCAACATCTCTGCTGCCTCCAAACCTGGGCAAACACTGAGAGGAGCAGAGCTGCAGCGATTAGTCGTTTAATTATCAGTCGATCCAAAGAAAACAAATCGCAAACTACTTTGACCAATCGTTTCAGTTACTTTTCAAAAAGTAACGCTGCCATTCTCTCGTTTAGTCAACACTGTTAAGGATGCAGCTGTCTGTTTGAATAAACTGTAACTGAATTGTCAATGAATAAAACTGAACATGTGTAGTATGAGAAAAATGCACAGTGTCTGCCCAGTTTAAAGACGACACAAGCATACAACAAACACAAGATTCCCACTCACCTGAGCCCAGTTGTAGAGCTGCTCCAGGAGGTCTTTGTCCAGGTCAGAAGTGCCAATGGCAGCAATCTGCTGGCTCCTGACCAGAGCCTCCAGCTCCTCCCAGGCTGGTTGAAGGTGAGCCAGTGTTTGACCGTCACCCTCCAGGGGCCCAGGTGGCGCTATGATAACAGAATCAAGCTGGGACACTGCCAGCGTCTGGCAGGCTGGGCATGATAGACAAACAAGGCAGATTAGAAAGATTCATATCTATTGTGTGTAATTTGTACTGTACGTGAAAATGTTGCTGAGGAGATTTAAAGCTCACCCATCTCCACTGCATCCCTGATGGACGACGGCCCCGACTCGCACAGGAACAGCTTGACTGTGAAAACAAGGTAACTATGAACACGTCGTCCCACTTGGGTCAGCCATCATGTCAGGGATTTTCTTTACAAATAACTTGATCGTTGTCCTTAACATGGCTGACCTGACATGCTTGGACTAGAATGTGTGTGCTGGCATGCTTGCACAAAATGTACAATAAGGCACCACATTGCACTGTAAACAAGAGAACGGCTGCTAAGAAGCAGCTCCTGTGCTGACATGCAGCTGATCACCAGTCACATTCCACTGTGACACTAAGGTTGATAAATCATTTTTTTTAATGCGTATTGTGCATTAACATAAACAAACAAGGTTTTCCCACATTAAAAAAAAGTGTCTCCCTCTGCGTTTATCAAATTTCTCTTATGCTTCCACCTGATTAAGGAAACTTTTTTGTGTGTGTGTTTACACAAACCTTAAGGAACGGGATTACTGCTTAAATCCACAAACCCAGAACAAAGTCAATGGAAAGTTAATGAACGTGGTACTCTACAGATTCAACGTTCTTCTTGCAGTACTGACCCGAGACTTTCAGCTCCTCCCTCTCTTCAGGTGTGATAGCGTCTGTTTCCTGGGAAACAAAGCAGTCCAGTGTGTCTGGAAAGTCCTGCATGAGAAGAAAAGTATTATTTAGAGACTATGGCAACTTGTACTTTTCAGAATTGAAATATTAAAAATTGCTGGCTTCATCGGTCTGGTAAAATGATGGCTTCTGGTCATTACAGTCATGACAGGACGTACAGCTTAGAGTTTAAGGTACGATACGAAGGGAGAAGAGAGTTTTTTTTTTCTCACAGGCTGCATCACTGATGGATTTTGCAGTTGAAGCCTTAATTAAAGTTTCCCTTTGGAGGTTTCTTGTAAACAAACAAAAGTTATGTTTACATTCAGTGTTACTCACCAAAAAGCACTGTATGTATCCTAGAGGTCCAACAAATGTGAATTTATGACCAGGTAAACATGGAGTCTTCTTCCCTGATTTTGCCAGCCCTTGCTGCGTATCTTGGCACATTAAAGGCAACTGATAAGCAAAACAGTGTAATGCTATTGGTAGAAATGCTTACTGCATCACCACGACTAGAATTCTGAATTTATAATGTCAGAGAGCACATAAGTGTAAAATGACGAGATCGTAAGTTGGGCCTTAATAAAGTTTGATTTGCTCAAATGCTGTATATAAAGTGGTTTGCTGCATTTTCACCATTTCATTCAGGCAAAACGCAAATGAAAATATAAAGAGTAAGTGCTGGTCTGATTATTTTTGTGGTTGTACGAGGTTATTAATATCTTTTCTTTTCCCTGCACAGAGAGGGGAAAAAATATTTTCAGACTGATCTGTCATGAGGGGAATCTCCTCAAAACTGACTCATTCACTGTGTTTGGTGGTTAATTAAACTGAATTTATTTTCTTTGTGAATAAGATTTGATAATAAATGACAAATGTACCACATTGTGCTTAATGAGGTGAAGGGCATGAACACGTTACACAGAATTAAAAAAAACTTGTTTTTCTGGCAGCAAATGCACACCAAGCACAACCTCAGAAGAGAACTAAAACCCATGACTCAATCATCCCATCCTTGACATTTCCCTGCAGGGGATGTTTCTAATGTGCTTTGCGTTTTTCAAATATTTAAGAACCCTTAGTTGAACTCTGTCAAACCTCCCCCATCCCCATTTGAGTCCAGTGGGTGTGGCGATAAGAGCTGAAGCAGATTAGCTGAGCCCTGCAAAACAGCCAGAGCAAGGGTGTGTTCAGCAGCAATGTTGGCCGACTATGTTGGATCCTACAGCCTTTCAAAGTTCCATTTCAGTCTGACATGTTATTTTGACCAAAACAGATTTTACAATTACTACTACTTTTTAGAAATACTGTCACAGTTAATGAACAAAACCTCAAGAGAAAACTTTCCGGGCCCGCTGCCCCCATCCTCCCCCCCATCCCAACAGACAGATGCACATTTGGAATGGCGCCTTTGGCAGCCAGCACTGCATGAACATTCATCATGACAGCTTCTTTTCAGTATGCCTGGATGCATCCTTTGATGTTTCCTTTTATTATTTCATTTTCCCAAACACTGGAATCCTGCTGCCTGACACTATAGTAGCACATTATGGTGCAACTCATTCACATACTGCAGGTCTGACCAGAACTGACAATGAATCCATATACTATACACTCATTTCTCAGTGTTATCAAAACATGCAAAACTAGTATAGGAGAGCCTGAATTAGGTGAACTACTATACTCTCACATTGACAGAACCCAACAGCACATGAAAACAGTATATAGAAAACTGTAAATGTCTCCCCACCTTGGATGGCGGTTGTGTGGTGGAGAACCAGTCGCTCAGTGTGGCCTGAATGCACTCTCGAAGCTGAAAAATCAAATACAAGACCATAAAGTTAAATTTACATCTGTGAAACATACATATTTTAGCAAAAATTGCTGAAGCTCAGCTGAAGCTGAACAGTTTATTATTTTCAGCAGACTCAACATCAACATCTGGACAGCTGTGATATGCTGCTCCGCCAACTCACGGGTCAAAGTGTGTTAGAAACAATGAAATCAGGACAAATTTCAAAACCGGCTCAAAGCGTGGGACACAGAGAGGAGGCAAGTCAAATTTAACTTCTGATGAAAGCCTTATTTTAAAACATAACTATATTCAAAGGGATAAGCATGGGGCGTGGAGGCCAGCTGCATCAATGGAAGACGTTTATGGATGAGTGAGAAATCTGAGTGTTGAAGGCAGCAGAAAACATCAAACAAGCCAAAACCTGGAGATGTGGAGCCGTGCAGAGAGAGGGACAGACAAGTAGAGAGATCGCATGAGGCTCCTGAGGCTCCACCCTGCTGCTGCCATATGGTATGGATGGTAGAGCGTAATGTTCATTAAAATCAGGTTCAGATACCTTGAACTACAGAGTCAATGTGACGCATCCATATTTGTTTTCTTTTCAGTACTATTAAATGCCAAGTCATAATTACAACTTAAATGTTGCTGTGAACCCATTTTATTATACTGAAGTTATGTAACTCCTATATGACAAATATGAAAAGTGACTGCAGACTCCTGAAAGAGATTAGCTCTGTGATATGTCAGCTGTGTATATAGAATAGGATTCACTATGTGCCAACACAGACATGTGTGTGATAAGCCAAAAATCTCAGATAGCTCAGTCAAGCTGAAGTCATACATATCCTGTATCTAAATGTTATTCATAACTGTGGTGACATTTGGCTTTAATCACAGCAATTATAAGATCAACTAAGGTATGACAGGCACAACATACACCACTCTAAGTTCAAACTCTGCCTAATGGGGAAACAATGATTGACAACAGTGTGTAAAGCACATAATACAAAAACAAGTTTGAACAAACCCTCAATGACTGCCACACCTTTTAATAGCTGCGCACATGTGGTGCATTAATAATTGGTCAAATGACAGAGAATTAATTGTCTTCCATTGATTTACTGCCTAAGCCATTTATTGAGTAAACTGCAACATTTACTAGTTACATCTTCGTTATTGTGATGACTTGTCGCTGTCTCCTGTGTTACATCATTTTAAACTGACTATCCTTGGGTTTTAGATTATTGACAGCGATTTGAGGACATCAATTTTAGGCTTGTGTTTGACATTTTAAAAACCACTTCCTGACATTTCATAGACTAAACAACAACTCGATTACTCTGAGAAATATCAATCTATCAGTCTACATGTTGTCTACATTTTGAGTTCAGGCTCGCTGGTATTGTCACAACTACCTTCTAAGTGTTAAAATGAAAAACAAACACTGTTTCAGTGTTGCACCTGCGGCAGGTGTACATCACCTGTTAATATCTTGATCTGTTTAAGGATAACATTTATAGTGTGTTGTTTTGTGAGAGCAACGTTCATTCATCAACTGCTCACCTTAGGCTGGATCATAAAGTTAGTTATTGCATGCCTCCATTGCACAAACCAGACATAACGTTAATAGACTTAAAGTTTAAGCTAGTTAACGTTAGTGCAGTTAAGCTCAAATACAGTTCTGTGGCACTTTTACATTTTTTAAAAAACATATCCCCCGTCTTATTTCTCTCTTTAATGACTGCTAATATAACGTTACACACGCCTTATTGTCCGTTAACTGACACTGGTATTGTTAGCTAGTTAAATATTTAGCCAGGTAACGTTAGCCGAACGTTAGGTTACAAGCTAAGCTAACGAGCTACACTGTCACACACGCAGCACACAACCAACTGAGGTGGTAAAGAATACTGACGCCGTTTTAAATTAGGCAGGTTTTGCGTTGTCTTACCTCTTCACTGGGGCAGCACGGACACTTCTTTTTCATGCGACTTCGGTTGACTAAATTCCCGCTGTAGAGCCGGAGAGTCTTAGCGTGGTTCAGCAACGTCTTCGCCTCAGTGCTCATGTTGCTGTTTTGAGGATCCATGTGGATTTCGCTAGCGAGCTAACAAGTTGCTAACCAGTGACGAATCGTGATAGCGAGCAACTGTTCACTGCTACTGCTGTGACTGCTGGCTAAGAGCTAGCGAGCAAACAATAGTACAGCCCACGCAAATGTAAATTATGTTGTCAGGATGACTTGCACTCAGTGTTGACTGCTGCCTTGGTAGTTGCTTAGTGGCTGTTATGGAGGAAGCCGGTCGGTCACGCCCACACAGAGGTGTCTGTGACTGTCCGTAAAACGTGGTCAGGATTACAAGGAGGAAACCGGATTGATCCGCAACACGCAACTGGATCCATGGAATGGATTTGGATTTGAATCGGGAACAGTTCCAGTTCTGGCCGCTAGATGGTGGTGTAGTGTTTCTAATTATTTTCTCAAGTAACGATGACCCTGCGTATAATTATGATTGAATGTCTTTACTCAGGTACTATGCTTATGTACAATTTGGGGGCACTTGTACTTTACTTGAATATTGACATTTTCTGCTACTTTATACTGGGAACAACATTCAACCTTTTATTGCACGACATTTATTTCAAGGCTGTAGTTACTACTTTGCAGATTAAAATTAAATTGCTGCTAATGTCATCTTTGGTTATAATCTAGTTTTCTAACATAAAATGATATGACACTGAGAGGGGCCATTCTGCATGATGAGTACTTTTACTTTTAAGTAAAAGTTGCTGCCTCTCATTTTCTTGTAGTTTTGTTTGTACTTGTAAGGGAGTATTTTTGCACTTTGGTACTAATACATTTACTTAAGTAAAGGATGTGAATCCTTTTTTTGTCTACATGCACGTTTGTGTGGGTATTGTGTAATTAGTAGATTATGTAGATTGTCAGTTAACTAACTAACTAACTCGATGATGTGCAATGTCGTTTCTATTCTTTTCTTTTCTTGTCTTGTCTTTTCTTTTCTTTTCTTTTCTTTTCTTTTCTTTTCTTTTCTTTTCTTTTCTTTCTTTTCTTTTCTTGTAGGAAAGGCTCTTTCCTTTTTCAGCATGACTACTCCCCCTTGAACAAAGCCAGGTCAACACTTTTGGGAGGAACTGGAACGGGGGCCTTACTGCTGGACCACACTAATGGCAGGAAATCTCTACCGCCACGTTCCAAACTCTTCTAGAAAGTTACCCTGGAAGATTGGAGGCTGAGCAGAACATTAATGTCCATGGTCGAAGAGTGAGATCTTTGATAATCATGTGTTTAATGCTGGAGCCTATAAAACATCCACATATCTTGCCCCCCTCGTGACCCCCCACCCCCAGGTCTAGGGATAACTGTGGTGAATGGAAATCCATTGGCACAGGACACAGTGAGATTATTTGGACAGTTTTTTTGTTGTCAACTTGCTGTGACCTCGTTATGGCTTTACCTTATTTACCTTATATGCTTTTTAATACATGCTGGCTGTAACAACTTAATTTCCCCTGTGTGGGATCAATAAAGTTTAATTTAATCTTATCTTATGTACAAGAGGCCAGTCTATATACTGTTGTCATCTGATATAATGCACGTTACTGTTTTGTTTTGTTTTTAGTCAAATTGTAAGGAAAGTGAGGAGAACGCAGTATTTTTGTGATTTTTTTTCTTAAAAATGCTTTCACTTTCATTATAAGCACCACTATGTTACCACTTGTCAGTAACCCCCCCCCCCCACACACACACACACACAGAGAGAGAGAGAGAGAGAGAGAGTGATGGACAACGATTTCAGATCCTTTTCTGATATAAGTAAGTTTCTATATAAGTAACAAAATGTATTTTAAGTATCAAAAGTAAAAGTACTCATGTGGAGAAATGCTCCCTGTCAGCGTGTTACTTTTATATCTGATGTTTCTGCTGCATTAATTTGCATGTTGCATTTCACTGCTGCAGATGTTTAAGACTGAGCTAATTTTAACTAATGAAGCTCTAGTGAAAGTTCAGTCTGTATTATTCTTTTTGCATGCCGAGGCCTGTAGTTTATGTCTCATGCCTTCCTGCATTCACTCTTCCCACGCATGCACACTCTCTATGTCATGACTTGCTGTCATTGTCTTGGGCTGTCAGATAACATGGTGTCATGTCTCCACCGACACAGCGACACACTTTCTTTGTGAGCTCTTGCTTTCTTTTTAAAGATGATTCTCTCTGCCTTAGTATGTTCATGCTGCTGTTATGCTCGCTCTTCCACCTCTCCATCACTGCTCATTCATCACATATTAATCAGCTTAATCAGCGCATCAGTCTCAGCAGAGTCATCAGCCACCACCACCACCAGTGTCTGGACTCCACGGGTGGGAATTGTCTGGCTGTTGATCAAGGCAGATGTCTTAGATTACAAAATCTCCTCGTAGGGGCAAATTTCCAAAGACTTCCTGATACGACTCTATCATCACATATCATCTTAGAATGAACAATCATCTTTATTTGATTCACTTGTCTATAGCATCGCTGTCCTGTGTGGACCACGTATCTCTAACATGTCAGCTTTTCATGAGCTCAGAAAAACAGCCCGGTTTTCATCATTGCAAGAATGTATTTTCAGCCTAATCCGTGAGGATTTTTAAATAGTTAATGCATCTTAAGAAACAGGGGGATTTCCTCATTTCCCGTAAAGGAACACTTAATCTGTCAGTTTTACCAGAGACATTCAAGATCACCAAATTTGGACAGTCATGGTTTTCACTGGACAGGAAGGGTACGGAAAATTGTAACTAGTAACTAAAGCCATTAGACAAATGACATTAAGTAAGAAGTACAATATTTGTCATTGAGATGTACTGGAATAGAAGTACAAAGTTTTGTTGCATAAAGTGCAAATACTCATGTACAGTACAAGTACTTTAAAAATGCACTTAGTTGCATTCCACCCCTGGAAACATGCTGTATTTGGAAGGCACTAGGAAGAGTTGTGCATCCACTAAACCTTTTAAAGAGCAGAATATTGAGTTTCTCCGTTTTATATTTACCACTCTGTCTCTGCTTGGGGCTGGTCTGAAGTATCTTTTACATGAATTCCCATGACTGGGATTAAGTTTGCTCCCAGCATCCCCTTCTGCTGCCAGTTCAGCCACTATAACACAAATATACTTAGATGTTTGCACACACGTTGCACAACGCACAATCAGTCACATATGGTGTTGAATGACATTAACATTCCTCACACATATGTGGGCCTACTGACGCCCCCGCATACACTTTCTCTCTTATATCAACTCATTATCACATATTGAATGTTCATTATTCATGAAATCAATTCAGCTCCACAGGAATCAAATGTGCAGGTTTGACTTTGGTTGCAGTGGTGGAGGAAAATGAGCGACCTAGAATTTCCCATAGACACAGACTGCATATGGAACAGTGTCAATAAAAGGCACAACATGAACCATGAAGTACATATCATGATAGATTCAGCGTTCTTCAGGAAAATAATTTGAAGCAGCGCAGGGCTGTGAAATGGTTGCAGCTGTAGAGAGATAAACAATCCTGCACTGATCCTGTTCATTAGGTGTAAATGATACTTAACAGACACACAGTGAACCGACCTTGTTGTCATACATCTGAAAAGGTTTAGTGCCGCCAGATTAGATCTGCGTTGTGTGAGGAATTTGAAGTGAGGAAATGTGATAGAATTCAAGAATGGAACTTTTAAATGACATCATTGCAGTGTTGTATGATCATTTCACTCCATGTTGTCTCAGCCAGACATGACCATGTCCATTTCCTAACCACAATGTAAATCCTTTGCTACCATTAATACTCTTTGTGTCTGAATGTGTGATCAAAGCGATGAAAAAACCCATTTTAATATGTTTCCTTTCAGACATTGTGTCTATAGGCAGGTTTTCTGTTATCACCTTCTGTTTTTATTGGGTTAAGTGCTGGCTTGGCACCATATCATCCCTAAAGGCATCATGGTGTATATATATGAGACAGATAAAACACTTACCTAACAGAGATTAAGAGTTGAAGAATATTGAAATGTTTGTAATTAGTGTCTGATGTTCTGGAAGACAACCAAAAATGTGAAATCAGCCTTCTACGGAGCAGCAGAGGTGTTGATGTATGTATGTGTGTGTGTTTGTGTGGGTGTGTGTGTAGGTGTGTGTGTGCGTGCATATGCATGTGTGTGTGTTTGTGTGTGTGTGCGTGTGCGTGTGTGTGTGTGTGTGTGTGTGTGTGTGTGTGACTTTGCCTGAGGAATTCAGTGATCAAATTTCACTTGTACGGTGCAGATGTAAAACTGAGTGTTGACATGTCGGAGGAGGAGCGGTAAAGGACAGGATTTATGTCAGGGGAGGGCAGATTTCATGTGTGCGCTTTAAGAGCAGAAAGCCACCACGAGCTGCACAGGACAAAAGGCTTTTCTCCCAGGACGTCTTGTGAAATACTGAATGTGAGCAGGTACGTTTTCTCTGCATGCTTATGGAACAATCCCCTCGTGTTGTTCTGGTGCTTTTATAATCCTGATTTTGCAAAAATATCATCGTGTCTTCCAAGTAAAGCTTAATGAGATATCAGAGAGGGAGTCCAGCCATTATTTACCACAAACTCAGCTGGTTTCTGGAAAAAACAACAAAAAAAATCACTCAGAACTCAGAGATGAAACAGCTGCACTCAGCTGGAAGCCAGACAAGGATTTAAACATTTTTAATCAGGGGTCAAACACACAACCTTTTTCTTTCACAAGAGCTCAGATGGAGGCGTTTGTGATGGAAAATATTACATCAACATCCAAATTTTACAAGGCAGGGGGGGAGTGGGAGACTCTGCCTCCAGTTTTCTGTGTTGCTCTGCTCTTTGATTTAATCTGTTTCTGTGCAGCAGGCCACACAACGAGAACAACAGCCATGAAGTTCCAAGCTCTTTTCTTCCTCCTCTTCCTCACCTGCATGTACCTGAGTCTGGCACAGGGTAAGTGGAGCGGATTTGCTCAACACCAGAACTACGATATTGCAATCTGTAATCAAATTGCACACAGATTTAACAGTGTTTTATTTTTTTTTAAAGCAGTAGCTCAGTATTGCACAGGTAACTGTTTTAGCATTTTACTTTGCAAGCTAAAGCCTACACATGAACCTAAAGGTGAAACCTAGACTGTGGGGGATATATGGAGTCTCGCTTTGACCAAGTTTGGTAGAACTGTGGCTGCAGCTGTATTTCATAATCTGCATTCCTATTATATTGTTTCTAAATCTTCTCTTTCAACGAGGGGAATTATTTAGCTGAAAAACATTCACCACAACACTTCATACCAAAGTCTAATCTGTCTAGGCTTGCTATTATAGTCCACTTTGATGTGGTAATCATGTGACAGGTTCAATTAAGTTTAGCAAAATAGCTGATTTCATAAAAATGTCCTCGTCAGCAAAAAACAGAACAAGTGGGAAATTTGAGATTGATGACTTTGGAGTAAAACTGCCAGTTTCTTACATCAATATCCTGTTTCTGAGATGCTGATACATCAGTTGAATTTGTGAAAGAAGAAGAGTCTTAAGCTGCCGTTTACAACACCCTCATATAGCAGCTGATTTCTACTTTTTCGGTCATTGCTGCCTTACCACACCTCACTCACCTTATAGCTCACGAGCTTCTCAGCAGTGCCAAATATTTTTCATTCTTCGAAAAGCAGCATCATAATGTAGAAGAGGTAACTTAATGAAGTGCATCAAAGGGAAGGGGTCACATGCAGATTTCCTGCGAGGAGTTTAGAGTTCGATGATGAGACGTTATGTTGAAGGAGAGGGCACAGTATGAAAAACTTAACTCTTTACATTTTCAAAAAGAAAAGAAAAGCTCAGGAAGAAATATGCAAAATAAACTATTTAGGAAGTACTGCATGTTTCTGACAAAACATCAGAAAGTAAAGTTGTTTAGAGATTTCATGATGTATTTGCTCAGTTAATAATTAGTCTAAATGCTGTTTCAGAGGAACTAAAGTCTGATGGAATAAAACTGAATCCTTCGTCCATTAGCCTACAAGTGATCAAATATAAGTGAGATCTGCCTGTAAAATACCCACCATGTACTGTTTTTTGAAAAAGCGTCAATAGGCTGTAAACAAATCCCCATGTTGCGTTAACCACCCCCTCAAATTCCCGGAAAAAAAACCCCACCAAGGACATGACCTGAGCTTCCTCAGTCACACAGTAGCTGGGGCCCTGACGATAAGATAACCTTCTGACAATGGCAGGTTATGGGCAAGTTATACTGTGAAATGTGTGGCAGGATATGCTGCGATAAACACCTCTGCCAAACATTACAGTTCATCTTTCAGATTCGACTGCTGACAATAAATATAACCAAAGCATTCATTATGCGTCAATCAATATGAGCTCTTCATATTTATGTGAACTTATCTTGTTCACAATCATAGAAATCACCAAAATAATAACTTCTCGACATGCAATTTAATTAATAGTGATTAATGAGACCATGGTTATTTATGTTTTACTTGATAACATCAGGAGTAGATAGAGATCACTTTGGCCCATTTAGTTCATAACCTTTATAGTTAATTGACAATAAACAAAGACACACACGTACAAAAAGCCCAATAAAGAGACAGCCTCTGCCAAATGTTAAAATTGAGTTATATTGTTCTCTCACGAACACAAGAGTACAAATTGAGTGATTGCTTAATTTCTCCGCAAGGGAGACGTTTTCAAGTGGAGCAGTTTCCCTCTCTGTCTCTAACCCACAGTCAACGTATCTCTCCCTCCCTCCCTCTCTCTCTCTCTTCAGGCTCGTATGGTAACTGCTGCCTTGGCTATATCAGAGAGATGAGAGAAAATATAAAGAGAAACGTTCAAAGCTACAGGATGCAGGAAACAGATGGTGATTGCAACATCAGAGCCGTTGTGTGAGTGTTGGCCCATTCTGTGGTCCTACATTGTTGAAACTTCCCGCTACAATAGATTAGCAATGACTAATGGGAAACAAACTGCTTACTAAGAAAGTAATCGGTTCAAGCTGAGAAATGTACACCCTGGTGTCATTGATTACTCCTAAAAATTGTACAGTAATCTTGATAACGTTGATGTGCATAGGTTTCTGATGAAGAAGAGGCCTTCAAAAGCAAAACAGCGGACTGTCTGCGCCAATCCAGAAGACCACTGGGTCCAGCTTCTGGTTGAGACTGTGAACATGAGAACGGCAAAGAAGAATCAGGTAAAAAGTTACGCAGCATACTCTCACAGCAGTGCACTTTAATGCCTTACAGAGACACTCAGTGTGTAAAACACTTCTCTTTGTAGACGACCTAAAGGAGAAAAACAAGAGAGGAATGGGAGAGAGGAAAGGTGGTTCATCTCCGTGTCATGCTTCATATATCACCTGTCACCAGATGGATTATGTTATGGAAGGGTTGGCATTTCCTGTTGCTGACAGAGAATGTAAATGTACACATTTCACTATAAAGAAACAAACCATACCCTCGATGTTATAGCCATTCTAGTAACATTCATTTATAAAAGCCATTGCTATTATACTGTTCACTGTTCTGTGATATGTAGCACCTGCTAGGAATGAGCCACTAATTGGCAGCTTTGAAATGTACTTGCAGAGTGTGTGATGTATATGTACAAGCCACTTTGGGGATAAGCTTTTCTATATGACAGATTTCCATATTTTTATATCAACATTGTAACTGTGCTTTGTTTCTTCGTGTATCAAATAAAGAAGCAGTACAACCCAAACTCATGATCCCATGGCTGATTTTGAAGGAGGGAGGTTGCATCATTCCTCACTTTCACTGGATATCCATGAAACAAACCAGGCATTCTTTAGTCCAATAATCTCCCACTCTTAAAGTCTTAAACTGGCATCGACTTGATCCAGTAATTGACAACATGAGCCATCCGTCAACACTTTAAAAATTGGCTCTTGGGAAAGTTGGTCTGCAGAGTTGGTTTTCATTAGCTCGATGATAATGTTTATGGTAAACGATCTGTTGAGGTTCTCAGGCATCCAGTTTAACAAGGCTAGATTAAGGGATAAATTCATAACTTTACAAGTCCGTCTTACCTGTCAGGTGGCCTCATTGAGACACGTTTTGTTTGCTGTAATCATTCGTCCTGTTCAGACTGGCTGTGAAGTGTTCCCTTCACAATGCGCTTATTATTTAAGCAAAAAATCCTCAGTCCTCATTCTTGGCAAAAATATATTCAAAAGTTTCAGTGTCTGTTTTCAAACATGCTTGTAAAAAATTTAACTAATTTGGGCAACAATTTGCTGTTGGACTCCTGTTGGCTCTCAGGCCCTATCAAGAACATCAGACACAGCATGCTGTCAGTGGCAGCCCCAAGAAACCAACCAGCATTCCTATTCTGGAAAACCTGCATATCAGTTAGTTTGCAGCAATACGATGACACAACTTTGTTGAGAAAAATGCATCACGTGGCAAACGTGTACTGTCTAAACCACAGTGATTCCAGTCCAGGTGGGGAGCTTTGATACTCATCATCCACTCATCTCTCTATTTCCTGTTTGTCTCTCAACTATATATACAACTACATATTCTCAAAATATTGTTTTTGCAGTTAATAAACAACAAAATCAACATGCTTACCATTCTGGAAAATGATGCAAGACCACATCAACAATCAACCTGCAACTTTGAAGCTACTGCCATTTAAGCTTCATGAGCAGATCACAAAATGTGTTTCCAAAGACTTTTCATATGTGTTGTGATGTATTTCTGGAGTTAATTCGCCATCATACGCAGTCAGTTTTAATTTCCTCCAGCTGCAAACAGCTCCTCTGTTTCCTTTGTGCATGGCATTGTGGGACCATGGTGTACATCAACAACACATTTAAAAGTCAAGAGGCTTTTTAGCATGCATGTTTAATTTTTGAGTGCACTTTATTTTTTCACTTTTCCAGTGTGAACACACTCAAACGCTGCTCAGAATGAGTATGTAGGATGGATTTAGGACACAGACAACACTGTCAATTTGCCAGGTAAGCTTATTACCCAAAATACACAATCACAATTTGGACCTATATTTAGGATTTAGAAATTGTGACCTCGGATCTGGTTACCAGTTCCGACGGCGTGGAAGACATTGTATTCACCTTGAAATAATGTAGGAATGATAATTGAGCATTCATGGGTTGGACATCAACATGCTGACCAGTGTCCCCTTACATGATGGTCTCCATTCCAGTTTCATTTCATGCAATGTCTCCAGACTGTGCACATCTGGAGACCGAGTAGACGTGACTAATTTCCTTCCCAACACTTTAAAATTTGATGTTTGTCCCCATATTTTTAGAAGTTTAACTGTTGCTGGCTGCAGGTAAGACGTTATTTTGTCTGGCAGCGTGAAATGAGTCAGTTCTGCTGCATTCCTCCCTTAAATCAGGGGGTCCGGTTACTACATGCTTTAGTGTTAAAGTAATCAACAGCAAAGCTGGGCCAAGTTCAGGTCTCTCACACAGTAGACATGGTCCAGAAGAAGACGCCAGACCATGATAGAAAACATAAAGTGCAGGTGTTGACAGAGCGGAGCTGCAGTTGCCCTTGTTTATCACACCATGAAGCATGAACAAAGCACTAATCAATGGCTAGACTCTCGCAGCTGACCCTCTTTTTGATTCAGGTCAGTGGTGTGAAAACAACAACCCAGTTAATGTGGAAAAGATGCTAAACTACAGCCGTTGACTGAGGCCCTGAGCAGCTTCTCTCCCTCTCATCTCTGGCTCCGTTGGTGAAAGTTTTTGACACGACTTTGTTGAAACAGGGCTTCACCTGCATTTGCTCTGCTGCATGCCTGAAAACTGATGCAGGTTTACAGTTTGCTACGTGTGCGCTAATGACTGAGGCGTGTTCGATCTCGCTCCAGCAACGTTCAGCTTGAAGACATTAATGCTTCGTTTCTTGCCCGTCGCTGAAACATTACACAAACAGTTTTATTATCACCGGCTACTGACTGCAAATGATTTCGAATAAAGCGACTGGTCACGCATCAACTGATGTAAATAATGGACCAAAGTTAGAAGTTCAGCTCCTGCTGGTATCAAACTGAAATCGACACATTCATCTTACTCTACTAGATGGTTTTGGGTAAAAGTGAAACTATTTGCAGCATCTTTTATCTGTGTGTGTTCTGATTCAAGGATTGGGGAACATGTGATACAAGCACGTCCTTTTTAATTTAAGATATTCTAAGAAACCTCTAATCCCTTTTCATATTTGCAGTTTTCTTTAAAATGGCCTCCCAGTCTTTCTGTGCTCTCATTCAGTTGAAAAGGAAATTGTCTATATAAGGGACTGGCTACTCTTTCGCAACCATCTCAACCGTGTTTTATGAGTTGAAGAGATTTGACATCCAGAGCTCAAGGCTTCTCTTTTGCTGCCAAATACTTTTCGAAATAAATGCTGACTTGCTTTTATGGTTGATGCCTGAGCTCCTCATGATAATCCCAGAGGATAAGGAAAGGTTAAGATAAAGAGAGAAGTTAGTTCATAGAAATATGAAAACAAAGCCGAGGAGAAACTGTTTTTCTCTATCCTAATTTAATCTAACCTAAGAACCTAATTTTCTTATCACTTTTCAGTTTTAAACCAGAGTAAATAATTTGCTTTGAAGTGGTCAAAGGTGACTAAACATGACATGTCAATCAGATTTATCAATCATTGACAGAAGCTTGCTGTTGGCCAAATACTTTAAGCCTGAAACCAAAACAGGATTTTAAAATCCTTAATTCAGATCAGACTGCATTGATTTTAATGTCGCTCAGAGGTTTTTGTTTAATGGTGAAGACTCACTTTTTAATCTGTTTAAAATTGGATGTTCGTTGTCTGTCAGCATGAATGCCGCAGCAGTTATTGAAATCAATCTCATGAAAACAATCATTAGACACAATACTTTTATCCAGTCAAATTATAAGAACTTTTTTTTTTTCCTTCGATGCATCAGCTCCCGTCTGAAAGCGGTTTTGAAACAGGACCTGCAGCCAGACGCTGCTGGTCGCTTAATTTTCTTTTCACTGTCGCAGTGAACATCACTCACTACATCCCTGCTCAGTTTAAAGGATGAGAACGTGGTTGAAACAGTCCTCAGGTGCAAATGATAGCAAGGTTTTTCACACCAGTGGTATTGAGCAAGAACAGGGTTCCTAAATAAACAGCAAGTCAAGTCTTGTCCTTGGCACTTAGGGACCTTAATAATCTCTCCCTGTGTCAGCTCTGCCTGCACAATGCGTACACAGGTCTGTATGAACAGGCTGCGGGCGAGGGGTTCAACACTTCATTGGAAGGTATAATGCTTATAGTGCCAATAACTGATCAGAAAAACAGTAGGTGCCTGCAGATACTGGAAGAATTGGCGTTAAACTGCAAGGTGACGGTTAGTAAGTGAAGAGTGACGTCTGGCTCCCAGAGACTGTTGTACCCTCGAGGGTAATTCACAGGGGAGAGGTGAAGTGGAACTGAGGGAACATTGAGAGGAGAAGTTTGATTTCACAGATTGATACGGAATGACGTGTCACCTCATCGAAATCATTCACAGCTTTCAGAATTCTGCAGGGGTCACAAATTCAGATCATATTTCATCATCAGCTCTTTTACCGAACGTTCAAGTGAGGGCTCCAAAATCAGCTCCTTCAAACTGTCTCAAGAGTCACAGTTTTGGTAAACTTCAGGGCTTATAAGGAAGCAGGGAATCGTTCAAAATCCCAGTGGAAATCTCTTAGTAAACAGTTAAAACCTTGGCTGGATCCTCCTGCTGCAGGGAAAAATTAGATTTGAGAGGAAATTGTTTGAAATCACTGTTTGAAAACACTTTTATTCTGATCAATCTGAGTTGCATGAAGTTCAGGTCAGCATCCATGAAGCATTCATGAAAGTATTGCCTTAAAACATAAGCACACATTAACTTAACACTTAACAAAGAAAATGAGATTAAAATTGTGCAAAACTTAAAACACTCCTCCAGACTTTTTGTGACAATCACAAAATGCTCATAAAGTTTACAAACATTTTGAAGAAATGTCTAAATTAAATGAAGGCATTTGGGGCATCATCGGTTTTCGAGTTTAAAAAGCACATTAAAAGCATTTGAGACAGCTGCAGATTTTAGATTTTCTCTATTGTTCTGGCCTCATGTGGGCTTAATTATCTCCCAGGACGTTATTTTTTCCTCCATAGTCTCATGTTTCATTTCTGTTGGACCAAGCATGTTCCCAGTGTCTCCCTTATTGGGATTACCTGTGACCTGGGATTAGCTCAAAAGAATTATGCCCTGACTGAGAGGGATTGGACGATGCCACTGGTCATACAGTGACTGATGAATGCTATGCGTCAGTAAGCTTGTGGTTGGTGACGTAATTAGAACAGAAAGCCATAACTAATTACTTAAGATAAGTGTCCTCGTCTGTAAGAGGGAATGGACTTACACTGTGGGACAGAAGAGCCCTTGAGTCCAACTTCCATGTGTCTTCCTTTTCAGTCCAGTATTGCACAACAAAAAAATTCTCAACATGTAATATAACACCCGACAGATTAAGGGAGCCTCAAGCGAGCAAAAGGGCACATATGTAAGGGATGACTAAAACCAGTGTACATATTTCTCTTCACAGTACAGCACAGACAGCCGAAGGATTGTGTTTGCCCACAGATGCCACAGCCCACTTCTTCGGACTCCCATACTCATTAGGGTAAAGCGCTGAGTAACCTACAGCCTCCACTGACCTCCTCTTCTGGACCCGATGCAGAAGGATCCGGTAGGTCCCCGTCAGCGGGCTCCTACAGTCTAAGCAGGGATTGTTTTGGAAATGCACCGTCTCAATGCCCAGATTTGACAGCAAGTCCTTCACCTCCTGCTGCTCCTCACACAGAGCCAGGTCGGCCTGGGCAAAGTGGGCCGGGGACAGGGAGAGCAAGACGTACGGAGCAGGGTACTCAATCCCCGTCATCCAAGCACTGTCAGTAATCTGCGTGAGAGAGGAGCGGTCAGCGGGCACAGGCCGCAGCATGCCCTTAATGACCAGCTGACACAGATCGGGCACATAAGGAGGGATGCTGTAGGCCCCCTGAAGGATGCAGCGCTTCAGCCTTCCCATGTTGTCCCCAAAAAAGGGCATAGTGCCTGTCACCATGAAGTACAAGAGAATACCTAAAGCCCAGGTGTCTGAATAGCGTCCGATGTAACCTTTTTCCTTAAAGAGTTCAGGAGCGGCGTACGGCGGTGAGCCACAGAAGTTAGTGAGGAGCTCATTAGGGCTGCTCTGCGTGCTGAAGCCGAAATCTCCAACCTTGATGCAGTAGCTGGTGGTGTAGAAGATGTTCTCCGCCTTTAGGTCTCTGTGGACGATGTTGTTGTCATGCTGAAATATCACAAAAAATAGGAAATCCTCAGCAGGGGCTCAGCTTTGACATTTTCTATGTTTTTGTAGGGAAAGAAACTGTTAACAGTAATGACTTTAACGCTTTCTCCATATTACACACATAAACAAATAGCACTCAATCAATTACTGTTATTAGCATTATTATCAGTGGAGGAGAGTCAACTCAATACTCATGTTAAGTATTTAAGTGCAAGTTTGAAATACTTTATACTTCCACCTTACTGCATTTCTGAGGGAAATGTTTTACTTTTTAACTCCACTACATTTATCTGAATGTTATAATTAAGATTTTCTATGAAAACATTGTGTAAGCTTGTAAAATAAAATGTATTGTTAAAGGTTAAACCAGTGGTTTCCAGCCTTCTTGACCTGTGACTCCTCACAAAAAGCACAGCGTATAGTTGGGGCCCCTTGACATGTTTCAGATGTCTATGGGTTGTTAGCAGTTCAAAGAAAGAGGGATTTCCCCTCTTAACTTCTCACACGGTTTCACCTAAACAATTGCTCGAGGCTCAAAGACGGAAAGTCTTCCAATATTTCACAATTAATGCAAAAAGTAGAGAAAAGTCAAGAACAAAAGAACTTAACACTTTCTCCTTTCCTTCGCCATTAATCATCCCCTGCCCCCTCATATTTTCCTTGTGACTCTTTGGAGTGGTCTGACGATAACCCTAATATATCAGGCACAAGGGACATTTTTCTGTAGCAAGAGTACGTTTACTTTAGATAATTAATTTACTGGCATTTTCACTTAAGTAAAGGATTCCCGCATGTCTTATTGCTATTATTATTATTAACCTAAAGGCAAATAAATCTGAGTTGGTTTTGTTTTTCAGTGATGTAAAATGTTTGTTTGCAGCAGTAATCTTATAATCAGATGGAAAACAGGCAACATTGATTTTTTTCCCTCAGTTGTGGGTCATTCTGGGGTCTTGGGCTTTAGGACGCTGACCGTATAATCACAACATCCCCGGTTTAAGGCTGACGGAGAAATTGTTGTTGCATGTCATCTCCCCTCATTTCCTGCTGTCAAATCTACTGGCCGCTCTGAATAAAGGCAAAGAAATCCACTTTAAATTAATATGGTTAAACCATTTACAGATCGAGCCTTCAAAACAATTAAACTTTAAGTCAAATTCAGCTCTTATTTACTTTGGATACCTCCATCCCATGAACCATGACCACCTCAAAAGGCATGGCCGTGAGGCGCAGACTGATGGTGAGGATTAAGAGTGACACTGAAGCTCACCATGTGTTTCACAGCAGAGATGACTTGTGCAAAGACCATCTTAGCTTCCAAGTCATTCAGCTTCCCCCTGGTGGTGATTCGAGAGAACAGGTCTCCACCACTGCCGTACTCCATCACCAGATACATCTTCCTGCTGGTCTCGAACACCTCGTAAAGTCGCACGATGTTGGGGTGACACAGCTTCTCCATGCAGCTGATCTCTGAGGAAGTCAACGGCTGGCTCTTCTTATCCAGGCGCAGTTTGTCCATGATTTTGACAGCCACTCTCTCTGAGACAGAAGAGGAGGGGAAGGCTTAGGTGTCAGTTTAGAGAGGGTCTAACCAGGTGAGAGGTCAGAATAAAGGCCGAGCCATACTTAAGAGATTTAAACACACGAGTGAACAGGGACAAGGCTGCTGTGGCTGAAGGAATGTATTTTTGGCATCTAACTTAATTGGAAGATTCTTGCAGCATTATTTTAAGGTATGACAAAAATGTGGCAAAGAACCAAGAATCTCCAACAGTTCAACCTGCACACACACACACACACAAGTGTAATTTTCAACAGAAAATAAATGCACTGCAGGGGGTGGGGAAAATCTGGGGTGATCAGAAAGGCTTATTCAGGGGATCAGTCTACATTATTCACAAACCCGTAATATTATTCAACGACAATATGTCTGCTAAAGTCTAACTGTGCAGCCGCCCAGACTGGACAGGAGGGAATGTGCTCGGGTAAAATATTCATTATTCTAATATTCAAGCATCAATTAACAAGCACCCCAAGCAAGTCCAGCAGACAAACCCAAAATAAAACGGTTCTGTCCTGATCCTGGTCTCTTCTGAAAGGGAACTCTTTGGACTTTACTTTCAAAAAGACTAAGTGATATTGAGTCATATTCACAGAGGCACAGGCAGGTAAAATGGATTTTTTTTTCGTGCGTATTATTTCAATTTCTTCATTTTTTGAATTTAATATTTTTTGCTGTTGCATAGTTGCATAATGCATAGTTTGACAAGGCTGAGAAATGGCTCAACTGGATACTAAAGAAAACCATGAGAAATGAATGAATGAATGGGACAAAAATCCTAAATAACTGATGATTCCTGACCTTTCGTCAAGGCGTGGATGCCCAACTTGACCGTAGAGAAATTTCCCTGCCCGATCTCTCCACGCAGTTCGTAGAAGCCAACTCTTCGACCGAGCATCAGGTCGTTGACGATCTTCTCGTTGTGGGCCATGTCGTAGACGACCCTCTCAAATGGTGACTGCCTCATTCTCTCCGCTTCGGTCAGCTGTGGGATGGCACAAATGGCAGCAGAGGCCAGGGGCTTGGCTGTCTTTTCAACCTTTGGAGGCTCTTCCTTAGGTTTTTTGCTCACTTTCTGCTTTGGCCATAGGTGTGTTTTGATGGCTTGAAAAGAAAGATAAGAAACTTTTAAGGGAAAAGAATGAATTTGAGATGCTGGTTTCTTCGTGGAGGCTTGTAAGTCAGCACCATTGTTCAAATGGAGCATGTGGACCCTGTCATTGCATCTCTGAAGTCTAACAGAAGTCAGTGTGCAGCAGTAGTGTGACTGCTCTATGTATATAACACTGGTAATGAGATTGACCTGCATGCTAACTGACTTTGTCTTGCATGTTGTACAATGTCTGGCCTCTTTCACAACCACCTTAAGCTGCATCTTAGTTGTCTTTAGTTGAAAAGCTGTGGGGGCCTGTTATGAGATGGAGGCAAATAAGAACTGATCGTGCAGGTTTTAAGTTAAATATATCAGGTAATGTTGGATCCTTTTTTGGTTCAGACTATTGTCAGGATGTACAGGGAGCTGCTATATGCCGTCGTTATGTTTAGTATTTTATCAGCTTTAAGGGTCTAGGCAAATGCTGATAAATGTTTGGACTGTGTTGAATCGTTTTCAACATGTTTTTCATTTTTAATGATGGACAAAAGCAGGATGTGTCGACCTTTCCTGTTTTTTTTTTTTTTTCTTTTTCTTCTCTGGGAACATGAGTCTCATTCACAGTACACACCGTTCTCAATTCTCAGGACATTTATTTTAAAAACTGGCCATAGCGTTCATTTTTTGGCAAACAGGAAAGTATTTTGACTTTTTTGTATGTAAGGCTTACACCCTCATTCTTTTGTTTTCACAGGAAACTGTTTATTAAGGTTTCAGCATTATACAAAGAGCAGTGAGCACAGGGTCAGATGTCAAATCATTCACCCGTCAGGGCTTGAGCTCTGTGTGGGTGTCTTACAGAGCACATATAACCCCTCCAAATGACAGGGCATGTGAAGAATGGGTTACTGACTTAAATAAAGTAGCCAATGGTCAATAAAGATGACAGATAACGCTGAACCTCCTCGCGGTCATTGTGGGTTAAATTTAGTCCACAGTAGGCTGAGCTCTGAAAGTGGCCAGGATTACTCGCTCCTTTTAGACACAGTATTAGTGGGTCGAGACAGTTTGACCAGGATTATTTGCTTCTTTTATATACTGTATTAGTAGGTCTAGTCAATGTGAAATGGATAGCATGAGACTTTTTTCTCTTTTCTCTTGGTACTGCTTCATTTTCTTGTACTGTATTGCATCCTATATGTGTTACTTGTTTCTGTACACATTTGAATGTAAAGCACTTTGAATTTACCTACAAGGAAATATGATAAATGTGTAAGTAAAATTACCTTGCCAATAAAACTAATTTAATAACAGCTTTATCTTTGGTAGAAGTGGGACTGCATTCAATTCTCAATGGATTTTAGATTTAATTAATAGTCATTCATAACCTCTGCACGATTGTTTTCTCTACAACTTTGTTGCTGCCTTTTTTCTATTAATACCTAACAGATTGTTTTCAAGCAATTAACGGGAAGAAATTTTGGGTTGCCAGGTCGTGAAGAAAAAATTCTGATGATGTTCATCCTTTTCAATTGGCTGTAAATGAGTAAATATTGCTCAACCATAAATTAATTCTAATATGTGTTTTTCACTTTCTAATAAGGCATGAAGTCTGCAATTATAGATGTTAAAAAGCCGATTTACAATAATCCATCTTACAGATGAGTTAAAGAGCTGAAGAGACAAAGCGTGTGTCATGCTGGAGGACAAACACAACAAAAGGGTTTATTCATGACTTGAAGCGATTAATTACAGCTTATAAACTCTTTATGAACTGTCTTATGAGAAAGTTTTCACCCAATTAAAAAATACAGCACTTTCTGCAAACAGATCTGCAGAGACAGAAATATTAGAAATGTACATAAAGCAGACAGATTTACCTGGGAGCTGTGGGTCCTTCATGTCTGTCCCTCGGGCTGGAACACCTGACTGTAACTGAATTGAATGGAGCCTCAGAGGACTAAGTCGCTCCTCACAATCCTATTAAGGGAGTGTATTAGTGGACCGCTCATTATGTTATCTCACACTGACCAAAACAATGGAAATGCTGCACACACACTTTTAAAGAATAAACTAATCACACCTCACATTACTTTTCATATTGAATAACTGGTGATAAATAATGCACATAAGCTATTGGATATTGTTTTATTGACTATAGTAAATTAGTTGCAAGCCTGTGAAACTGTAATATTTGTCCAGTAAATTAATTATTATGTCAGACAGCTACACCAAGCTCGACTGAAAAGAAAGTCTAAAAATGATTATTGATATATTACACATATAAATAGATATAAGGGGAATTCAGGGAGTTCTTTACATTCACTAGAAAAACATTAAGATGATGGAGGATAGGGACAAATGGAAAATAAGAGGTAAAGAGGTCATTTCACTCAAAAATCTATAAGATCATAGGATTTACAAACAGTTCAGGTCTTTCCTGCTTTCTTTTTATTTTGCAGTTTAATTAAATGGTTGGAAATATAGTGAAACATTTAACTTACTTTGTTTAAATCATTCTTTTATATTAACAAAGGATCACATTACTGCATGTATGTGAAAGGAGTCGCTCGTAGTGATGAATGAATTGTCTCCACTTCCATTCAGCTCTGTGCTGTATTTTAGCATCTTTCAGCACATTGTTTTGGTCTTATGCCCCGCAGCCACATTTTCCAGCCACAAAAGGCAGCTGTTTTCACCGAAAACACTGTAACTGCTCAATACCAAACAGCAGATGGACAAAGTCAGCAAAAAGCTGGTGAACACACTAAACTTATTAGCGTTAGCATTAGCTAAATAAATTTGGCTTTCTCCTCAGGAGTTGGCGAAAACCACAACAGAGCTAATAGCTGAGTGAATATTGGAGGGATATTCTTTGGATGGTGAGAAACACGACTCTTCATGAATGCTAGTTTTGTTACACATTTGTTAAATGTGTAAATAAGTACCTGTTTGTTGACAGTTGTATCAATCTTCACGAGGACGTAACATGGCAGTAAAGTGTTTACAGCTTGTTTCTGCTGCCCTCACGTGGCCAAAAACGTTTAAGAAAGTGAGTACAGTTTGGTTTTTATCCAGGTCATTCACCACTGTGTAACTACATTACCAGCATCTTGACGTCCCTTCACTTTTGCTGCCGTTCAAGGAAACTTGCTTTTATTGGCGTTTAAGTCTAACCAATCCCCAGAGCTTTGTTCACAATCTGTCCAATCACCGGCGACGATTAATTGGCGGGAGAGGAAGAGGCAGGACGTCGCGCTGCCATTCCGACAAATCAGCGCATTCGCTTCACCGAAAAACCGGAAGCACATTGGTGGCGCGCTGTCGGTGATGTTGTTGTCATATGTGACATGTAGCTACGAACCGGTTGCTATTTCTGTCTTTTTTTCTATATAAATATAACGTTTGTGTAAAAAGAGAATGGCAGCAACAGTGGCCACACCTGTCTCCCCCCCGGAGCACGAGCCTGACCGGTGTGGGAGTGAGGAGGAGAGCCGCGGGGCCGAGGCAGAGGAGGAGAGCAGCCAGCAGCAGGGAGGCCCCGCTGCTGCCGTGACACACAGCCGACTGTCCAAACTCCCGTTGGCCCGCATCAAGGCGCTCATGAAGACCGACCCAGACGTGTCACTTGCCAGCCAGGAGTCTGTGTTCATCATCGCTAAAGCCACGGTAAAAACACGAAGCAAGTCCTGCAGCAGGACAAGATGCGTAGCGTTACTCCCTACTCTTAATATGATGCGATTTCGACTTGAAAGCTTGTCAGTAACGAGATATTTATCTACGATCTCATTCAATACGATTCTTCTCAGTAATAAATGATCAATTTGTCGAGTAAAGTTCACTTTAAAGGACCCAAATCTCTCATACCACATGTAACCAGGACAGGTATCACCCAGTCATATTATTTAATATGTTGTGTGTATAATTACTAACAACATAGTCAGTTTTTCTTAAAATGTGCCATATTTGAGTTTACCAAAAACTTGAAGTCAGGTCCCATTTCCTTAAAGTCCATGTTGGTATTGGTGAGAATATACACATATTTTAAAGAAAATCATATCAGTGTAAGTTAGTTTCTGAATTTGTTTTGTTTAGTAACGTTAGTGCATATCTGTGTTCCAGGAGTTGTTTGTTGAGATGATCGCCAAAGATGCCATGGTGTACGCCCAGCAAGGGAAGAGGAAAACTTTGCAAAGAAAAGACTTGGGTAAGAAACTCTGAGTGCAGTTTGCAGATACATACAGAGTCAGTGGGCTTTAAAATGACTTTACGACGTTACAATTGGTCAGCTTATGACTCAGATCAGGCTGAGACAACTTAGATGGTGTGAAAATAGTTGATATGGTGCTGATTTTTGCAGAGAAAGTCAAATTGTTTTTGTATGCTGATGCAAGTGAACATGTGGCATATTTAATAGTGCAGCTATATAGAAACCTAAAGGGTCTATTAACCAGTTTTGACCTTTATATCTCCCATCTCTCCTCTCCCTTCTACAGATAATGCAATAGAGGCCATTGATGAATTTGCATTTCTTGAAGGTAAGCCTTGCCAGGACGCTAAAAAAATGGCAGTTTTAAGGCCTTTTTAGGCCTGTTTCTATGAATATAGTTACATTCCCCAGTACCAGGTTGAATTAATATCCCACATGTGTAAGATAATACATCAATATACAGTTTGTACTAATTCATCTTTACTGTCTCTGCAGGCACACTGGATTAAACACGGCTTCAGGAGAGGAGAACATTGAACATCCACAACCATCCAAGAAACTTTGTTACAGGGACACGATTTGTTGTGAAAAACTTTGCGGTACTTTTCTAAGTCATACGCTCAAATTGGATATTTATAAATGCTTTTTCTACAATGTGCCATTAAGATCTTTCATACTTACAAGATGTCAGTGGTTATGTGTAAATGTTTTGTAAATATTTGTGAAATACTACTGTACAATGAAATAAATTTAAGTTTTGAACAACCAGTTTCTGTGAGAATGAAACAGTCTGTCTTCATCAGTCTGTTACACCCTGAATTACTAGTAAATATGCAGCTGTCATTGTCTTACGTGTTGTCATTCTGTCTGTGATGAGTGTCAGAATACAAGTTTGTCGTGGTTTTGGATTTCCCACATTTGCAAAAACACACAAATAAGTACTGTAACATTAGAAAGAAATGCATGGTACTCACAGTCACGATCTAATACTTAAACAGGACTGGACTCTGAAACATCCGTCCAGGCCAATCATGAATCACGAATCCCTGGTAGATCTGAGTAACTGAAGGCACTTCCACATGAGAGGAAAGACAGTACAGTTGTGTATTGTGAATTTTATAGACACTTTCCTGCAAAGCATGGTTGATTACATTATTCGTTTTTTAAATGACTTGGACAGAAGGGGTGGTTGTGATATTATGATGGGCTGGCCTGACACTGGCCTGAATTCTCCCAGCGCTCCTGATGGCCTGGCAGCCCGTCTCTGTTTTTGCCTCGTGGTCAGCGCCTCCCCAGCTCAGGCAGTGTGCCCTGTCCTTTTCTATTGCCATGTCTGTTGAGTTGAATGCCTCGGCTCAGCCACACCCTTCCAATAAATAATCCGGAGTTTCGTGGAAGTGGGAGCCAAATAAACTTTCTTTTATCAGATTATCAGAAAACACGAAAAATATGGAGTGAATCAAGCTTCCTCAGGAAAGACACCATGATGGGACTGATGATGAGTAGCTTCCACATGCGCCATCATTAAGGGTTGATGATAGCGTAGCATCATGTGGTCGACAGCGACTGTGCCGAGGTGAGATACAAGCAACACTCACAGTTGGGAAACTACATTGTTCAACAACCAATAGCTCTCTCCTGTCTTCCTGTACAGCACAGGTGGATCATTCATAACATGCTGCACCAAAGAGTGTCAAGACCTCTGTCCAAGGTGCTGATCCCGGGACCTCCAAGGATGTGGGAGCTGTCCAGGGTGCTGCCCTTGTTGACACATTTAAAGGAGGGCTTCCTGCTCCAGAAGTGTGGCATCTAATCTGAGCTGAGTGGATTAGCTCAGTTAAACTGATTTCATTGTAGGAGACATGACAGTAAATTTAGCTTTTTGTATTTGTTTTCTTGTTTGTTTTCTTTATTATTTGAAGGCCCCACTCTGGTATTCTCTCTTCATCGTGGTCATCTCAGTGCTGATATGTTGCTGTTATCCACTCATACTGATCTGAATTTGCTGCCTGATATGCCAATTGGCCAATTGGCCAGTAGAATAGAGTTTAAAACTATCCAATGGCATCGCTAATGACTGCGGCATAGTTTTGGCATTTCTGCACTGCTGTTTCCTGGTGATTATTGGCTGACATATGTACTGATGCTGATAGGCTGTATCTGTGATAAGCTAATATCGGACTGGTTAGCATCAGTTGAAGCACAGAAAACTATTGGTTACAGATGGATAGACGGTTTCTTTTTACTAACAATTAATCTCTTGGAAAATTGATCAAAACCTAATATCATATCATGTTTAATCCTCCATTTTGCTGTCGCAGCAGAACATTTTTGACGCACATACAGTCCAGTACAAGCCAGTGGTGAAATGGCGAAGGTTATATTTCTTGCTCAACAGGTTTACGGTGGTACGACACTGAGAAAATCACACCGAGCTTCGAGTTTGCATTAGGAATGTATCTGAATCTCTGTGGACCTGGGATGTGTGTTGTTCTTCCTGGCAGCATTTGTTAAACACATCCAAAGTCTTCAGTTTCACACTCTAGGCACAGTCAAGACCCCTCGAGTTTTTGCAGTGGGGATTTTCAAAATAAATGCCTGAGTGTGTTTAAGCTGATTTTCTGGGTTTAGTGTTTCGGGGAGTAATGAAACAGAGCTGTGAGAAGCACAGATGTTTGGTTCCAGAGGAGCACCAGTCAACTCCCTGCAGAGGAATGCCTGACTGGCACAGAGGAACATGGAGTGCTCTTTTCTAATAAAATGTAATCACATGTTGAAGGATTGGACATCATTTTATTTCCACAGTCAATAAAGACATTCCATTAAGGAAATCTCATGTGAAAAGAAAATGTAGACCCCCTGGTCCTCTCTTACATTGATGGGGAAATGACATGCTGAGAGAATAAACTTTGGTCCTTTGTGAAAATTTGTCTCAATCCTTGATTTTACTGTTAAGATATTTCAAATAATCTCATTAGAATGACATTTATAATCAGATCACAGACTAAGGTAAAATGATTTTACCCTTAGATAAAACACCTCCAGGTCTTTGTACAAAATGCTAGCAGATCTGTGAAACGGTGCTGAGGCACGGCGTTGCTTTCAGCTAACTGCTAACATCAGCACGCTCACAGTGATAATGGTAACATCATGTTTAGCATGTTAGCGCAAATTAATATTAAGCACAAAGAACAGGTGAGGCTGAAAAAAGGTCAAAGTTGAAATGTTGACCTGATGAAAGTGCTAGATGGAAAGGTAAGAGATCACCAAATTTATTACAATTTATCTTGACAGAGGATTTGAATTTTTGTACCAAATTTTTCTTCCTCACCACCACACAAGTACTTCCTCATGGGGGGTTACTGGGTCCCTGTACATTAAAGAGTATGGTCTAGACCTGCTCCATATGGAAAGTGTCAACTTTTTTTCTGATTTGGCGCTATATCAGTGAAAATTTACATTTAAATTGAGATTCAAATCCATCCATTAGTTATTGAAACATGTCACTTTAAATTAACAAATGTGAACATCGTGATGGCCCCAGAGGAAAGGTCACACTGTGTCTCTGCGCCATGGACATCTGTACTGACTTACAGACTCATGTCAGTCTGCTTCAAAGTGGTGAGTGACTGACTGACAGACCAGCACTGCATACATGAACAATCTGCCAGCAGCACCTCTAAAGCTCACTAACTGACACAGAGTCGGTTTGTTTAATCCATGGAAAAACTGCAGGGAGTTACGAGCTGGAACCAGTTCTTTAACTGGGAACACAGATTTGTGTAAGAATCACATAAATGATTTCCAGATCATCTCAACGTCTTTAGTGCCGAAAAGAATGAAAAAAATATGCTGTTCTGCATTCAGAAGGTCATTCCGTGCAGCTTGTCTGTTTCACACACCTCCCCACTTGCCTCATTTCAAAGATTAGTTGAAGTATTGCCCCCTGCATTTTATCCCTCGCAAATCCCTTCCAGGTACAGTGAGATCTCTTAGGCTGCATGTTCAGCGCGCTGAAGCGAGCCCTCCGACATCCCCAGGAGGCCATGCTACCCCTCCATACATCTCAGGTTCTCCACCCCCTCAAAGAAGAACACACTACCCCATCAGCCCCACTTTTCACCACTATTGCTTTTATTTTTGATTGCCCACATGTTTGTGAGTGCGCACACTTTGACAGCAGATATTTTAATGGCTGCAAAGATATGCAGAAAATGTATCTGGCTCACAAGCCGGCCTGTAGTCATGTGGAAGGTATGTTTTTGCAGCTGACATTCCAACCTGATTTCTTGGGTCAATTTCTTGAACAGTTAACCCCACCCCAACACACACACACACACACACACACACACACACACACACACACACATACACACACGCACACACACACATACAAACATTAGGTTTTCATCACTTCTGGGGACGTTACATAGACTGTATTCACCCTAAAATTTAATGATTTACAGTATGGGGACCTGATTTTGTCCCCACAAGTAAGGAAAGTTCCCACAATGTGAGTAATACATGTGCACAAACATGCAAACACACACACGCATGCGTGTATATACACATTTTTACCCCAACCTCAGTGCACAGGCTGCATATTTTCACAGTCCAGGGTTTGGACATGTATGCCCATAAAAGACATACAGTTGCCTTAATGTCTGAATATTTCTTAGTTCTTCCAATAAGTGTTTCAGGAGCCAAAGGATAATTTGTTCAATCTTAAGATGTGTTTAACCACAGGAACTTCGGCAGGCCCATATTGATATACCGTTACAAAATGTGTCCATAACATTTCCCAGATTAGTGTCAAAAGCAATATTTCCTTGCATGAGAAGTGACTCATGGTTCCAGTGTTGCCTTGCCAATGTACTTAACATTTGTCTACTTTTGTTTTTCCAGCGTACAGTATGTCCAAAGGTATTAGGCTAATGAAGTGTGATGTAGTATTTTAGTTTGTGAGCTTAAATTATGTATTTTTAACCTTGGGAATACTTTCATAGTGTTTTTTTTTTCCTCATAATTTCTGCAAGATTCTTTAATGGAACCACCTCAGTGGTTTTAGTGAGACCATTTTGTAAGTCAACTGTTAGTGATGCAGCAGTGTGTTGCATTCCTGCATCATTTTCATTTGGTGATGTATCTTGGTTCTTCTTGCAGATAACTGGCCAACATAAATAGCATGGCTCCATGTCAGATGTTTTCCAGCATATCTACAATGGAAAATGATAGCAGAAGTCTTTTCAGTTATCTAAACCATCAACTATAAATGTCAGACATTGGTGTCAATCCAACAGGAATAACTTAAGGGAAGATACAAGTTTTTCCACCATCCAACAGCAGCCTCAGTAGATCAGAATCAGATGCAGCCACGAGACATGTTACATTTTTATCCACGTTCAAGGATACAGTTTTGCACAATCCCTGCTCCCATGCTTTCTAATTAGTTGTCATTCTGGGAAAACTTAGAGCAACTTTGTAACCAAGCAGTAAATATAAGTTTTGAACAAATTGGTAATGTGTCCCTAAAATACCACACAAGAGAAATGTTGCACATGTGACCACACAAACAGTGGTGGCATGGTTCTGGAGTACACTTCTGCATCACTGCAACAAGATAAAAGAAGAAGATTTTCTACTAGTGTTTAGTTGATCTTTAAAGTAAATGGTCTGTTGAGCCAAATTTACAAGAAAACACACTTTTCCCACTTACATCCTTCATTTTAAAATTACTCAGTAATTCATAGCTGTACCAGCTCAGTTCCACAAAAGTTGGGACACTGTGTAAAACAGAAATAAAACAGATTTAATCATTTGCTTATCCCTTTTGGCAACTGCTGAATTTAAACAACAGTACATTTTATCTCATCAACTTCATTGATTTTTGTACATACATGCTTATTCTGATGCTTATTCTGATTTGATGAAGCAACATGTTTTAAACAAGTCAGGACAGGAGCAGCTAAAGACTGGGAAAGATGTGGAACGCTCCAAAAACACCTGTTTGGAACATTCCACAGGTAAACAGGCTCATTGGTAACAGGTGATAGTATCATGATTGGGTATGAAAAGGTCATCCTGGAAAGGCTCAGTCGTTCACAAGCAAGGATGGAGCGAGGTTCACCACTTTGTGAAGACATGACTGTATAAAGGATATTACTACATGGGCTTGTTGGTAAACACAGTTCATTTCAAATGATTGCATTCTATTTTATTTATGTTTTACACAGCTTCCCAGCTTTTTTGGAATCAGAGATGTAGTGAAAAAGAATCCTGAGAACTGCTGTGGATTATCAGTACCCAGGACATGGTCAAGGTTTTATTAGCCTTGCTTTTGATGCTTCACCACAAATGACCATTCACTACCATCAAACTTGGGTGACATTGTATTTTCACTGATATCTCAAAATCTCATCAAGTAAAAAAAAATCGCTAGCCATATGTTTGGGAGATGTGGGTGATGGGAACCTTTAAAGACATGGGGATAAGCAGCACTACAAGCGAAACACAATGCAGTCAAAGACAATTAAATATTTCCTGGCCACAGTAAGTGTGAATGGAGCAACACTAATGTGAAAACGCTCTGGGTGGTGTTTCAGAGGAGACAGCAACATAATCATGTATTATTATCATGAATTCCAGCTCAATTGTAGTTATCAATTAGCAAGGAACATTAAACACTATGTCATTTTAATGTGTAAACAATGTGATGTGGCAGTAAGTCTATCATTCCTCATCAGGCCTGTGATCAGTCATTTTATACACTGCTGCTGTTGGCGGCATTGTCTAACTTTGGCATCTTCGTGTGTCATTTTTCTCGACAGCAACACTGGTTCAAAGGAATATCTCACTGAAACAGATGCAGGCCCATCAGTTTCTCTGGTTTCTCTCCGTATAATCAGGTCCCGATGCTGAAACCTCTCTATAATGGATTTAGATGCTTGACTCTCAGATGGAGCCTCAAGCTTGTTCTTGTGGTGTTCAGTTATGGAAACTAACTAACAATTTTATTATGATTTATGGGCAGACAGGGTGAGGCTGCAGAGGCATATTTTTCAAACATCTGAATCACTTTATTGGCCAAATATATTACATTTATTTGGTGACTCTGGTACATTTTCATAAGCTAAGCCATAAAAAATAAATCAAAGCAAGAAAACAAAAGCTGGAGTCAAATAATGGCCGGGGCTTGGTCTGTTCTGTAAATTAGAGACATTATCAGACAGGCAAAACAAAAGAACGCACTTTGAATTTTATCACAGGAGGCTTGTAATTGTAAAATCAAACATACAGCAGTGTGTCATCAACGTAGAAAGAAGACATTGTTTTGACAATAACCTGAACATTAAAACAGAAAACAGCAAGAGGCCGAGGATCAAACCTTGTAGAACACCACTTTCAAGATGAGCAGTTAAAGAAGCAAGCACACTTTATTCATACGGTATGAAAAAGTAACACCTTTTGGGAGATAAACAAGACAAAGGCAAAAATATCCAACAAAAACAAGCTGGTTTAAGTGTGCAACCTGCAAAAGACAAAGTCTAAAATCAAGAGTTAAACCAAAGGAAACACATGGGTCTAAGAAGCTTTTTAAAGATGCGCATCAATTTGGCTTCTCTGAGGCTTTTCCAAAGTCAGTAAAACAAACACACAAGTACAGGTAGTGTTCAGTTTTATAATACAGGAATAATTAACATTTCATGTCACATGTCAGCACCTGGCACTTTTAAACCATTCACTTACACACGTTGTCGTTCATGACAAATAAATTCAGTTTATCACAGCTTTGAAGTGTGTTTGGCATTTTGTCTGGAATCCCTCAGCGAACATAACTCTGCTGTGAGGCTGATCCAGATGCACAAGTCAGACACGCCTACTGTTCGGCCTAAGAGTTTCCACTGCTACCTTATATAGCTGCAAAACAGGGTTAATTGAATATCACTCGGAAATGGATTCTTTTTGTAGTATGTATTTATGGCAAATCAGGTCTGATCATGTAATGTGAAAGCTGCAGGGTGATTTTTTTGTTGATTTCATCCGTTAAATCTGTTTCAGTCCTGGAGGGGAAATTGCACTGAGGACAAGAGACCGAATGAAAGAGGTATTTAAAGCCTCAAATGAGACAAATGAGGCTTGGCATCCTGAGTGAAGAGGCAGGAAAGGAGAAAAGAGTGAGAGGTGAGATGAGTGTGAAAGAGGAAGAGAATGGGGGGGGGGGGGGTTTAGCTGAGCGTGAGAATGACTGAAAATGGATAAACAGAGGGTGGGAGGGAAAGACGGTAAGACAGAAAAAGAGAGGTGGTGGAAGTGAGTGAGTGAGAGATGGGCAGGGAGGTATAAAGAGAGGGAGGGAGTAATATAAGAGAGGCAGCCATAGAGGGAGAGGTGACAGAGTAGATTATCCTCCTCTCCTCTCCTCCTCTCTGCCAGTCTCATCATGTTCATGCTGCAGATGTTGACTGTTATCTCTCTGACTGTTATTCTCCTGGCATCTGTGGAAGGTAGGACACAACCATACTTACTCTCTCTGTGTGTGCATGTGTGTGTGTGTTTGTGTGTGTGTGTGTGTTTCATGGCTTGCATGCACCCTGCAGGTGGACAGTGTAGCAAAGGGAGCGATGGCGAAGACAGAAAAGGAGAGAAGAGGGAAAGAGGGATAGCAGCAGCAGCAGGAGCAGCAGGGAGGGAGGCATGGATGTAAACAGAGGGGCAGAACGCAGGAGGACGAGCATCTGAAATCACACAACACTCACACAGAAAGACAGCAACTGTGTCAGGGCTCAGTCTGTGTGATGGTGTTGTCTCGTTTTGCTTTTTGAAATTTTGTGACAGCGCTGGAAGTGCAGTGATGTGCCTGAGGATGGATTCGAAAATGATCTGTGGCATTACAAAGCAGCACTGTCCTATTTTACAGCTCTTATTGCTCCTGCTGCTTCCATCACACTTTAATTTGTTTACACATTTGCTTTGGATGAGAAGGCATCATGGCACACCCTCCACACAAACACACACTCTTTCTCTCACTTTCTCTGTCTCTCATTTCCCTGCCATGGTAGTATGTTTTGCAGCACAATGGGATGCCATTGTAATTCCTCTGACATTCTTGTGTGTATATGTGTGTCCATATGTGAGTGTGTGCATATGTAACTACAGGGTATGTGCACATTCTGCAGAACAGATAACATTTCGCTGCCTGCAAAAGCTGCAAAAACACAGTGTTTCAGTCTTTGCTGATATCAGAATATTGACTTCACGGTGATTCAAAATCATGATTTGGTGCAGTAAATATATATGCAAAATGTATTGTAATGTAATGTTGATATTATTTCTGATAATGTGCAATAATGCATGCTGTTTGACACTTTTGTGGCTACCGTGTTGTGGCTTCAGTGTTCTGTTCTCACTTGAGAAAAAGATTTTCACTTTCAGATGACCTGGTAAAGTAAGGCTAAAATAAAATCCAAGGTGTGAAATAGCAGGCAATAAGCCAGCATAATTAATTGCATTTGACACCAAGGAACTTCAGTTCCATTCTGTCAGTTCGATTGTGTCAGACCATCTCTCTCATATTTTCTTACTCCTGTTTCATTGTCTTTGTCCCTCTTTTTCCCAGGTAAAGGCGTGCAGATGCAAAGGGATGTCCAGTGCTGCATGTTGTACTCCCAGGGCAAGGTGCGTACCAAAGATGTGTTGCGGTTTGAGGTGCAGACGGAGGGGCCCGACTGCAGTATACAAGCCATCATGCAAGTATTTCAACTATCCACTCCTGGAGCTAAAGAGCACACAGCAATCTGCAGGCATGGAAAATATGCCTCTCGTTAGAGGAGGGCAGAGCCGGGCTGAGAGGCATTGTCATCTTTCCAGGTCATGTTGTTATGGCAGGGCTTGGAGCTGTAATTGCCAGGGAAGTAAGAAAAGAAATATGTGGGAATAACAAGCCATCTGAAAATACCTTCCGAGCCAGCTGAGCCCTGCCGCAGCCAGTCAGTCAGAACAGCAGGGTTTAGTTAAGTAAACCATTCTGCATTGTGATACCTATTGTTTCCAGCAGGTCAGGGAAATCTGATGTAGCTGGGGAAGGAGGAGCTTCCTTTTTCATGTGGTCCAGTTAGCAAAAACATTGAGTTCTCATCCAGTAGATACAATAGTTTCTTTTGGTCCTCTCTATTTCAGTGGTTCCCAACCTCTTTTCTGCAACTTTCCTCACTTTTGAGTGTAGTTTGACTCCTGTCTACCTTATTTGACTCTATTTCCATCATCTTATATCATCTTTTCTGTGTAATTCCTTTGGGCTCAAATACTCAGAGGCTTTGCTACACCTGACAGACTATTTCTAGTCCTTGTTGCTGAATCATTGCTTGTGCCAGTCCTCTGCTTCCAGCAGATTATAATGTGAGGTTTCTCTCTTTTTCCCTCTTTGTCCACCAGAAACTTGCACTGCCATCCTGTGTTGTGTAATAAATGCTATGTTCTTTTTATAGTCTTTACACAAAGAAGGCAGTGAAATGTGCAGACCCCAGAGACCGGAAGGTGAAGAGGTTGCTGAGAAAGCTCCTGCAGAGACAGAGAACCAAGGCCCACCGAACCATGTGGCTCCTTCCTCATGACTACCTGCCTGTCATGTCAGAGGTCAGATACAAGCTTTATGGCTGTTACAACCTCCCACAATGTATATGTCAAATGTGAAAAATGAAAGTACATTTAAAAGCTTTTCTTCAGCCAGTGTGGACGATGGATGTTAATTTGACAGACTGAGGGAGATTTTCCTGTTACTTGTATGTTTTGTGAGACATTTACAGTTTTCTCCCTCTTGTGATCATCAGGACAAGAAAGATAACTGGGCGGTTCTCAATGTGGAGTGATGGAGCGCCCTCAAATATGGAGGAAAACTCATAGTCATAAGTAAGTTTGTTCTCACCATTTGACTATGTTGAATCTCATGCGAGTCTGGTGCATATGTCAAAGCACCTCTCTGATAATAATGATAATGTCTTATCAGATATTTTTGTATTCCACTTCTCTACAGGCCAAGTAAACTTTCAGCAGCTCGTCATCTTTACACGGCGACGCTTGCTGAGTCTCCAGTCGTCTTGTGTCTCTCTCTATCTACAATATCTGTCTCCCTGGGACCAGACCTGGGCAGCAATACCTATTTAAATGGCTTTAGATATTTAAACATGAACTGTGCTTGAAATATTCTCAAGCACGTGGCTGGGGCAGCCTCAACAGAGGAGTATTTACTTGTAAGATAAGTTGAATTGATTTTTTTTTAATGGCTCATACTGTTATTTGCCAGAGTCTGCCTGGAAGTGTCTCCCTCTACAACAACATTACTACTCGTGGCTGATGTCAAATCAGTGAAAAAGGTGTAATTAAACAAACGATAAATGAGCAGTGATATTAATATTGTATATCAGCAAGATACTCTATGCTTATTTGTGACTTGTATACCTTCCGTGATGTGTAATGACACTGCACACAGTGCAGGCTTTGACCTGATATATTTGACTGTTAGACGGGTGAAATCAAAATGGGGTCAGAGGGAAGATTTCGCCTGGATACGACTTCCTGTGTCACATTAAGAGCAAATGTTCTTGATATCTTGTCCACTCTGTATATTAACTGTTTGTAAACTCAGTATGAAGTCTATCTTTTAAAAAGAGGCCCTCAGGCATCTACCAGATGTTTAAATATCTACGCATTTGCAGTTTACATTTGTCTTTTTCACCTATAGTCCGTCACGAAACTATGCCAAAGCATTCATGATTCAATTCACCACATGGCAAGGCTGTTAAAACTTAGAGGGCTCAACTGTGTGTGAAGCACACAAGTATTGTATTGTAGAAGAATGCACTGTATGTTAAAACACAGTATCTCAAGTGAACAATTTTATAAATTAATCTGAAATAATAACTGGAACAGCCTCTTTTTTGGGCGTGTGTGTGTGTGTGTGTGTGTGTGTGTGTGTGTGTGTGTGTGTGTGTGTGTGTGTTTGCATGTCTTGTTTACTACACAGTACACTTTATTCAGCTATGCTAGGTCTGTGGGGGGTTCACCACTTCAGTCCAGACTGGAATTTCTCAACAAATATTGGATGCAGTGTCATGAAAAACATTCATGCTGCCCTGAGGATGAATTGTAATGATTTTGGTGATCAATTAGCAAATGTTAGCATGCTAAGATGCTAAACTAAGATGATGAACATTGTACTTTTTATGCATAATACACTAATACATTTTGTGCTAGCATTTTCACTGTGCATGTTTAAGCATTAAGCTCAAAGCACCACTGTGCCTGAGTACAGCGTCATAGAGCTGCTGGCATGACTCCTGTTTAACGCTGTTTGGAACTGGCATGTCATAAAGCAAAGGGGTAAAAGTAAAGTAGCAGTAAACTACTATACACAGTATAAATACACTGAATAGTATTTATGTGAATGAAGAAACAAAAAGCTAATTTTGTGCATTCATCAGTGAGCGAGACCTGGATTATTTTCAAAACCCCAAAGAGGTTTGTAATGTAAAACACTGCAATGAAAACAGGCAGTTTTAATATTGCACATCGTTAAGATTTTGTCTTTTTAGTGATCAACTATGTACATAATTGAATTGTTCTAACATAAAACCCGTCCAGTTATCATTACAAATGGTGTGACACTTTTTTCTCACATTAAGTTTGACCCACGTCTGTCTCAAAGGAGAACAGCTTCTGGGCAGAAGAATATCCTCCACCAGGGGTAGCCACAAACACAATAATGAGAATCATAGTTCAATTCCTGAGCCATTTATTTGTCACATTTTTCAAAAGCTGTCCATCAAAATGTTGAGCTTCTCACAGAAATAACATCGAGCATTGAAACTAAAGTCAAACCTCTTAATGAGCATAAAAGTGACACAAAGTCAGAAGCGCTTTCAATTAAACGAGATATAAATTTTTCACCTTCATGTTTATACACCACACTGTCCTCTAAAACAGTCAACACCAAAAAGCATAAAGTAACTGTACATTCAGTTCCTCGAGGCATTCACAAACTTCTTCATAGTACCTTTTCACAAAACAAAAAGAAATCAACCATTAGCTTGCAATATATTATTCAAGTCAAAATAGAACAAAACTAAATAACATATTTAGTCAATAATAGGACTTATAATGCAGAAAACACAAACAGGCAGGTGTAATGATGTACTGATGTTAAGGAGGCTGTTCCCAACAAAGAAAAGTCCTTTAATGATCTTAAATTAGTAATGGTGTGAAAATTAAAAAGAAAAAAGAAAATGAATAGAAAAACCCCCACAGAAATAACTTTTACCAAAGGAAAAAAGAAAGAAGGAGTTCAGAACGAGTATAACTGCAGGTGTTCCTGTGAAACTGCTGCGTGGCAGTACAGTCCTGTCGCCAATAGTTCAAGAGCAATAGCACCAAAGAAATACAGGAAACACACGCAAAAATGTTTAGAATAAAGCACTGAGTGAAAAACATTCTACCAAGTCACTTGAAATATATCAACGTCAAAACAATAAGTAGCAAAGACTCTCCTCCACACCGTCCTCCACTGTTTAACAGTCAAGTACATTCAAAATTGTACAATTACACTGTGTAAGCAAACTTAAATAACATTAAAAAATATATGAAAAACTTAAATACAGGATCCAAAACAATTCAATGGAGAGATCGATGAATATACATCCTACTGATATGATCGAGTATTCTCGTGTGCAGTGCTGAAGATCCATATCTAAGTCCTAATAGAGGTAGTCATAATAAGATTGACAAAAATAAGCAAAAGAAATAATATCTGTGTTATGTCATGCAACAGAAAAATGCCAAATTATGCAGATGTACATATTCACAAGATTGGAGAATCAGCTGTCTTAATTGATGAATGAATACTGTGCATTTTTACACTGATGCTGGTGAGGAGTTTACGATGCTTTCACTGTGTGGGTCGTAAATTCTGCAAATCTTTGAAGACGAATGATGATGAAGCTGAAGGCTTCTTAAAAATGACTTTCAGCTGTCATTCAACAGTCATCAAACAGCAAAATGCCCCCAAAAAACTGGCACTGACTGAATCAGATTGGAGGCATAGGATGTGTCCTAAACAGTATGTATACATATTTCCTGTCGCTGAGCAGCCCCGGGCTGGGCTTTGTGCAGCCCCCAGCACTGGCTGAGTTGACCAAGAACTATTATTTTCTAAAACTGTATCTGCACCACTGCAAGCCAACCTTCTAGCTAAAATGCTTTTGGTGGATGAAGCCCTTAAGGGTGTTGCTCTTGTCTTCACATTGTGGTCTCGCTGTTGCGGTGATTGAGTGTATCGTTTTCCTGGCAGATCAGCTGGTAGGGCTTCTCGTTCTCCTCGATTACGGAGTTGCGCACCTCGGCGTCCTGATTCTGCAGCTCTCCGCGGGAAAGGTGCTCCACGATGCCAGCCCCGAGCGAGTCACCCAGCACGTTGGTGGTGGTACGCAAGCGGTCCCTGGGGAGACAGGAAGGACGAAGAATGGAAAAGGAGACAGTAGAGACAGTATTTGTGTATCATTTAAAGACATCCCCAGCCCAAAATTCACAAATGTGCCTCTAAACACAGGCTTTCTCATCTGTCACTCTGCATTATGCATCAGTAACCTTTGTAGTGGTGGGACCTCTGGGCTCTCTGAAGCTTTACAATGACATTTAGGCTGGCAGACCCACAGAACGGCACACAGACCAATCCCCATCAAGCTGACATTTAGTGAGAACTCACAAGAACCAATCCACAGCGATGATCAGTGTTATGTCCTCTGTGGGCAGTCCCACCGATGTCAATACGATCACCATGGTAACGAGGCCAGCCTGAGGGATGCCTGCTGCTCCGATGCTGGCAGCAGTTGCCGTGATACTGAGTGGGCGGTGGGAGGGATGGAGAGGAGAGTGAAGACATTTAATAAAGGGAAACAAACAACAGCACATGTGCACTTCTGGTGGGAGTAGTAGAGTGATAAAAGCACATGAGGAATTATAAAACGATGTAAATTATGTGCAAGCTGGTCACACAGCTTTATTTTCTATAAGCTGCAGAAAGTCGTGCACGTGCTGTCAAAGAGGACAATGTCACAAAGACGATTTTAGTATAACACAGTGACTATAAGAATATTTAGAAGCTGAAATCTACACGTTGGAATTTGTTAATGAAATGCTGACCAGGTGAATCACAGTATAAATACATAATGTCTTCTGGAGATGGGTGGTAATAAAGATGAAGCAAAGATTTCATGTGGAAGAACATTTCTGTGCACAAACTGTGCAGTAAGAGCTAACTGAGAAAAGTGTTGCTAATAATAGACTCACGGCTTGTTAGCCTATTAGCCCGTTAGCCTGTTGACACTATTTCTGAGGCCTCTCTGCGGCAGTTTGGTTGATCGATACACAGCTTCTAGTGCCGGTGAGTGTTAATAGCTGTTTTGTATTTTGTTTGGTGGTGCATGATGTTTGGTCATTTACTGTGAAAACAATACACACTTGACATCACCATTACCACAGTAAATCATCAGCTCTATGCAGCCTACAGCTTAATATTTGGGGAGAATAATGAAGGACATTACTCTATTTTTGAACTTCACTCATTCCAAAACAAAAAGGTGTCTGAATGGCTCCATCATCTGCAGTATTTGTGTATATGGTGTAAACCTCACCAAAGCCAACAAGGCAGGGTTACCTGATGGTGAGAATCTGGCCAAAGTTGAGGTCCATGTCATTGACTTGAGCGATAAAGATGGCTGCCACAGCCTCGTAGAGGGCAGTGCCATCCATGTTGATGGTGGCACCCACAGGGAGGACGAAACGTGTCACTCGTTTATCCACACGGTTGTTCTCCTCCAGACAGCGGAAGGTGATGGGCAGAGTAGCAGAGCTGCAGTAAGCAGGGACAAAGAGACGAAGCATCATGAGTTAGAACCCATCAGACACACACAATAAAATAACCTAAAACACAGTATCTGAGCAGGACAGAGGATGAGATTTACCTGGATGAGGTTCCCAGAGCAGTGATGAGCGCCTGCAGCAGGCCGCCAATGAAGATGTAGGGATTCTTCCTGGTCACCAGGAAGTAGAGCAGCGGCAGGACAAAGAGGCCGTGGATGAGGAGGCCCACAATGACCGACACGGTGTACATCCCCAGCTGGCCGCCCACCTCCGCCAGATTCTTCATCTCTACAATCTTTCCTGCAATCAGGAAGAGGATGCCCACTGGAGCATACCTGACAGGTGAGATGTGATGAGGATAGAGAGACAGACACACATGTTAAGAAACTGAAATGAGTTTCAATAACTAACTCAGGCCTTCAGGACACGAGCTTTACAACTTCACAACCACCCAGTATCATCTCCAGCTTGTTCAAACTCTTAGAGTCCTCACTGACCAGATGATAATGGACACCAGCCTCATGATGGCTTCATTCAGGCAGTCAAAGAAGTCCCTGAGGGCCTGGCCCTGCTGCTTCATGTTGCCAATGACCAGACCGAAGCACATGGAGAAAACCACCAAACCCAGAGCGTTCACGCCGGCAGAGGAGCCGGACACAGGGACAGTCTCCTCCACAGTCTCCTGTCAAACAAAACATGTGTATTTAAATCTGTATAAATAATAAGACTCTGACATCACCATGTCCTTGTTTTCTCCAGGGGAGATGTGTACGACTGTCACCCACCTGTATGGTGTGCAGCACCCTGCTGACATTCAGCTTAGACTCTGTGATGTTAAGAGAGTCGGTGAGGTTCAGGCTCACTGTCACGTTCCTTGTGTGCACAGTCTTCTTGTACACAGTTTTATACTGTAAGAGAGCAAGAAAATTAATCTAAAAAATCAACCAGCAATCGTATCAGGAATTCATGCATTCTCTTTGTGGCTGGAGTCTGGAGATGGATGATGGAGGTTGTGTAATAATATGAAATGTATGTGTTTTATGTTTCTAAAAAATGAAAATAAAAAATGTTAAAGGAAACAATATTAAATTTTATATGACTGATTGGAACAGACAGCCTCACCTGCTTGAAACAAGCCTCCACCAGATTGGGAGGAAACATGTTCCTGTGATAAAAAGGAGAAATTATTACGTTTATACTTGTATGTGGCTATAAAACAACACTACATGAGTCACAGCTAGTTGTACATTTTGTAATACTAGAACACGTTAAACAATAACCAAGTGATATTAAGAATGAGTCATTTGTTTCATCAGATACAATGGGTGCATGACAGCATACATTTCCACAATCACTGTTCTATCTGTTTTTATGACTGAATGTCCTCATAAGTATAAAAAGCCTTTGAAGGGATAGTTTGATATTTTGGGAAACGCCACTATCATTTCTGTCCATTAATTATGAAGCTACAGCCAGCAGCCAGATAGCTTAGCTTAGCTTAGTTTAGCTAAGTTGGCTTGGCTTAGCTTAGCATAAAGACTTGGAAACAAGAGGAAAAGGCTAGCCTGGTTCCATCCAAAGGTAAATCAGGCTTCCATCACTTTTACATGTGTAAAGCTCACGACTTAACCTGCTATACCTTGTGTCTTTTAATGCGTACAAAAATGGAGCAGGACTATTAGCATCATGTAGCATCATGTTAAATGTAGACATGAATGGTATCAAACTTCTCATCTGATTCTCAGCAATGTCGGACTATTGCTTTAAAGACAGCTGAGAGAACAACTCTGTACTTTTGAATGGTCTTTCATGCATTTAAGTTGTAAACCGGGATTAACCGGCGTATTGCTTTAGCAAAGCTATTCATAATATTTAAGCACAGAAATAGAAGTTTGGTATGGGACTAGTACTGTTGGAACTGGACAACAGAATTTCAGATGAACATACTGGGCTCATAAATCACAGCTTAAACCTATTCAATACAGGTGATTCCAGAGTTTCCAAGCGGTTACCTGATGAGATCCAGGAAAGCATCTGCAGCCTGAACTGGTTCTATGTTTCCACTGTTGGTCACAGGACTGTCCCTGCTGCCTTTCCCCGGCCGGATGATTATCACGATGACAATGCCGATGAACACGGCAATCAGGGTGGTCACCATGTAGTAGACCACTGCACGCACACCCATCTTACCTGACGCTTTGCTGTCCAAGGAGGAAATACCTGAGAGAGAGGAAGATGTGTCAGTTTGCTGTAAATTCAGATCTTGTTATCAGTGTTTGGTTTTCCTGACCCTGACTTGTGTGATTATTTCTTGCTGTGATTGGAGCTGTCGATATTTTAAGACCGGTATTCTCCTGAAACATGTTGGGAGCGTGTGTCTGTTAAAAGCCAACCTGTAACCAGACTGGAGACGATGAGAGGCAGCACCAGCATCTGTAGCATTCTCATTAGTAGCTCCCCAGGAAAGGCGAAGTACTTGATCTCCCTCAGGGACAGGTTGTGGGGGCGTAAAGCAATGCCCAGGATTACACCTGAACACATTTGCGCACAAAATGACAAAAAGGCTAATAAAGCCAACTGACTGTATAGAAGATAGTGGTACACCCCCTCCTCACTCACCCAGAGCCACAGCGGCGACAGTGAGCAGAACGAACAGGTTCCTCTTGAGGAAACCTTTGACAGTGTCCTTACTGATGGAGCTCATCCTCTCCTTCATGCTGCTGGCTCTCCTCTCCATGGCCCTGCGTATGCGCCTCCTCAAGTCTCCTCTCTCTGGCAGGGGGGGTTTGTCCGAGTCCTCGTTTAGGAAAAGGCTAGCGCTGGTTGGGGGCTTCTCGTTCATAATCAGCTCCAGCACCTGGTCCAGGAGGCAGGTCTCGTGGGAAACTGGCCGCAGGGAGAAGTACTTGGTCACATATTAAGTTTTTATCATGTGTGATTTTTGGCAGGAACTGCAGGCTGGGTGACATTTTGATGACATTGACCAACAGGCATGAAAGCATGAGCTCCCAAAAACAGATGACGGGAAAGTGTGAACTGGAGGGAAAGTCACGTCAAATGGACCAGAGCTGCTGTGTGTGTTTAAGGCTTAAGACTGTAAAACAAAACCAAGCCTGGCTGTAAAGCCATGAAACGGAAGGTATGCACCATGTGACCCTGGAGGGTACTTAACTCGTGGTGGTAGATACAAGCTTTATTTAATTAATTACATTTAATTTCTTTCTAATGCCCAAAGAGCAAATGCTACCTTTTCATGCAAGCTGCTTCAATCTAGTTGTAAAACAATGATTAGATGGACAAAAAACTAATAATAACAACTTGGATAAGTCATTATTTAGCAAAAACAGTAAAATTCACAGTTTCCCAAATGTTGTTTTTTTCTGTTTCATATCAATGTATATTAAATATATTTGAGATTAGGGACTGCTCAAGCAAGCTATGTGAAAACATTGCACACAACAATTAATCGATTAACTGGAAAAAATAATCAACAGATTCATCTGCAGCGAAAATAATTAGCTGAAGCTCGACCCCAGTCAGAAATCACATGAGCCAGCATGTGATAGTCTGTTGTAGCACATCATTCCTCAATCATAACGAGCCAGAAAAGGAGGGAAAATTGCTCATCAGTAAAAACATCTAATTTCTCAATTCTACCTTCCCCTGCCATAGAAATATAAAAGTAAAGCACTTGATATTAAATGTAGTGAAGTATCACAAGTAAAAGCACCTGCTCTAGACCTCATGTTGTACAGTACCGATGTCATTTTGAGATGTTAAGATTCTGAATAAAACTTGCTCTTATTTTGTAAAGACAATGCACAGTGGAAAATCCTTTTATGAGTATGTATTAAAACACAATACACATAATTTATGAGCCCTCTGGTTGGATCTCACCAACCAGCAACACCACTGAAACAGAGAGCATGCTCATTTTAATGTACACTGCATGACCTTCAATATGAAGCAAGCTACACGTGTGCTCTTCCTCCTTAACAACACGACTAACGCTGCATTTTTGTACAGTAAGTAAATATCAGCTCGTGTTTCTGATAATTTAGCTTAAGTAACAGATGGAACAACAACTTAAAAGTTACAAACATGAAGCGTCTGTTTAGTCTTACCGTGTTTGCCTCTGTCGAACTACACAAAGCAGTCTGTGCAGCACGTGGCTGTTCCTTATCTATCTAGGCTACAATACTTCCTCTGAATCACCCTCTGCAAACACACTTGAAGTCCAGCACTTAAAGACCAATAGAGTGAACAGGCAGCCTCTTCATCAGTTTGTCCTTTCCATCCAATACAGTCACTCCAACACCTTTATATGTTGATTCTCCCCTGAGGGATAAACACTTACCATATGACTTCATCTATTCTGCGTGCATCATTCATGTCTATTGATTTTCTTTTGTCCATTGTTCTGAGGCTCATATTTATCTTTTCATCCTACACACAATGTATGAGACCCATTGTTGAGCAGGCTGTGTGGAATGACCCCCGATAATCCAAGCCCATTATTTACTGTAGCTTGGTGTCAGATGGATATCAGCTCTGATGTTGCACCGCAGTCACAATGTTTTACAACAAGTCTGGAGGACTCAAGAGAGCTCTGACGGTCCTGTTGCACCACAGTGCTGAATGGATGAGAGTGAATTAAAAGGCGCATTAAATCACTTCTACTTTACCGGCTTCCTCAGTTTGGTATTTGCACTGAAATGGACCACTTCTGACTACAAAATGTAATGCCATGCTCTGTGCAAGTTCAGTGCAAATCAATGTCACCGAGAAGATGATGAAAGAACAATGAAGCCTCAACATCAGCTGCTGAACCAGACATCACCGTGCTTATATTATATATTATCAGACAGTCAGCTTAAAGATATAAGACTTATATCTCATTTCCTGTCATTCCTCTACTGCCAAATTAAAACAAACAAATGAACAAAAACATACAGTTGTTCAAAAAACATGTCTACTGAATTGATTAAAACAATGTCTGTGGCAGTATTTGTGGTCTTCAGTTCACCTCAAATGAATTTAGTGTTGCCCCTACAGACTGGTCCAGTCACACTTCAGCGATGTATTAATGCTGCATGAGCCAAATGGAGGCAGCCAGGCCAACAACTCTGAGCTACATGTCATTTTAACATGTTTAGTTAGTTTCCAGCTCTGAAAGCTCTGCGCTTTCTGTGAGTTACTGACAAGTTTCACAAAGTGTTTCTGGGCCCATGTAGTAATAATATTCTTTGTAGAATCATGTGTTGACAAAGTGGTGAACCTCACTCAAGCCATGCTTGTGAATGACTGAGCCTTTCCAGGATGCCCCTTTCATACCCAATCATGATACTATCACCTGTTACCAATGAGCTTGATTACCTGTGGAATGATTCAAACAGGTGCTTTTGGAGCATTCCACATCTTTCCCAGTCTTTTGTTGCTCCTGTCCCAATTTGTTTGAAACATGTCGCTGCATCATATTAAGAAAAAGCAGATATTTACAAAAAAAACTTGACATTTAATATATTGTTTTTGTGCTGTTTTCACTTTAGTATGTCAAAAAAGGCTTTACAAATGATCACATTCTATTTTATTTATGTTTTACACAGTGCCAATTTTTTTGTACCACTTTTCCTAAATCAACTCCATACAATAGGATTACGTCACCCTTGGGTAAACATGTGTTGTAATGTAATCTTTTTTCTTCTATCTATTGATCAGGTGTAATGAGAAATGAACACAAACACTGCAGTGGACGCCATATTCTTACATCATTCACAGCCCGAGTGAACAGCTGCACTTTTAACTGTCCCTTACCTGCACTACACTGTTTTACTGTTTCATCTGAGCAGCTGTGTCACCAGTGTGGTGCCCCAGCAGCGACCTGACTTCCAGTCTAAAGCCACCAGCTCTGCCTCAAACTGATCAGTCCTGGTCAGGCTGCAGGCAGCGCACTTCTGTCTGACAACCTAAACATCCAGCAATGGATTAACACAGACCAACTTTCAAACATCAAGCTGACAGCAAGGAAATGAGAGTCAGTAATGGAAAGCGTCAGTAACTAAAATGATCAACAGGTATTTTTTCATCCAGATAACAAAAAATATCTGACCATGAAACCCAAAACCACTGCAGCGCTAAACACTACCAACTATTTTAAAATTGAACTCAGTGTGATCAGTATTGTTGGTGAAGGGCATGCAGCCTGTAAAGCAGAGTATATTTCACACCTCAACTAAAACCACTTCAGGCTGACATGTTAGATTATACCAGCACACAGGAATCTCCTCTCAAGCTGCTGCAAACACAGTTTAAATTCTGTATTACAGTCTATCATATATTTCTTTATCTTCACTCCTGCAGCACAATAGTGGTACTTTAACAACTACCTCAGATATTCTTTGTAAGTTCATTTGTTTTATGCACAGAGCGTTTTCCCACTGATCCCACAGAACAGTATTGTTCCTTCAAAATCAGAGGGGGTGCACCTTATATGCTGCCATAAATGTGTTAGAGTCTCTAAAATTTCTCGATAGATCTGTTTTCTTTCTGTCCAGGCAAATTCAAATATGCCACATTCTCCACATAACCACACAAAATACAGAGACAGAAGAAGCTTCTCGGCTTTGCGAATGTCAGTCAGCTGTTCACTGGTTACTCACCACTCATGGTTTAGAGTCTGTGTCAAACAGTCCGATCAAAGTCAGATAGCAGCTCTCAGTTTCTCAGCTGTAGACAGACGGTGAGGACGATGGTGTGAGAGTGTCCAGAGCTGAGCGGCACAATGGCATCAAGGCTCACAGCTCTGCTCTCATAAGCAGACAGACATGAAAAGGCCTCTCATATGGCCTGACCTTCTCACACCACCTCCACACACACACGCACGCACGCACGCACACACATGCACAGAACAGCCAACCCATGACAAGTCCATCAAAGTCAAATCCATCCATCTAATCTGACCCTGCACCCTCAACACAATGTCTTTACACACCAGATCCTCTTCCCTGAACACACGGCACAGAAACCTGTCCAGGTGAAAGCATTTTGCACAACACAGCAATTTTAATATATAGATTTTTTTATTTCTAAAAGTAAAACAGTTTACTTATCATGAAGATTAATACTCAGCTGCACAATGTCTTCTGAATAGAAGTTGTTGTGGTTGGCTCCTTGTGTTCTCTTCTACAAGTTCCTGAAAAGCAACAACCTCTGGGGCTGAAAAAAGAAGCCAACGCTGGGGCCAAAAACTGCAGTTCCTCAAATGGCCACTTGAGGCTGGCTCCAAAAGTGAGTCAGTCCCCATAGACCTCCATATTAAAATGCCCAATGTTGCAGCAGAGATGAATATGTTTACAGCCTGGTACAAAAAATGGTTTTCCCCATTCATGACAACTGCATGGGGCTGAATTTCTATAGAATTCAGTTGTTTAAATCATTTTAAGGCTTAAAGTTATCATAATTATGGGCATGGCTGCGCTGCCAAGATGAGCCACTGACACTGAGCTTCACAGTGCATCTTCACAAACCTTTGGGTTAGAGACTGCGTCCATAGTACTAATGCCCAACCCACATTATACAGCAGGACTCCTGTTAATTAGGCTTATTAAGCATGAATATATTTTCTGTGTCACTCACCTGTGTTAAAATTTGGGGGGGGTTTAGAATTTTATATTCGTGATTGGAGGTATCGGTTTGCGTGTTGCAAACCGATTGAGAACCATCAGAAAACACAACAGAAATAAAAAAAATCCTGGAGCAGAGGATCAAAACAACAGAATTTTCATTTAGATTATGAAGCGACAGAAAAGGGAAAAGTTGTTCTTTCTCAAACAAGCTGTTAAAGTTTTGCCGCAGTCACTGACTTCCCAGTCCTCTATGATCTGACTTTAACAAGTTACTGGAAATTGAGTAAAAAAAAACATTTAAAAAATGATGGAAACATATGGCTAAGGAAATGAACTACATAGTGGAGTACCAGTGTAGTAGCAACAGGAGCAAATACCAACCAATCACATCTGAGTATGTAAATTCAGCATAAATTACTCCAACCTAAACAGCCTGGGAGCTTCACCATTCACGGGGACAAGAGGGAGACATGTAAGTCAAGATATCTCACACACTGCTGCGTGGAGTCTGACCAGTCCTCAATGAATCAATCTCCATCTCACAAGACCCCCAACTTCATGAGAGTGCACCACCAAACTGCTGCAACAGCCCATTGATACTAGATAGATAGATAGATAGATAGATAGATAGATAGATAGATAGATACCCTGTTTCTGCCTTGTAGTTGAGTCAAGCCGTCATGAGGAGACAGGTCTTCAGATGGCTGTCGTTCCTGCAGACTCTGCAAAAAACGGGGATTAAAACTTCATCAACCTTCCACACAAGTTTCACTCAGACGGAGCCAGACTCACCCAGAAAGTGACTTTTTAGCGGAAAGAAAGAGACCGTGTAACTACAAATGACACCTCTGTCTGTCCAAGTCGCTCCTCACACCGTCATGTGGATGCCTCTCTCTCCACCACCCAGCCGCTAATGAACTAGTGATGCCCACACACTGTATCTCCCCTCATCATCATCCTCACTGTTATCTCCCGTTTTACTACCAAGCGGCTGGCGCTTCATGCACGGAGCCTCCGGCGGAGAGGAGCGCCTGGGAGGTCCGCGTGGGAGGAGGAGAGGTTAAGGATCCTTCAGGAGAGAAATAAATAATAAAGATGAACCACCTGCTGCCCGTCCGCAACAATGAAGCCACTGTGAAATATTCTTAATGGATTTCATCCATTAGATAACAAGGGCTACCTCACGATAAGGTGATTGATTATCTACATGGTGATGCCTGCACGCATGGTGCTTGTCAAACAGTGAGTTTGGGTCCTGAAGGAGGCAGCAGCATAAACACACAGCAGCTACTACAACACGCATCCGCTCAGTGCTCTGGAGCTCTCTGGGGAGCTGGTGGATTTGTAACCCTTTGGCACTCTTTCCTCTCTCACCCACTCATCGTGTTCACGTTCACAAAAGTTGCATTGATATGCATGAAGCCTACCACACACTGAAAAAAAGACTGCACCATATTTGTGCAGTTTTATCTATCATGTCGAGAGTTTTATTATATCACAAGTGTAAAACCACTGATGGGTTTGAATAAACAGCGAGAGCATAAAAGCAGTTACAGCCTTTGCAGAAGTTTAACATCTTCAAATAAACTCTTTAAAATGTACATTTGGAAGTAAGAAACCTGAGTTTCTTCAAGTTTGAACATGAAATTCATTTTAACATTGTGCATGCACAACGTTCAACCTTCAAACTGCTTCCCATCGAATCCCAAAAGCTTCCTCAGGAGATGAAGTTGCCCTGGCTCTCAGTTTTCTGAGCACTTTAAGGACTTCTTGTCCATACTGGCTGTAAAGACAATGTGTTTGATTCCATCTGTTGAGATGAAGATCATGTGATAAGACTGAAAGCTCCAGAATTGCTGCTCAACTTGTAAAGAAACTGCTGTGCTGAACTTGCCAGCCACGGTGGATATGAAGTCCTCAGAAACGCTCGGAAAAACTGAAATTTTCTTAATCTACATTTCATTGACAGCTAGGAAACTCCATGTGCTTAAGACTGTGGGATCATATTGAAAGCTCCAAAACAGGCATTAAATGAACCTTATGTTTTTCTTATGAACTTTATTGCCAATGGTGCCTACATGAAGGGAAAACTTCAAACCCAGTATGATTTCTCTTTACAGCTGCAGCACCAAAATTCTACCTGGTCTGTTTGGATATTAAAATAAAGCTCTGTGGTTTTGCCACACAGCATGTGTTTGTATAGATGGACCCACCAAGTGGTCCGGCAGAAAGAGATGTTAATTAACAACAACAGTCTCACACTTCTCTGCCGTTTATCAACAGAACACACAGTTAACCTCTGCATGCCCATACGTTTTCTGAAAAACAACGCGCAGAGCCACTCTCCAGCCGTTCATTACACCTAGCACGCAGCAGATGAATGTGAGGCTGTGGACTTCCCTCTGGTTTCAATCTGGTGCAGGACCAAAGTGATAGCAGCAGATTGCATCGCCATGGCAACACAATTATCCTGCCATAACGTGGGAGGCGAGGATCATGTATGATCCACGGGTGGATGGCGTAATTATTCACCCGCCTGCAGGAAGGAACGTTTATCTCTTCTGTGTTATCTTTAGACATGAAGGAACATATCGACTGTTCAGTTTGATGGATTTTGTTGTGAGCGTGTGTAAATTAATACATTAAAAAATAGATTGAAATTGCGAAACTCAAGTCTGGCAGCATGGCAACAAAATTATGAAGAGTCATCATAATTTGTAAATGCTGATTGAATTATGGCACACGGTAGCTCCTGTAATGAAGTCGGGTGGTCATCGTTCCCACTTACAGCTGTCCATTAGTTACCAGGCAACATGCAGTGTGTTAATGTTGTCGTATTGGCGAGAGCGCACTCACATTGAGAGTCTGAGCGCTGCCTGAGATGTTTGTGCATCCACTTTATTCTGTCATAACGTGGTATAATAGTATTATGATGCTCAGGCAAGTGGAATGGAGCATGCTTCCTTCTGTCCCTGGAACAAAATAACAGGCACACACACACACACACACACACACACACACGGTTCACTCATCAATTATTTCTCAAAGGGGGGATATTAGCTCAGCGTTGCCCTAAATCGACCCTCTCCCATGATGTGACCAGGTGTTATTTTAAGATTTAAAAGAAATTACAGCTAAGTTTGGGCCTGAGAAAAGAATCTCAAACTGCAGCTGCCTCTTTGAAAACAGTGATGATGAAATACGTTGAGAAAGAAAATGAATTGGGTGGTGCAGCCTGAAAGAACTGGAAATTGATCTAATTTGCTACATCTTTAAGTTCTGACTGCAGTTGCTCAGTGCAGAAATTGGACGAATGTGTGCTTCTAAAGGCCCGAATCAAAATGAACCGCTGCTGCACATCAAAATCAAACTTCTCTCACAGGCTTTTTTAATAGCGAGTCACTTTCTGCCAGTAGTTTTTCTGCATCGTGGCCTGTTTTTTTCCCCAGTTCAAAGGCAAGTGATTGGTTCCAGGCTCACATATTTAAGAGATGAAAGTCGAGAAAGCTCTCTGTATCAAAATGCCTTGGCGAACACAGAAAGGTCAGGGAATAGATTCTTTGCTTTGAAATGTCAGCTGATTACTTTATAACGGGCAACATGAAGCTATTTGAAGGGCCTGTAAGATAAAAAAGGCTTTGCAGTGTGGAGAGGACAGGGGTAAAAATAGAGTTACTTCTGATCTTCCTGTATTGGTGCTTTATCAATAAATGGTGGAGAGGCATGTTTCGTTTTCAGTCTTTTTATATTGGAGAAGCATTCACAGAGTAAACTGGATACAAATGCAAAACTTTTTTGCTCTGCTGAAAGTTTACAAAATGTGGAGCTGGACAGACTTAATTCAAACAGAAAAAATGGAAAGGTTTCATTCCAAAATGGTGAATTGAAAAAGTGTTAACCTGACTCAAAACAAGACTTGATTTTGTATTTTGACTCTTTCAGTCTTTATGAGACTTCTTTTAGGCAGGCTGTACCTTTAACATTGATTTACTGTTAAATCAGCATGATGCTGACCCCCTGCTGCATTATTATTATTATTTTATGCTGATAAAGCAGAAACCTGTTTTCCTTACAGTGGATATTTCATTTTGGAATGAAAACTTAAATTTTACACATCTGATTATAACGATCCCAACCCCTGAAAAAGTTGGGACGCTGTTTAAACATAAATAAAAACAAAATGCAGTCATTTGGAAACACACTGTGTTCACAGACAATTGTTTTACTCAGTGTTCCTGAGCCCACACACTAACATCCATCACTCCACATCTTTGTCTTGTGTTGCTCCTGTCCCACCTTGTTTTGAAACATGTTGCTGCCTTTCTACTGTTCCATGTCAAAAATGTTTTACAAATGATCACATTACGTTTTATTTACGTTTCAATCAGCATCCCAACTTTTTTTTAGAACCTGGGTTGTAGATTAGATGTTAATTTTGTACAAATGGTTCTATTAAACACAAACATGTTATTATATATACCACTAGCATAACAAAAAAGAGGCAATAAGATCACCAAAGATAAAATATTATTATTGTAGTAACATTTTCAGGATTGCAACAATTCAAAGCCAAAGTCTTGTTTGTGGTTGTACGGTTTCTGGTTAGTACTAAAATCACTCCTCTACAATACTGTGTAGTGTATTCTACCAGAGGCAGCGAATCACTGCTGTGCTGCAGAAACCACAGTGGAATGGTAAAATGAGAAGCAGAAACAAATCATTAAACTTAGTGGTATTAAGTGTTCATTTAAGGTTACTGTGCACATTCCCAGATATCAAACAACATTCACTCAGTGTCAACTTGGATTTTTGGTCAGTGACAATAAACAGTTTGAAAACATTTTACAGGCTGAGACAATCTGAACGTAGCTGATTCCAGTGTGAAACTACTGGCTTTGTTTGCATCTAAACGGCAAAATAGCAGAACCTGGTCAAGGTAATACTTGAGGGTGAATGTACTGAAGATGAAATGATGGTAGGTCTGTTTGTATGGGACATAATTAGTGTAACTTGGAAGAAAATGTGCATTTTGTTACATAGACTCAGAAAGAGAGATGTTACTGCCCCACACATGTAATAGACATTAACAAAAAGAGAGAACGGAGAGATGCATCAGTTAAAGGATAATTAGTGAAAGGACATTAGTATGCATTAAAAGACTGAGCCTACAGGTCAATGGTTTGTTGTACATAACAAAAAGAAAGATTACAAACACTTTACATATTTTGATCACTTTTCAGCACCTCTGCTTTTACTTTGGCATTTGATGCTGTAGTCTTGACAAGAACAACAGCAGAACATTGTTTTATTTTTATTGAAATGAGATGAAATGCCGATCATTGATGGTACAACAGCAACAGACATTCTTGATGTATCAAAACCATCAAGACCAGCTTTGGTCAGTTGCATGAAGCCGGACTACGATTACTCCCAAAGAACTCTTATCAAGCATGGATATTTGGCAAATACTGTGTCTCCTCAGTGGGAATGACTCAAATGATGGAGAGCAAGCACTATGAAAGCTCTTCCAAAAACTAATTTCAGCCTGCTGTTGTTCAAAAATCAAAACCACCGCAATCACTCTGAATATCTGCATAAATTATTTGCCTTTTATAATCCGAAACAACATTTTTAAATGGGCAAAACTGTTGATTTTAATCAAAATGAGTCAAAAGGGATGGTGTGAGTTCTGGAACACTTCTCTTTATGTGAAAAGGTCGATAGCAGCTGGAGGCAAAAAGTGGACTCGAAAGACTCATTACTGAAATGTTTATCGTGTTCTCAGAGTGAATTCTTCCCTCAGTTCGAGAGCCGATTCAGATTAAATGTATTTGAGTGCTGTAGATCTGAAAGAGCACCGTCTCGTTGTCCAATGACTGATCAGAATGACTAAGAATTGACCTGAGCAGACTCAGGCATCTGGTTATGTCACCTACATATTAAACAATCTGATGTGGTTTGCGTAATATTTTTACATTGACATAGTTATAAAGGCCACCATCATCTGAATTCGTGGGAGTCTCAGTGTATGAGAGTGTTCAGTCCTTAGTTATTGTATTTCCTTTGTGGGTATAAGTAGCGGCACTATGTTCCTATCTGGGGCAACCACCCATAGAGTGTTTGACAGCGTCCTCCAACGACTTTCTGGTTACCAGTAGCCGCACCACGCACTCATTCTTCTTTGTTAGTCTTTTACGAGCCTTGTCGTGGGTCACCATGGTCATGTCCCAGCCGTTCACCTGGGAGGAAGAGCAGAACTTTGTCTGAGAAAAGGTGTCGTCATTCTCTCAAATTTACGTTAACACTGCGTTGATTGACGGGAGGAGTAAGGTGAGGACTGCTCTTGATGCACAGCTCCTGTCTGACTCTTTAGTGTACACATGGTGCCATCTTGTGGATCTAGACCAAAGCTCTGTTTGACTACACACCTGCATTATTTTGTCGCCCGTCCTCAAGCCTGCCTCGTCTGCCGGTCCTCCTGGTGTTGTCCTGGTCACGTAGATGCCCTTTGGACAACATAAACACATTATTAAACAATATAGACAATCTAAACACCTAAAACAAGTTAACATATGGCACCTGAAACACACAACACAAATACTGTAATATAATACAGTCTCTGGTTTGACTGTAATCATTAAAGCATGTTTAGATTCATAGCATTAATGAGGGAAAACTCAGCCCTTGAATAAGGCCCAATACTGACTAATATTCACAATTGCAGTAAACAAGTGGCGTCTAATATCCAGTATATTATCCAAGATAGAACTAAGACTACAACGAACCATTTTTTTGATTAATTGTCTGATCATTTTGTCTAAAAAATGTGAATAATGCCCATCACACATTGCTTGTTTTGTTCAATCGACAACCAAAAGTCAAGTCAGTTAACAGAGAAGTAAAACAGAGCAAAGCAGAAAATCCTCACATTTGAGAAGCTGGACACATTTTTGACATGGTTGCTTCATGAATGATCAACTGATTTTAAAAATAGTTTTCTGCTGATTGAGTTGATTGGCTGACTGGTGTCTCAGCACCACGCCCAACAGATACCTCAAACAAGACAGAGGCCCGTTGTTCTTTTCAGAATAAATGTTTGCGAGTATCGATGAGATAAGAACACCTGAACAGCTCTGCGGGAAAGCTCCAGTAATGCTCATAAATGTGTCAAGAATATCTAAAGGATAGCCTGAAAGGTCAAATCCTGAAGAAAGGTACAGTGCATGTACACATTCAGCAGGTAAGACACGACTTTGTGTAAACCCACAGTTTTCCTTCCTATGACATCAGTGAGCTGAGTGTGGTTTGTTCCCACCTGAGGCTGCAGGTGATGTGTTCAGGCCTGCCCCTCATTCATAGCTCACCAGAGTACTGCAGCAGGACAGGGGTGTGATCAGGAACAGAGGAAAAGTCAGGCGGCATGTTATACCACATTATAGTTCAATTGATAGCTCACCCTCACTGCTGTCTTTTCTGTACTTCATGTTGTACGTATGACAACGTCTCACTATTACCATTCATCATCTTCTCGACTGCTTTTATGGACTGTCTCTGTTGTTTTATCGTATTGTGTTTTGAATTGTCCTGGTGTAGTTTTGAACACCCAACTATGGATAACCAACTCAAATTCAATGAGAATTATAGGATTTTTGTTTTGCTTAAATAGTTTTAATGTATTTGATTTAAAGAGATTAACTTAAGTTGAACTTTCTGTTATTTGATTTTGAATAATTGAGCTCAAAATTCTCAGATATCGATAACGTCTTAATAAATACAGACATAGTGACTTTGTGTCGATGACTTACCCCTGGCTGTAACATGTTTCTAATTACAAAGAGCTGATGGACACACACACACACACACACACACACACACACACACACACACACACACACACACACACACACACAGACGTACTTTGTCAGTCTTGTCCTCAGAGAAGGGGTTCTGTCCGGGGTCCTGGTCTATCCCTCCTCCAATACTGAAGCCCAGGATCAGATTATCTCCCTGCCGCAATTTGTTGATCTCAATTCGTTGCTGTTGGACAAAAAACAAAAAAAAACAAAACAAAAACTAGGATTACCACCTTGCAGCTGTATGCCTCCGCCAGCCGTGACATGTATGAGTCTAGTGAATCACTTCCAGTGAGACGCATGCTGTCTTCACTTAGAGACTATTCTTACAGAGGAGGACTAATAGAGAGCTTCATCACATGGTGTACCGACAATCACTCAACAGCAACACCAATGAGCTTGCGGTGAACTACAATGCTTCAAATGTGAATGTTGCTGCAAATAAGCTACAAATTGTAAAACATGGATGCTTCACACACCTCACAGCACAGAAGATCTATACAATCAGCACAGTTTCAAGGTGGACACCCAAGATTAGTGTCACCAATTCAGCATCTGACCGACTGTGAAATATGGTCACAACCTGCCCTTTATGGTATTGAATATTGGGCAGAAAAGTGTTTTTGCAGAACGCTATGATGTCACAGTGAAGCTGACCTTTGACCTCCTGGGTATAAAATATCATCACTTCATCATTTTATCCTATGAGACAATTGTGTGAAATTTTGCTATGAATCTATTTATGTGCTATGATCAAAAATAGGTTTTGTCAGGACACAGTGACCTTTGACCACCAAAATCTAATGAGTTCATCCTTGAGTTGAAATTTTTGTGCCAAACTTGAAGAAATTCCTTCAAGACATTCTGGAGATATCGCTTTCACGAGAATGGGACAGACAGAAGTACTCTATGTACAGAAGTATGGACAGATGGATGGATGGACAACCCGAAAACATAATGCCTTCAGCCATGGCTGTCACCATTACACTGCCAATACAAAACCCATGACACACTTTGTTTATAACTACTGTTACATACTGACAATTCTCTGATCAGGAAAGCAGTGGACATAGAATAGTAGCAGTAATCTCATTTCTCAGAGGTCTGAACCACTTGTCACTCAGTGCTGGGACAATAGTGTCTCTACAGCAGTGTCACAAGTGGACACAAGTCCCTGTCATTACTGTTCTTGTTGATTAAAGAGACTCCAGTTCTGTTTGAGGAACAACTGTTTTTGTTTTTTGTTTTTTTTTTTTAGATGTAATAGTCCAACTAAAAATCCTCACTCCCAAAACACTCCTCAGCAGTTCCCGAAATTGTTTATTTGGCTCAAATTTTGTAAATGAAACAGGGCACCCTGGGGTTTTTTTGTGGTAACTGTCATTATCCATAATTGCAACATGAACAGTATTGAAAACACAGCAACAGCAAAACAAAAGGTTTGATATCAACTCTCAGTCACATTCAGCGTGTCATCAATTCAAAGGCAGGTAAATGACAGTATATACGGCCCTGATTTATCCGCTGCAGACAACTTTCACAGCATGACACATGATGGATTTCAAAGGCAGTTGCCAAGTAATTGAAGTCCATCGTGGAACAGAGACTTTTTATGAGCACAGCCCTGCCCTTGACACTGACAAGCAGCTGCAGGCTCACTGACCAGACGGATGGATGACTCTGACAGTAGGACTCCTCACAACACAAAGACTGCCTGTGTGTGTGGTGATGAATAACCAGACATTCACTGCGTGTTTACAATGAAGTCTAAGGATGTCTGGAACTTTGATAATACTGATTAAGTGTCTGTCAGTCAGTCAGGAATTGCAGGCATGATAACACATTTTTCTCTCCTAGTAAAAGAGAGATTTACAGGCCTGATGGGTTAAAAAAAAGAACTAGTTAAACTTTAAATGGGAGACTACTTGTATATAAAACAGCCTCATTTCTATATGTGGACTGAGAAATAACAAAAAACTGCAGTACAGACATGCCAAAAAATGTATTTGACGTCATTTAGAGAGTATTTCACAACCAGGGAGCTCTTCAACTGTTAATTGTCCCACTCAGTCGATGTCTTTGTCAGAACTCCTTTCTAACTAAACTGAAGTGATCCTTATTGAAAAACTTTGTGATGTGTTTATGTAGAAAACAAAGAAACAAATAATATTGGCTGACAAATTGTAACATACTGGCTGATAGAACTCAACATATCCATTTCAGTATCCGCCTAAGAAACACGACATTAGATAAGATATAATAAACTTCACTTGTGACAGTCAAGCGTTTCTAGCTGGTAGTGTTTGAGTGTTTTTTATTTATTTTTTAAATTTTATTTAAAACGTTAACCTCCATACTTCCTTAACACTTAATTCCCCCCACCCCACCCCACCCCACCTCACATGTGACATTTTGGCAACTCTGGCTGGGCTAAATCCAAACCATCTCAGTCATATCTATCGCTTTCTTTGGCTAAATCATAATGATCTATTTGCAACTGCGAGAATTCCTGCAGCATATGAATGCAGCGCAAAAAAATAAAACAGTCCAACTGTACTTTATATTCTGTGACTTTGTGTAAAGTCCACCAGGAAGACTGAATCACAGCGACGGTGGTGACGCCCATCTGTACGAGTGAATAAATGTCAAGATATTCACCTCTTTTAATTAAGAGTAAACAACAACATGTATTTTCTATCATATTTCGACGGCCCGGTTGCTGTTACTGCGGTTTGACGAGTTATTCGCTAAAATTAACCACCAAGGACGGTTTTTTTTTTTCAACGTTGAAAATGCTAGTAAATGGCTCCTGGCGGGGCAGGTTGCTTTCACGGTCTACACTTCAGCTAAACAAAGAAAGTAATGTTTCAGTTCATACGGCTAGCTAACGTTAGTGAGAGCACCATGGCTAACTCACAATAGTTCAGTCAGTTAAGTGCTGATACGGTTTTACGCTAACGTCGGACCAGAAACTGAACAATAGAGTCCCGTTGAATGGAAACAGCTCTGCTCCCAAACTTACCACGACAGCAGTCACCGGCTGGCCTGGGACGAAAGACATGGTGTCGCTAGAAAGTTTAGGCTCGAAAACGTGGAAACTTGCGACGACTGTTGTGGTAAAAGTCAGAAAAAAAACAGGTCTCGACAACAGGACAACTTCCGAGATGACTACATAAGTACCAGCAGGATGATCCCTGGATGGAAACCAAAGGCTTTCCAGATGACGTCACTTCGCCTCCTCGATTATCAGATCTGCGTGTTTTTTCGCACGGGGTAGCCAGGGAGGGCGGTGTTTAACAGCTAGTCGTCGCCCCACCGACTCTGTGAAGACAAGCGTTACAAATCGAACTCTCCGAGGGATTGTTGGTCCTCTGTTTGTTCCGGCACACGGCTGGGTGTTTTCCTTAAAAGGAGCTGGCAAAGAGTGACCTCCATTGTGATCCCGCAGACAGTCCATCCCACCTACTTAACCGAATATCGGAGGGACCGCCTCACGTGCGAAGTCTTCAGGTCCCTCTATATGTTATGAAGGGAAAACAGTCGACCAGGCGCAGTGAGAAGGTAAGTAATTGTCCTTCTTTTTCACATAAAGTACTTTTGATCATCTTTCTATGCGTGTGCTTTCTGTATTTTTATTTTTATTTTTTTTATTTCTATAATCATGGAAAGTGTAAGCGTATTTTTTTTTTTTTTTCTGTCAGCAATGGGGCTCCATAATCAGCCTATTTGCATTTCTATTTAAGTAAAATGTCAGAGGTGATTCTGAATGAGTACCCGTGGTGGAAAATAACTAAGGGAATTTACTGTATCGTAGTCTACTTCACCTTATTTACTTGAGTCATTGTAGGCTACTGTGTATTTATACTTTACTACATTTCAGTGGCAAATGTTGAAGTTTTCACTCCACTTTAATTTTTAACATCTACAGCTTCAAGTTATTTTGTATATTACGACAAGTACAGGTTCCTGGTCAAATTAAAATCCAAGTTCTTTACACCACCACAGCATTCACCCCAATACCGGGTGAAGAGGATGTCACAGAAGCGACGGGAGAAACCAAAGAAAGGAGGAAGAGGAGGAGAGGGGATGGGAGGAGCTTCACAGGGCAGACACAGAAACTATGTAAATGTACAGTATGGGTGAATAAGCTAGGGTGTCCCTGATTTGTCATAGTCAAAATCACAGATGCTAGAGTAATATTTATTAGAACACATATAACTGGAAACCAATACAGACTGAACAAGAAATGTGATTTATCAGCTCAGCCATGTAACAAGATTTAATGCTTTAAAATAATTATCTTTTCATGCACATAAATGTGAAATATTGAGCTCACATGCTTTATAATCCTTATCTCTAGCTGTTATGACCACAAAACAAAAACCTGACCAAGTCATTTACAGTAAAAATGAAATGACGTGTTTGGGAAAACACTTCCGCGTCCACAAAGTGTGAAAAGGTGAATTTTTCTCACTTGTATGTTTTGACCGGTGAAACAAGTTTGACCAATACTTGCTTCTGCTTCTTCCAGCTTCCCTAATCCTCTGGCTGATAACAGATCAGCATGTGATGCTACAGGACATGTCATGTATTCAAAGCAGCTGACATTGGCTGTTTCATTTCTGATTTACATGTGCTGCATAATACTTCCTCCTGTTGCCTTTTTATGCTTTGTCAGATTACCAAAGAGTCATATAAAACATTTAACCTTTAAAAGCTGAGCCAGGGGAGGATTAGCTTCAGGGGAAATGCCTGTGTAGATTACCTCTTCTTGAGTAGCGATGTTGATCTGTGTTGTCTTTGTTGAATAAACTAACAGATAAATAAAAATAAATAAATAAAGCTTCCACCAGGCACTGGCACTAGTTACACTCACATGAAGAGAGCAGTTTACTCTATTTTATGCTCTTAACACCTGCAGAGCAACTGCTTTAACTTCCAGGAAGTTGAGTCCTAAACAAAGTAAGCATCTGGAGCTTTGATTCACTTATGTAAAGGAGTATATTGCAAGCTCCCAAAATTATAAAGGAATAGTTTAACATTTGGGAAATACACTGATTTGCTGCAGAGTGAGGGTTACTTCACTGCTCCTTGCCATGATATAGTACAGCACATTTACTCTCATAAAACTGTGAAGTATTTCTATGCTTTGGTTTTTGGATGGATTAAACAATCGAGTAATCATGTGGTCATTATTAAGCAGTACAAGTTCTGGTAGACAGATTTTGTTTCATGTGCTGTTTTCCCCATTTCCAGTCTTTGTGTTAGGATAAGCTAATTGGCTGCTGGACGTAGCCTTATATTTAGCAAAAAGAAAGCAAATAAAGGCCCAACAATGTCAGTGGTACAGCTTTTTGTCAGGCAATATTCACATGAAAGAATATTCACATATCTTAAAGGTTGAAATGCTACATTATTAAACTCTTGTAAGGTTTCAGTAGTCAGTGTGTGGACTGTGGCTCCTTTTCCTTTGTATGCTACTTTTGTGCTGCACCTGCACCCACTTGTGGTCAGACTCTCCACCTCTTTGTCTCAATTCAGTCATCTACATTATTTTTGAAGGGAACAGTTGTGTATCAGTAGCCTGGGGCAAAAGGTGGAGGTGGGAGGTACTCCTGAGGTAATCCTCCATCAGTCGGCCTGGCTACAGTGCTGGTGTAGGAAAATTGTGGACTGGCTTGCTCCCCTGTGATCTCCTGGTACTCATTGTCAGTATTTTCACTCCTGACGGTCGCCTCCACATTAATCTCTGTGTACATAAGCTCCTGCGACGTGCTTCTCTTCTTGTGGAATTTCTTCTTGAGGTTCTTTAGGTTGGTGACGACTGACAGCTTGGCTTCCTGGTTCTTTACAGACTGGATGGTGACCCCAGGTGAGTGTTCAGTGGCTGTGGGTGTGGAGGGACTCTCAGGCGCAGAGACTGTTCTGATACAGGCCTGGTTCAGCTTCAGTGGAGGAACAGAGGTCCGGGCTGGGACTTCAGGAGGCCGGTTAGATGGAGGGTTGTCAGCCATGTATTTGTTTCTGGTCATTGGCACAGGCTGGAGATCATGAATGTGAAACATACAGCATGGACATTTGTTAGAAATGAAAAATAATCCTTACATTTTAATGTTAAAACCACTGAAAGCTGCACTATACAAATCTTTTGGTATAACTCTGCGGCATTAAGTAATCATGAATGAATAAGCAACACTGAAAGTTAAAGTTTGGGGGCAAATGTTTAGGTATTTCTTAAGGTTCTCCTGTCCTCTTCAAACCAATGAAAAAAAGGAACACTAAAACCTCTCATGTGAAACAACCAAACCTGTTAAAAGTTTTGGAGAAAACGATGTGTTGAAATGGAAGCCCCTCACCAGCATCCTGTTGCTTACCAACAGGAAGCTGATTCCAATAGAAACCTTTGAGAATCTTTTTGGTCAGACAACATTTAGATGTATTTTATCTTAAGGACTTAAGGAATTAAAACATTGTTTAACAGTTTTAAGACTAGACAGGAAAACAACAAGATCACCATTGCTGTGGCTGGGAGAGGGGAGGTGACATGCGGGTATTCTTCCTCCAGACTGGGGTAGAGTCTGCTCGGGGACAGGATTGCAGAGTTCCTCAAGTTGTTTGGTCGATATGGAAGGGCAGGTGGGATATCTTCTTGTGACACTGGTTGGCTTTCGCAGGGAAGCAGCAGGTTGTTTGGCAGCAAACTTGTGTTATTGTGCGGATATCTTTGTGGGAACAGTAGTTCTGCATAGTCGGTCTTGTCATTCGAGGTCTTATGTAGGATCAGACAAAGAGAGAAAAAATGGAACAATTTGGGATTTGTTCTCTTTTTGCATGGTGCACAGGTGGCAAGCAAACAAGCAAATACTGTGGTTTTGAATGGTGATGGTGACACAGTTTTAACTCAAAAGCATGCATTGTAATGCCTGAAAGCAAAAAATGTAGCCTTGCCAAGTTCATTTCACATCATACACCTAACCGCAGAAAGAAAAGTGAGCACAATAAATACATTAAGCTACAAACCACACGTTAATGACGTATGGAATAACTGTAGGATAATAGAACATTTCCTCACCTGTCCACAAGCGACAGTCAGCACCTCATTGAAAGGCATGATGGGAGTTCTTCGATGAAAGTCCACCAGGTCCTGCAGACACCGGTGACGCCTGTTTTCCCCTACTATAATGTATTGGCCATCCTCCAGTGCATCAATCATGAAATGTCTGCAGCGGTCCTCAGTACTGAGGATCAAAGAGGATACATGAAAAAGAGTGAACAGGGCTGGACTTTAAGCTGTCGGACTGAGTGTAAACGGTAAAATAAAGCACCTTTCAACCCTGCAAACACTCACCGGTATGAGAGAGTGTAACCAATCCTGCTCTCGCTGACTCTGATGAGGAAGTAGCCAGGAGGTTTGGACATCAGCAGTTCCTCCGCCGTTCTGCACAAATAATGAACAGGCAGTATAATTAACGAAAACCTTTCACACATGCACTTCAATCTGTAAATGATGCTGCACATTGACAGAGCAGCGCTGCATGTGAACTGCAGTGAAGTCACTGTGGGAATTTGCCATCTTAAGATCATAACAAAATGTTCTTGTCGTGCATGAGCTCAGTTACATAGAGTGGTCTGATGAATACTGTGCATTATGGTGTTGATGGCAAACTGAATTAAGCACGCCATTCCTGGTAATAATCCACATACATCATCCATTATACAAGGTATTGAATGTGTACACTGGGTGTGGAGGAAGCAAAATTCATTATAAGTAGGAACTCTGTTGAAAGTATTACAAGGGCACAGTCCACCACTGAAGAGGCCACTTCACTGACACACTGTGATTAATGTGTATCATCTGTGTTCAATGAGATAAACCTGTAAATGATGCAGTGGTCTAGTGTTGATTGTTTGTTTTGTGTGTTGTGTAAAAATGGAGGAAATACAGGCTATCTCTGTTAAGATTTGGTGGGTTAATGTTTTACCATCACTTAAAGGAGTGAACTTCCTGAAAGGTTTGTATCACTGCCTGAATATTTGACATTTTGGAGATTCAGATTTGCCCCTTTTTAGGTGTTGTTTAGGTTTTTTTCCCCCATCATTATGGCTTCATTTATGTCTTTCTTTTGTTGTTGTGCAGCACTTTGTACTGTCTGCTCTAGCAAGAAGCTGCTTTTACATTTTCACTTTACTTTTTATAACCTGACATTAATGTTATACATACAGCAGAATAAAAAAAAACATGATGCATCCTAAACCACAATGACCATCCGAGAGCAATTCACTCAAACTCTAGAACAATCACTGCATGCTGGGACACAACATTTATAAACATGGCTCTCCACATTCCTCCCTGTCTCACTGCTTCAGATGGCGGACAGTGATAGACTTTGTGAACTTACTTCCTGGAAATGATCCCATGAAACCATTCTGGGACCACACCGTTCCTGATCACAGAGCGGAGCTGGGACTCCGTGAACCAGACGAAAGCATCATGCTGTCCTTGTAACGACTGACTCCACTCCATCATCCTGGGAAACAGCTCATTTAATCCTCTATTGTGTCTGATGGGAAATTCACTGAGAAGAGAGACCTGTAATATATCATTTACAGCTGACTGAGTCCATGCATAAGGAAGTACACACTGTACATACACTACAAACCACATACAGACCTATGAGCTGTCAGCAAACAAATTCCTGTATTTAGGCTGATGTGTCCTGGATAACTAGCAGAATATACACCCAAATGGCCATTATTTAATATCTCACAACAGTACTGCATCAATCTGCTTCTTCATCTTTCTATGCTCATTGTTCCTCTTTCAATACACACATTGTGTATGAATTACTGTCAGGTGAAGTCTATGGTATGATGTACTGTGATCATTGCTCCTCAGTTTCACATAAACAGAAACTACATAATACATTAAATAAAGGCATTTTACAATAAAATATTCACCTAAACAGGACAGTTTACCACTGTAACACTCACACAATTAAAATGATTCTGGTTTTGTCAATGAAACTCACTCATAGAGCCTCAGAGATTTCTAAACTTAACACCTCACAGCTAAGTGTACTCACCTTGTCCGGCAGCTCGGTGATAAAATGACACAGTAGAGCAAGCTCACCTGACAACACCTGCGTGGGGGCGGGGGCAAAGCTCACATCCTTGTGAGCAGCTGTTTATCAGTCATGCGCACATAGAAAGAACATTACCTAAGATACTCAAATGAGACAGAACATTTTCACACGGTATGTAACAAATGACAGTACATCTGGATTCTACAGGAACGCAGCCTAGATGAATGTATTATAAAGCCACAGGTGTATCCACACATGTGTAACCATGATGGAATAAATATTTGGCCAAAGGCAAACTTTGGATCTGTCACTCAGGTGAAATGAGAGGCCTCAGCCCTTCCCTCTTCAGCTGTTGTATAACGTTACATTTGTTCAGTTGTCAGTTCATATTACTGAGGCGTGAGGCCACATATGGTAAGAGGTTAGAATTCAAAGGCATCAGTCAATTTTATCAATGTTTACCAGCTGTGCAGGTTCATTCCAGGTCTGTACTAAACTTCTATAAAGAGAAATGAGGTTACCTCAACCTCTGAGCTGCAAATACACTTTTAGTTGTCAAAAAGATATATACTATGGACATCTGTACAATTGAAATCTAATAGCCTTGTAACAAATATCTGCTGTTGTGGTGAGAGAGGAACCTCTCACAGACAGGAACAGTCTTGATAGTGAACTTCACGGTCTTTGGTGTTACTGTTGTTGGTGACATATTAACCTTTTAGTCCAGCGACTCAATGAAAATACCCAGTAATGCTCTAGAGCCTCTAAAGGGAAAGTAAAGAACCAATGTGGGAAGTTTCCCTCCCACACACTGATTATCTGAATGAAAAACACCTAAAGAAAGGTCAAAGTCTCACTGTCTCGGTGGTGTATGAAGCAGAAGTGATGATGTCCAGTGCAAATGTTCCCAGTCACATGAATACATTTTCAACTGGTGCAGTTTCACGGGTCAACTTTTGCTCAGTTTCATCTCTTCCCTTTTTCTCTTCCTTCAAGCACACCATGTAGACTTTCACTTCATTTGTTGATCATACTGAGTGAGACAGAAAGCCCAAAGGCACTAGAGACAGTAGAAATACTGTTCGACATTTTTACTGAAGGTGGCCTCAACTTTTTATTCTCATATGTTAAGATGTGTAATATCTGACACACTGGTTAGTGTGAAATATTTTTCTACATCACAGTGTCGGCTGCTGGTGACAGCTGCACCTGAGCATCCCCGCCGTCGGAGCTCTGGGTCGTACTGGCACCACAGATCTAGAGGGCAGATACATCCAACTGCAGGTACAGGAAATCCTGGAAAAATGGCCATATTGACACTGTGCTGAAGCTGGTTGTCTGGCTGTGGTCTGGTGATTGCAACAGTAAGCAGCTCAGACTGTGAGCACACCTTTACTCCGGCTGTAAGGCCGGAGAGGCAGCGTGTGAGGAGATTTTGCAAAGTTAGACAATCAGCTTATCAGCATGTCCACTGCCCCAGAATCACCCACTTCTCTCAGATACAGACATGTGGCAGCCTGTCAGGCATTCCCGGCAGTGCTCAACCACCTTTTGCACTGCTTCTCAGCCAAACGCTGCACATTTGCATGTTACAGAGCAGAAATAAGGGTGTCTCACCGCACAGAATAGCAGATTCACTTGCAACACAAAGCTGCAGCCAATGGATCTCATTGGGCCTCTCAGTTTAACGTGACCCTGAAGTGTTTTTATATTAGACAGGTTTTTAGTGACTTCTCTACTCTGTAAGGACCAAATACGGGTTTGGTTCTGCTTATGGTTTGGTTTGGTGAAGACAAAATTATACAATCCTTAAAAAAAAGTAAATACCTTGATATTGTTTAATATATTTAATAGTTCACATGAATCTCCAAAAATAAAAAAGGTACAAATATGATAAGCTGACATCTTTTTAAGAATTTCATTTTTAATAAATCATCAAAAGTACACATATCTACAAAAGGTGTAGATCAATAAGATTTATGAAGTACAATCATTGTAGATCTTATTTACAGTTGCTGAATTATCTATTTCCCATGAATTCAGTGACAAATTCCAAATTTAGTTTGGGAATGCTGAAGATATGTTAAGAAAGAACTGGAAAATTTACAGCTGGAGAGAATTACAAATAACTTCAATCAAAAGAGGAACAGGGTTCATTTTACAGACCAAATTTGAGCCAAAGTCAATTCCAAAAATCCTTTTAACAATACAGGAATTGGTTTAATCTGTGAGAGCCAATTAAATCAAAACTGTCCAACCACGTTAACGAGGATGATTTAAATCCACAGGTTAACATCCAAATTCCTTCAGCATCGCAAGAAACGATGTGCTCTCTCTGTAAAACAGCCAAGATAAATTTCATCAGCTTTCAGTTAATTTCCTATTCTTAAGTCTGAACAGCTCAACAGAGCAAATACAATAGAATTTGGAGTGACAGCAGAGAATAAAACAGCAAGGATCCTTTACATGTTTCTAATCTCAAATAAAGCTCGTCAAGTCAAATGTGCAAAGCTTTTTGAGGTTTGCTACGCACCCAGAATGCATAGTTCAGATGGCCATGATATGGGGCCAAAACAAGGCGTGGGGATGTCTGGAGAGGAGGGAGAGGGGAGGAGTAAGAGACGAGGCGGGTGTGGGGGTGGGTGCATCTGGGGTTCCCAAAAGCATCAATGGGGATGCAAATGTATAAAAAGCTAGAAAAGGTGACAATTAATGGGAATGCTGGGAACAAGAATGAAAGACATCTCTCAATCACAAGGATCCTGTATATTTTCATCACATGCCTAAAAAGACGAGGTTTCAGTGCTCAGATGTCTTTAGGAAGCCCAGACAGGGTACATGGAAAACTTGTGCATGAATATTCTTTGCTTTCAGTTAAGACTTGCAACAAATACAGTCAACAAATGCTAAGATTTTTTCTTTTTTTTTTTTCAGAAAGAACAAAAGAAAAGTGCATTATCGATAAGAACATTAAAGGGCACTTTGTCATTTTGGTGCTATGTTTTTGTTTCACTCCATAAATACTGCTACAGCACAGCCCCTATCCAAGGCCCAGAAAAACAGTTGTGTGCATGTTCCCCCATTGGAACCGACAACTGGAAGAAGTATGAACGAATAAAACAATGACTTCATCTGTGATTCCTTCTGTGCCGCTGATGTGTAACTGCATCGCCACCGGGTGTCAGAGTTAGGTATTGCTAGTCCACCAGTTGAAGTGCATCAAATAACTGTCTACCTCACACAAATCAGAGCTCATCCTCAGAAACGGCAACACCTAAAATGATGAGGTAAACAACTACAAAAGGAATCGGTGTGCCCTTAAAACATGCATACTTTGTCAAGAACCCAGTCTTACTGCAACCATGTGAATACTTAGGATAGACAAAAACCTGGGCCCCGCATACACATTTCATTGAACTGTTCACAGGAGGAATGGAATGTTTCAGCCTAAGAAATCAACAGAAAGACACTGGCAGGAAAGGTGAAAAGAAGACCTGTAAACCCGAATGTTGATATAATGAGTAGAAAGCGCTGGCTCTACTGTTTCATATGTGGAAGCGTATCAATGATGGATATTTACATGTTGCGTTGGATGTATAAAAGTCTATATGTAAGTCTAGGCCACCCAGTCTGTACACAAATGTCGCATAATCATTTCAAAAAACAGTAATCTGCTGTACTCTCATCACGTTGACAACACAGATCGCATTATTCGACAGGTGGGAGTATTTTTGAAATTAGGAAGTCCATTGGACCAGTAAACCTATTTGGAAGTACAATTTGCTTCTGGTGGTAAGGACTGAGTACATAAGACACTGACAGCAGGTAAAAGGAACTGGCTAGGCATCAATAGTCGTAAAGTTTTGATCGTTTCCAGAGGCAGTCTTTAAAAGTCTATAAAAACTAAGGAATCAGGGTGAAACAGTCAATCTAATGAGCGACTGTGCAAAGAGAAAATCAGACTGATCGTGTAACACAGGCCACAGCAGTTAGTTTCACAGGTGTCAAGAGAAGATGGGTAAACCAAGGGAGCGATAAACTTCTGTTTTTCCTACTTGATAAGCACAGGACAGTCAGAGAGAGAGACAGAAGCAGACAAGTGAAGGAAGATAAAAGAGAGATCAGAGTGTGCTCTGTCCAGTTCTGTCCAGTGGGGGACACAGTTAAGGCGACGGTGGATGCCGACGCTCCCGTCTCTTTACAGGAGTGTGCAGCGGAAGAAACTGCTCTTCTTGGGCTGTTCTGTAATCTTTACTCCTTGACTGCTACCCTGTGGGTTGTTGCCCTCCTAAAAAACACACAGAGATGAGGATGAGAACAGCAAAACCACCAGCACATGTCACAGCAATTAAGTTCCACTCTTCTATGCTCTTACCAGCTTCTTGTCCATTTTTGCTTTGATGTCTCTGGCGAGGGTTAAGAAGGCCTGCAGACAAAAACAGGGAGCCAGCACATTAATGGTACTCTGGCTGGGACTAACAGTTTTGGACAAGGATGATTGTGTGGTTGGTTAACATCAGCAACCCCAGGAAAAAAAAGGACTAATAATAGTGGTTGAAGACCATAAAACTAAAGGTGTCACAGTCTCACAGTATGCAGTACATATACAACTAGTGATGAGAGCATTGAATCACTTAATGTTTAATTTAGTTATGTTTTATGAGTTGGACCCTGAGGAAGACTAAGAGGCAAAGCTGAGGATCCTTCCTTTTCATAAAAAACACTACAATTATTGTCTTGTGGTTGTTTGCCTCTGCCAAACAGTTGCAGTTAACATCCATGTCTGTCCAGACTCACACAATATATGTAGTGAAGACTTTGAAGGAATTTAATAAAAGGTATTACATGTATTTTATGCTGAAATGGACAGTATCCCTATATTGACATGTATGACTCCAGTGAATCATTTCCAGTGAGACACGTGCTGTCTTCACTTACAGATTTTTTTTTCCAGAGGAGTACAGAGGACTGATACAGAGCTTCATCACATGGGGCAACAACAATCACCTGAAGCTCAATATCAGCAGAACTAATGAGCTTGTGGTGACTACAATGATTCAAATATGGATGTTGCTGGAGAGAAGCTACAATTTCCAAAACACAGATGCCGCACACACATCTTCAACCCAGCAGCACAGAACATCTATAAAATAACCACAGCTTCAAAGACACTTAATTTCTCCAGACGTGACTGTCACTGGCACAAAAGTCCCAACAAAAAAAAAGATTCCCCACTATTTCAGTAAAAAACAAGTCTACGTACCACCTATTCTTACTGAGTGGAAAGGTTCACAACAGCTCAGTTATCCCAAGCAGAGATTCAATGAGGCTCCTGTGTTGCTCAAAGGAACAGTCACACACATAACCCCCTCAGTGAAATTAAAGCTTGTCTTTTACACCTTGATTATTGTATGGACTAAACAAATGAGACATAAAGCATTAATTAACAAGATTTAGAGGTGCTGGTAGGTGAATTTTGTTACTTTTGGACAAAGGCGGGTGTTCACTTTGCTCCCAGTCGCTACGCTAAGCTAAGCCAAGTGGATGACGGCTACCAGCGTCAAAAGTAACACTAGATATGAAAGTGGTATAATGCAATAATACTTCAACTATGAACAAATAATATTGGAAAAAGTGGGAACTTACATTCTCCACGTTGATATTTGCCTTTGCACTGGTCTCCATGAATTTGATACCATACTCCAGTGCCAGCTGACAGCAGGAAGAGACAGAATCAGTGTCAGTACTCAGGTATGATGAACTCAGGTAATAAATATTCTCCCCACTATTCTAATCAAGGTCTCACGACATGCGTCGTCACATTTATCACCTTCTCTCCTCTGTCTTTGGACACCTGCCGCTTGTCATTGACATCACATTTGTTCCCAAGGACCATCCTTTCCACATCTGCTGAAGCATGCTACAGAAGGAAGGTTGGCGACATGAACACACAGGAAATTAATCAGCAATAATGTGTGTTTAGAGTTACTCTATAACCAAACCTGTATCCAGAAATTATGTTTGTATACAACTAATTTGTGTTCCGAATTATGTTGTGCTGACAAACTTAATCGCTGCCTGGATTATGTTCAGAGCCAATTTTGTATGACTGAGTGAAACACCACATTTTATGGTGTGGCTAGGGGGTGGTTGGCAGACATACAAAGTGCAGTACTGTGGTTCCAGAATTCAAGATCTGCATCCAGACTGCGGTTAGGTTTAGGCAACAAAAGCACGTTGGTTAAGCTTTGGGAAAGATCATATTGCAGCTGACTTTTTCTGTATTAAAATAGATCATGATCTTTCCCTGACATTAACCAAGTGCTGTCAGTGCCAAAATAAAACCATAAAAAAGTTGAATAATCCTGTAGTCACTATGAGTGGATAGTGCTAAAATGAAACACAGTCAGTGAACATATGCTCAATATCCACATTCTGCAACTTCCCACGTACATTAATTTAAAAAAATGTCCCCATTACGTTGATACAAAACATAATTTGGTTGGCATTACGACTCCTTCAAAATGCATTTGCTGTCGCTAATCAGTTGTAAATAAAAATAATCTCTATGAGACAGGGCTGGTGGATATCACGAGTTGTACAGGCAGTACTAAGAAAACACACAAACAGACACTTGGAATAAACATAGTTTACCTCTTCTATATTCCGTATCCAGTTCTTGATGTTGTCAAAGGACTTCTCATTGGTAATGTCATACACTAACATGATGCCCTGCAGCGTTCACAGAGGAAAAGACAAGAAAATGGAGTAGACAGTCAAAAAGTGAAGCCATTCCTTACAAATTCTCATTAGTCCATGGAGATAGACTTGAAAATGAAGTGTCTAATGTGATTTTTCCGGCATCCATGACAATCTTTCTGAGTGATGAACCACGTGATTTTGTAGCCTGAAGTGAAAGCATGACATCTGAATACCCAAGACAACAAGGATCAATTGGGTTCCTGAAATAAAATATGCAAACGCAGGCATCCAGTAAAACCTGAACTAAAGGAGGGGCTAACAAAGATACCACAATTATGCACACGTCTCATTTCCCAGGTGTGAACAAACTTAAGGATGACAACGCTAGGTGTGGTTCTGTTAAAGGTTTATGCTGCACCTGAGGTGACCACCACTTCACCCACTCAAGTCCCAACAATAATCTATACTGCTGCTGAGTTGTAAGGCTGACGATGAAACTTACCATGGCTCCTCTGTAGTAGGCTGTCGTGATGGTCCTGAATCTCTCCTGTCCTGCTGTATCCCTACAGAGAAAACACATTTTGTTTTTTTACTTTTCCTAGTAGAGCACAGTCGAAGTGACTGACACCATTCTCCCCAAAGCACCATTGTTTTTCAAGATTTCATGGAACATATTTGGGGGAATTTAGTAAAACCTATTGAAATGTCTTACAAAAAGCAAATTTTAAGAGGATCAATATCAATTTCATCCCTGTGGGGGAAGGAAACTGTCAAAAGTGACAAAAATGTATATATAATTATTTGCAAACTAGTCATCACTATATCCACGAGTCAGCTGGGTTTTACTGAAAACAGGAAAAGAAACAACTTTCAGTAGGACAATAAGGACAGCACTTGTGAGCTGCTCCATGCAGCCACAGGCCACAACTGTTGTTGGTCACTAACAGCTAAGCTAGCTGCTCTTTAAATCACATAGTCTCATTTTTTCCTTTTACAAGTGTTAAAAACACACACAGAGCATAGATATGTCAGGTTTAGAGTGCCAAATTACACTTTTGACAGCCTTAGCCTAAATGTTTTCCCCCTGATTCCAATACTGGAGCAGGACTGAAAATATCATGTTACCTCTGTATTTTAAGTGCAGACATAAAGCAGATGTTGATCTTCTCAATTAATGCTTTGGTAAGAGAACAACTAAGGAGATTCCCCAAAATATTCCTTTACTCTATCGGTTTTTACTGATTGCATAATAGTACAAAAGTTGTCACATCAGTGCTCAGCTGATATAACAATGTAGGTTTCAGCATTTTCCATGGTGTGGTATTTATTCTATATGAAATACAAGGAAAAGTAGGCACTGTTGTCAAGGGAGGACACAAAAAAGATAGAGATTATAATATCAATTACCATTAGAGCTGCAAGGATTAACTGACTGATTAGTTGTCAACCATGAAATTAGCCACTAAATATTTTAGGAATCTTTTAATCAGTTTGAATAATAAAGAAAAAAGTACAAATTCTCAAATTTCAGCCTCTTTAATGTGGATATTTTCTGGTTTCTTTACTCCTCTTTGACATCAAACTGAACCTATTTGGGGTGTGGATAAGACAAGACATTTAAGGACGTCACCTTGGGCTTATGATCAACATTTTTCACAATTTTCTGACATTTTATAGACCAAACAACTAGTCCGCTAATTAATTAAGAAAAACATTGTGAGTTGCAGCTTTACTGATTATACATTTTGACCAGATATAATCCTGGTTTGTAGTTATTTATCTCAAATACCTTATATTTACTACATGTAATCATACAATAATAGAAACGCAGCTGTCTGTTCACTGTTGAGTCTCAAATAACCCCTCATTCACTGGAGGGCTATTGTCTTGCATTACTTTTTAATTAGATTTAAGTTAATTAATTAACTAGAAACAGGGTGTCCTTGCCATCCATCTCTGTCCTTATCCCACGTTAGTCAAGCTGTGATGTGAAACCATTTGTGTTTTATGTCTGTCTTACCATATCTGTAGCTTGATCTTCTTTCCATCTAATTCTATTGTTCTGATCTTGAAGTCAATACCTGAAGAAAAACAAAAGCCATAGTTCAGCCAATTTAACCACATCTATCACCTGGCATCGAAACTGACTCAGCATCTTATTTATAATAACATTAATGTCTGATTTTAGAGCACAGAGTAGTTGCCGAGTTCATTATTACTATCCGTAACGTTGGCTACCAGAGTGCGAAGTACAAGCAGCTGATCATTTGAAAAATGATACTGCCAACTAGCTGACAGCTTTGTTGCTTGTTAGCTCAGCTTGCCATAGTTAATATATGTCTGCTGTAACAGCTCCAGTGTGGTGCCCACCTTCAGCGCACTTAAACAGGGGCTTTCTGAAAAAGACAACTGGTTAAAATATCATTGTTGCTTCTGTAAAAGCCCCTCTTACAAGCCGGCTGGGCTGCTTCCTGACTAGCCACTACAAGATGAATGCTAGCCAAAAAAAGTTAGCAACAAATTAGCATGACGGGATGGGCTGCTCCTTTGCCACTTTTCGGCAAAGACAATAGTGATAGCACGACTTTTACCCACCTATAGTAGAGATAAACGTTGAGTTGAAGGCGTCCTCTGAAAATCTGAATAGCACGCAGGTCTTTCCGACGCCTGAATCGCCGATTAAAAGTAGTTTAAACAAGTAATCGTAAGTCTTCGCCATGTTATTAGTTAGCTTACTACTGCGGATATCCCGCCCGGTGTACAGACAGAGACGTCACTGCTCCTGCGCTGCCTTTTGGTCAAATTAACTGTCACTCTTCTCTGTCGTCGTGGCTCCGGAAGTCCGTTGTTATCCGGCTGGGTTGGCTCGTTTTGATGTACACGGTCACCCGTACTAAGACTGGTGCTGGTAGTTTGATATACCAAAATATTTCCGTCATAAATACGGTGTGTGGAAATGGATATTCACTGTGTTGTGTTGCAAAATATGAGATATGAGACAAAATATGTAACTTAAAGAATTATATCGTATATATGTGAGTTGTAACTTAGGCTCTGTCATTGATTAGCAGACTGAAGTTAGGGGGAACTTATTGATCAACGGTATTGCGTCACTAAAAATATAAAAGTCATTTCAGACCACATAGTCAAGTTGAAACACTGCTGTACAATAGTTTGAGCAGTTAATTAGTACTCGGTGTTGTTCTTATTCTTGTTTTGTACAGGTTGTAAAAGTAGAATAACATAATTATGTACCCAACATGAACCAGTTCAGCCAGTAAGACTATCTGTTGCGCCTCCCCTTCAGAGCACGACCCCGCCTGCTCCGTCCCTGCTCAGTTACAGACGTTCATAGATACAGCATCCGAGAACGCACAGCTGTTTCTTTGGAGAGGTGCACTTGATCTTAACATCACTTTACATCTTTTTTGGACAGGACGAGAAACCTGAACGATTTGAGCAAAAATGTCTGTAAGTAAAAATATTTTTTATTGCGATATAAATATATATTTTTTTCTGGTTAGAAACATTTAGAGCAGCTCTGATTGACAGGAAGCTTTTCCAATATCCTGTCATCAATTGATAAACATAACATTATACGGAAAGATAATGAGAAAAATGAATTTATCAGTTAATCCATGCAGCGTGAATATGAGTAAATATGTTAATAAATCATTATCTGTAGTCAGTGTAAAGGTATAATAGTTTCAGCGGTCAGGAGTGATGTCTGGGCTTGTCTGGACATGTCTGTTCATTTTGCCGCAGGTGCAGTTCATTCATCAGACTGTAGGGGGCAGTAGAGCCAAAACATGAAACGGCCATCGCCTTGTTATTCAATGAATAAGTGCTATTAAAAAAAATAATAATAAAAACACAAACTGTTACTTTAGATCTTTCAAATGACATGCTCTGATCTCTATTGCAACAGGCTAAGGATCTGATGTACCCCAGTTTTACAAGGGAGAGGACAAGACACAAGAAGAAGAGGCTGGTGCAGAGTCCCAACTCCTACTTCATGGATGTTAAATGCGCGGGTAAGGACTGCACACACACATTTTCCTAACTGATGTTTAATATAGATTTTGGATTAATTATGTACTTCATTTATCTTTAAATTCTCCCCCAGGCTGCTACAGGATCACCACAATCTTCAGCCATGCCCAGACAGTGGTACCCTGTGCAGGCTGCGCTGTGGTCCTCTGCCAACCACGAGGGGGCAAATGCAGACTAACTGAAGGTGAGAAAACTTTTCACTTGTATCCTTCTTGCTGTTTTGCCTGTGATAACATATTCAAATTTTGAATTTTCTCGTCCATCTAGGTTGTGCCTTCAGAAAAAAATATTCCTGAGCAGAAATCTGCCTGAACAACCTGTAACAGGCAGCAGAGTGGACCATGGAAACATGTCTGAGCCTCACTCTCTGTGATTTTAAATGTGGCAAATCCCTCATGGAGAAATCTCTATCTGCCCAGAATCTTGATAACGTGGAGTGAAATTTCATCTCCCCTTTGAGGTTTCACAGGACAGAGCAGGAGAGGTGCAATGCAAGCCCAAGATGAACGAAAATCATGTATATGCGGACAATTCCACACATTGAGATAGAATTTGATGTATATCTGATTGGTATGATGAAGCACTTAATGTTGATAAGCTTTGACTACTCTTTTGAGTAAGTAAAACATGTTTTGTAATTATCAAAATGCACAAAAAGTCCAATGAGTCATAACTTCTGTAAAACATTTATTAGATTGACATAGAGGGGGGTGGTGGTGAATGAAATCTTTCAAAATGGTCTCGAACACGTGTGAGCTGCTTTCTGTAGCCCCGGCATGAGATGAAACCATGATGACCGTCACAAACAAAAATAAAACAATTGAAGAATTTCTTGTCTGTCATGTGTGTTCTTTGGTTTTGAGAGTTCCCCTGGCGAAAAGAAGTGGTGTAAATGAAACAAAACGGAAAAAAAATCAAAGCAATACAATTTCTCACATACCTAACATTATTCTACTATATACAATAAGTATCCATGGTTGATAAAACTTGACTGAGCTTCCAGTGGTTTGGGGTTTAGCTCGCTCATGTAATACAATATATTGTAAATCTAGTTAATATTGGCTACATTATGGCATATTGTTGGCAATGATGCAGAATACGTTGATGATCAGGTCAAGCTTAGGGGAAGGTGGTACAGCTAAGGTATGCACGCAAGTGCCAGATACTGTACATGCACAACTCCCAGCTTCTGCACAGATTCCCACACCAAAAAGAGTAGAAAAAGTCTGATGCACATAAATATTCTGCGCATCTTAGACATGTAGGCCTTAAGGTAGTTGGGGATTGGCAGAAGAGGTGTTACTTTTGAATGAAAATAAGAAGCCTTCAGTGACTGAGCAGCATGTGCTTTGACCTGTTTATTTATCAATGAAAGTTTTCCATAAGGTCACCTGTCCATTGGACCATCACACTGTTTAAACACAAGCTGATTTAGGAGGGTACTGCAAAGACAGGCACACATACAGTAAGTCGAATGTCTGTTGAAGGGCAGCCTCTTAAGGTGGTACAGCATGAACTGAGAAACAAAACGAACTTCATATCACCACTGGGTGGCACTTCAGAGCCACTTGAAACATAGACTGAGCAAACCTAACCATCTGTAGCATATGCATTAAAATAAATGAGACAGAGACTTAATGTATGTGCACATAAAATGTAAAATTGAGCCAGTTTAAGTGGTTCAGTTACCAAATCTGAGGTTTCTTTGGGTGTAGTAATTGCCAGTTCTTTCTAAATAAGTGGTCAAAAATCATTTCTGGGGAGAATTTCTGCGATCACAGCTGGAGATTAACAAAAAAACGATGTGGTCAAAATGACTTTGCATCTTAAAAAAATAAAAGAAACCAATTTGTGCCTTAGCAAAAAAAAAAAAAAAAAAAAAAAAAAAAACATCAAGGGACAAGCATTAAGTTAATCCCCCTTCACAGGGGGAATAAAGATTTAACAGCTCGAAATGTGGAATGGAGTCGAACATTGAAGGAATGTTACATGACGATCTCATCCTCTCCAGTTTCCTCTCTGCGTGTTTATAAGCTGTTCAGTTCCAGCAGGGTCTGGTCCAGGACTTGATGCATGCCCAGATTCTCCTCTTTGGCATGTGATAATTTCTCTGGAGAGAAGAAGAGAAGTGACATGGTGAAGCTTCAATCAGCAAATAATACTGCTCGTGTCATGCTGACATATTCTCCTTTATAGGTTTGTCAAACAGCACCCCTTGCAAAACAGCACTGCACTGTTTCACTGAACAGATGTTTTGCATATAACTATTTTGGTTAAGTGTGCATCATGCAAAAAAATCAACCGCACTGTGCCTTTCAAGCAGAAACTGCTGACTGTTATTCTCTGTTTGAAGACTATTAGTAGATTCCAGTAGGGACTTTTTAGAGGACTAGCGTGCAACAGTGTAGGGTCACTCATTGTATTAGATGCTACCTTGTGTAAACAGCATTCATATGTGTACACACTTCAATGACACACATGAATATCTAATATTAGACACCATCAAAAATAAGTTAGAATAACAACCAAAAGAGTGTTTTAAAGCGTCAAAGGGGAACTACATTCATTCACATCAAAACCGGAGTAAATCTCTCACCTTGTCTGACTTAAGCTTGCTGATAATTAAACATATAATGTATATTAACAACACATTTTTCAAAAGCAAACTGCTGGCCACCAAAATCAGAGAGTACAGGGCAACGTACACCACACAGCTGATGTTATGCATCAACTTCTATATAGTTTTACAACTACATATAGCATGTATGAATAATCAAGAGACAAAAAGCTGTGAAGTAGGAAAGAAAATATTTTTAATTATTTTCTGCACAGTAAGATGGGTGGAAGGCACTTATGATCCAGAGATAGAAGCCGGAGAGTCAGAAAATTCAAAACACAAGAGAGAAAAGGGGAAGTGAGAGGCAGAGAAAGAGAGACAGGGCATCTACAAAGAGGTCATGTCATTGAGGGCATGGTCCAGCTCCTCACTAATGGCCTTGTACTTCAGCTTCTGAGCATACAATTCATCTGGAGGTCAGAGGTCAACAGGAAGCGCAGGCAGGTGCCAAGGACAGCGGCGACACACACAAACAAGCCAAAAGCAGGATAAGAATGAGAGACAGATGGAGGCGGAGAGCAGAAAGAGGAAGGAGAAGACAAAAAAAAAAAAATAGGTCAGGCTTTTTAAAGATGCAGAAATGCTTGGAAGAAAGAATGATGCATGGCTAATTATGCTTCCAGCTCTTTAGTTGGGTGAGCTTTGAGCATTTAAGGCTGCTCTGAATGCCTCATAAAACTGCACCAATAACTCTATAAACTCAGCTGCCTGCGGTTTGACAGCTAAATAATGCTGACCTAAAAACATCTGAGCACATTCTGTCCTCAGTGCAGCGAGGCTGACATGGAGAAGCTGTCCTTCAGAAACAAGGGTCTTTCATTAGCTTGTCTTAGGTAAGGAGTTTCCATGCATTTGGCAGGGGAACTCTTCCTTTTCCACAGAAAATACTGCCAGTGTTTGCCGAAATAGGACGCTCCTTCTGGGATCTATGTCAAACTGAATGTATTTGTGCATGTGTGCATTAAGATGGATTAGGATCAGAACTAGGTCCCGACCTACAGGAAACTCCGCTCAACTATCTGCCTGTGGTTCATCACCAAACATCTTTCCTGCATCCTCAGATCCAAAAGACTGGTTTTTCTTTTAAAGACAGTCATGCTAGTGACTGATTTAACTGCCTTTGCCTGTGTGTTGTGTTTCGAAGAAGGTTTATTTTGGTGCAAACATGTGAGTGGTGCTGATCTCATACCTTCCAGGTCATCAATGGACTTTTCCAGTTTGGCCACAGTCCTCTCTGCAAACTCTGCACGGGTTTCAGCCTTTATACACACACAGTAAGAAACAAGGTAAGAACAAAGCTATGATAAAAGACATGTTTTGCATTTAAGTTTTCAGTGCCTGCAAGTTTTAAGCTGACAGCCGGCTAAAATCCTCAGTTCAGTAGCCAATCAACTGTGTGATGAAAATCCTGGGAGAGACCTACAAGGAGTGACATCCAACAAAGGTCTCAGCCTGAATCAACCCAGAAACGCCTGCCATTACATTTTGTCTGTTGTAGTCTATGACCCAATTATCAATTTGGCCATCCCAGTGTTTTTTCAGTATCACTAAGGTGATTCATTTCACTGTAAAAAATGACTTTGCGGCAGGATCACTAGACTCAGGATCTCACCTCCTTCAGTTTGTCAGTCAGAACTTTGATCTCCTCCTCGTACTTGTCTTCTTTTTCTGAGTACTGTTGACAGAGACGCAGAGAAATAACATCACCATACACCCTCACCTTGAGACACACACGATGTGAACACACAAACAATCTCTATCATCCAAGGATTATCGCTGCGCCACTCCCTCTGAAAAGTGATGCGTAAATGGGGAGGTAGTGGCACAAAAGAGCCGATGCGTTGGCCTGGGAACAGGTTTCGCTGCGATGCCAACCATTGCAGGCCTGACTGAACAAAGCAAAGGCATGTGTTGCTGAAGTCGAGGGGTCATGTGGTAATGGCTGGCTTGCTGTCATCCTGCCTGTCTGTGCCTGGGGAGGAATGTAATGTAACAAACAGGAAGAATGTACTGCAGGTCTCTACTGGCTGCTGTTCACATGGACTCAGACACCATTCGTCCTGCATATGCAAAAAACTGCTTCAGTGGCTAATTTGTCATGTGGTGGACATGTTATTGTGCAAACATACATGTAAACAGATAAATAACAAAGGAGCTCAGGTCTTGTGCTGTTGATACGTTCAGGTTTTCATCTAAACAACCCGAGGGGTAAAATAAATGGTTGTGTTGTAAGTAAGGTCGGGTGATACACAATTATAATGGAGCTAGTATGAAACAATACTTTGGTGGTGTGGTATCCCTCCCTACTCACTCAAATTACTGGCCACTGAGCCATGAGAGCAGCCCAAATGATAGGATACAGGGAAGTGGAGATGAGTATGTGCTGTGTGCCAGACCTGGTGCTCAGTGTATACTGTTGTATATATTTAGACTGTGTATTTGTGAAAGACAACGGAAGCAACTTCATAAACAGTCAGTCAGCTTTGCTATAATATATGCCAATATGGTTACAGAATTATGTTTTACCACTTATGTATTCTGAATAGATATGTTCGCCTTCAGCAGGCCAAAACATTGTCCAAGTGATTGAATGCATCCCAGTTGGGCAAACAAGTCGTGTTTACTCACACTTTGTGGCTAGCCTTACACATAATGCTTATTTTGAACGTTTCTGGAGGTTTGCTACAGTCTGCTGCATTTTTTCCTGTGTGGAAAACCTCCACTGATCTACACCTCAGGAGGCCAAAAAAAGACACATTATTCATATAAATGTGTAACTGTACTTCTGCTGCAGGGTCGAGTCATTTCCACGCACATCACTCAAACGCCACATGATGGTCTCACCTTCTCAGACTGGGCTTCTAAGGACTTCAGGTTGTTGGTCACATTTTTCAGCTCCTCCTCCAGGTCACTGGCTTTACTGTGGAGAGAGACCCACGCATGCTTGGTGTTAATGACAGAGCGACGGGTGAGGGCGTGTGCGTGTTTGTCTGTTCACTGGTTTTACCATTCTGAGAGCTCGGCCCTCTCCTCAGCTCTCTCCAGCTCTCCCTCCAGAATCACCAGCTTACGGGCCACCTGGGATTGAAAACATTAAAACTTTAGGGGGAAAATGTTTGAACTTGAAGCACAATAAGATCCGAAAGACAAGAGTAGGTTACATTAAAGGCTAAAAATGACTGAACAGTGGAGAGAAGTGGAGCCTTGCTCCAAACTAGCTCCGACTGTCGAAGTCTCACCTCCTCGTATTTACGGTCGGCCTCCTCTGCGATGTGTTTGGCCTCCTTCAGCTGCATCTCCTGAATCTCCATCTTCTCCTCATCCTTCATCGCTCGGTTCTCGATCACCTTCATCCCTCTGATTGGACGCGGCACAGTGCATGAGGAGGACAGCGATCAATGATTCAAAACACACTCACACACAGGCAATTTCACCTAAAGAATATCAAGGCTGAATCTGGTTTCATATGATTTAATCTGACCTCTCGCTCTCATCTGCGGCCTTCTCAGCCTCCTCCAGTTTCTGCAGTGCCGTGGCCAGCCTCTCCTGGGCTCGGTCCAACTCCTCCTCCACCAGCTGGATCCTACGGTTCAGAGCTGCTACATCACCCTCCGCCTGAGAGGCAAAAAACAGGGAGAAGAGCGATATTTAGTCATTCATTCATTCAACTTTAAATCATCCAAGTTGGTCTCCCCTCCCCCCTCTTCTCATGAGGCACAAAGAGGGCACTGAGAGGACAGAAAAGCCCACAGCCCAACTGCTTTTCAGATTTAATATGTTATTATTTTATAGCTGTAGAGCTCTTCGTAAGACCATGTTGAAAATGGAACAAGGGAAAAATAAGACGAGGATCAAAGTTTAGTATATAGGAATCAGGAATGTAGTCCTGTTTTCTCTCCCATCTCAGTGACCACAGCCAGAGGAGGAGGTTTAAAACCAGGCCTTTTATTCATGAGCGTCTCACAGGAGTTCAGAGCAGGTTCCTCATCTCATCAAAACAGCATGAACGGAGTATCTCGGCACACATTCTTGGCTTTTCTAAGTGTCTTCTACACTGAGGTATCTGGCCACTTTGCAAAGCTAATGCATATTGCATTGTTTGTAAAGAGGCTGTGAGTCTTCTTTCAAAAGCTGTTACCAGTAGATAAAGGCAGCCATGCTGATCCAGAGGCTGCTACAGACATCGGCTGCAATGCCTCGATGAGACTCTTATTCTGAAAATACCACTCATACATAAGTGCACACACCATCAACTGAATACAACCATGGGACCATGACTACAGGGAGATCTTCTGCCTTATCACTCACTGCTATGTCTGTGGTCTGTGCTCTCTTTTAGCTCCCGAATCCACATGAAGAAGTGTGACTGCAAGTGAACATCTGTACTGTGAGTGAATGACACACTGTAATCTGGTCTTCATGCTCTCTGGGGCCACTGGTCTTTCACAAATCAATAGCTGAGTCAAACTGATGAATAGTAAGTGAAATGGAGACAGCTGGAGGTCCTTGGAGTATCTTGTGTAGGAGGCATACCTGTAATGACCAGTCATCTACTAACTGCTGAGTCTGGATGGAAAGCGTAATCCTTTGTAATACGTGAAGATCACGGGACTTAAGTTTTGAGTGAAACCTTTACAAAAACTCAATTTCCGGTGACTGTGAATGCAAATCTGGGCCACATAGGGTGGACAAATGGGCTGCTTCTCATCTGCCCTTGGTAAACAAAGGCAGAGAGAGGAAAAAGAGAGCAAACAGACAACCATGCAGGCATTTCCTCTCTGTTGGCCAGGGAGTTTATCCAACCGCCACCTCCTGGGGAGACGCTTTCAAACTGAAAACCAGCCAGTTTTCATACAAACGCCACCACAAAGAGAGTGCCCACTGTTAAAATCTAAGTTTACAACCAGTCAGGCCAAACAGCATTTGCACAACTGCCCGTTTGAACTGCTTCGATGCTGAGCTGTTCATTCAAACCCAGAGAACTCACACAAGTTTACTCCCTGGTCCTAAAACGAAGCAGCTGCGGATTTCTTAGACAAACAGACGTTACTCTGTGCTCGGGCGCAGGGCAGCAGTTAGTAGGTCAGTGACTCATTAGCTCGTCATTCAGGCCAGAAGTCAGTCTGCCAGTCAGATCAACAGTCAAAGTGTCTGCACTTCAGTTTACAGGTGAGGTGACTCACTGTGCTGTGAATTTGGTTAGACAGTCATTAAGAGAGACAAAGAGAAAGGATTGGCAATGAGGAGGAACGGTTACACTGCAGAGAAGAAGAAGAGCGAGCTCAGAGCGCTCAGTGGAAAAGAGTTATTAAGTCTGTTTGTGCGGAGAATAAATAGACCTCCATCCAGTGTATTCTTCCATTCTGTCATAGACTCAATATTTCAGGAAATGAAAGCATGGTTTCCTGCTTGCTGGCGGCTGGCACGAGCCTCTTTTCTAATTCTTAAGATTTTCTTCCCTCTCGTCTCCATGTCATCTTAGACTGCTGACTAGCCAGTCAGTCTTTCCACCTCTCTCTCTCTGTCTCTCTCTCTCTCTTGTCCTCTCCCAGGTCCTGCCCTACTGCACCCAGAGCTGCCAGGGGAGGCCGCTGATATGAGACAGGAAATGTCTGCAGAACCAGCGTTGACATGTCTTAAAACAGCCAGTACGTGATAGGGGAAAACCTAACCCAACGCAGAATGAATGAAAAGTCATAAATCGGTCGGAGCACCTTGAAATCTCATCAGTAACGTCCTTTATGCAGGTCTGCATCTGTCGACACCAGTGAGAAACGTTTAACAGAATTAAACTGGAGCCTGAAATAACAGATATTGTGACTTCCTCCATCCTGAGTGAAGCAATGTGCTGTGAAGAATACCATCTGCACACAAACAAACATGCTATTCATGAGCTTTAGGTCAGCTACACTGGCACATCAGATGCTGTAATGCACTTCCAGACACACACACACACACACACACACACACACACACACACACACACACAAACACACGCTGTGCAAACATGCAGTCATTCTCATTCTGCCAATTTCTGCCTCTCTCAAGCAAACTTAATCACCAGCTAGCAACCGGCTAGTTTCCTGTGCGTTTAAATGTTTGTTGTCAAGCAACACACAAACACAAAAACCAGACTCTTAGCTATGCTACACACTGTGGGGAGGGGGGGGGTATCTACACTCACGATCGAATGTGTGCAACCTGGTGTCTTATCGTATCATCAGATTTTCACAATCACGGAGGCGGGGAATCCCCTTATAGACACAGACAGCCTTGTGTCACGTAAAACGTGTTATGTGTGTACAGCACATACTCTCATGCCTCCACTTCACTCAGCCATGACCTGAGCAGAGCCGAGCTTTTACTGTAAATCCTGAAGGTACTGCTGAAGAAGGTCATTTAACCGAAGCTTTAAGGACAGCAACACAAGCTCTTTGCACAAAATAACCATATGTGACTGCAATGTCCTGATAAAGGTTGCAAGAACTGAGATGTAGAACCACAAACTTTTACTATGAGAATAGATACTAACGTCACTTTACAGATGAGAATCTTCACAAAAGTGACAGGAAGTCAGCTGCCCACCATCCTGTCATTTCCTCCCTTTGATTGTTCTTTCTTTCAGGGCTGCTGCTCTCTCTGTCTCTGGCCATGCCCCTTCCTTTAGCACCCACTTTGCATTCTTTGGCTGGCAGGGACGCACACCGCCTTATATGGTAAAACAAACTATGGGGAATGTTTGTGGTGGAGTATCAGGAAGATTGTGGTAGCGAGCACACACGCACACACATATGTTTAAGATACTAGATGACAAGTAACTGCTCTGTCATCGACATAGCTCAACATGTGACACCAGTGCTTTCTAAGAGGCGACTGGTATTTCAGTAACTGCAGGCTACTTAACAGCTTCCCTGGACCAGTTAGGACCTTGCTAAAGGGCATTCAGCCTCAGTTAGACACTTTGCAGAGAGTTAGATGAGAAGATCAATACCACTCTACACTCATAAGCCAATTAGCTTAGCACAAAAATGAGGGGAAACAGCTAGCCTGGCTCTGTCTAAAGTTAGTCCACCTACCGGCACCTCTAAAGTTCACTAATGAACCTGTTATATCAGTTTTCAATCCCTATAAAAACCGGGCTGGAAAAACGACACACTGTGGTTTTAAAGGGGTTTATGTGCTGAACTCCTTCTTGGCCGGGTGCACTGACCTCCTAGAGTCAACTGCAAAGTGACGACAAGAGTCCATAAAACCACACTGTGTCGTTCTTAGACTCCCATCTTTGTTTGGATCAAACAAGGGAGATATAACATGTTAATTAGTGAGCTTTAGAGGTGCTAGTAGATTTGGATACCTTTGGAAAGGGCTAGGCTAGCTGTTTTCCCCTGTTTTCAGTCTTTATGCTAAGCTAACAAGCTGCAGGCTGTAGGTTCATATTTAGTGTATAGACGTGAGAGTGGTATCAATTGTCTCATCTAAAGCTCAGCAAGTTTGTGTACTAATGTCAAACTGTTCATGCAGCTGTCAGTGTTGCCTGGCTGCTCTCAGCAGCATCAGTGACACACACCACAGTCTGCAGAACTACAGGACTCTTAGGTGCTTTTCCATTCACCTCTCTGTCACCGGTTGACTGTATTGTCCATTGGCCCCTACTTGGTAAACAGGCTTCAGCCTGAGCTGAAGATAAAGCACAGTTCTACTGGGAGTGACTTAAGAAATACCTGAGTGTATTATGTATTAGAGCCAGGATCAAGGACAAGTGAAAGAGGAATCTAATTATTGGCTGATTCCAGGGCAGTGGGCTAATGAGCTGCACAATGCTGCTGGGTTTCAGGGGAAGTTATTCCTGACTCTACTGCTCGCTACTCTCCATGTGAATGTGAGCTTGTGAGTGTGTAATCTTTTCCCATAAAGATCTGGCATGCAAAGACAGCTGCATACAGAATAACCCAGCCTGTCCGGTATGATATGTAAAAGGCAGTCATTAAACGTCCAGACAAGCATTACAATGAGCTCTCTCCAGCATTTTTCTGCAGTATGTGTTCAGGCTTTCACACAGACCTTGAGCTGGTTTGAGTTGTTCAGGCTCTGCCGCATAATACTGATGTCCGATCTAAACAAGAGGTTAATTGCAAGCCATTTGCAAAAAGGCCCCTCAGGAATCCATGAAGTATACTGGGAAGCAAACTATTTAAGGGACTTTACAGGATTCAGACAGTTTTTCTTGGTTTTGTTGGAATTGACATAAATCTAACTGACACTTTTGGAAAACAGAATAGCTCTTTTAATTGCGTGGTCTCTGAACAGAGGGCAGGTGATTTAACTACTAACGATCCCAGCAGCAGTTTGCTCGAGCAATAAAGCTGTTTATATGAATACCCTGTCCACTGTGGACTACCAATAGCACTGACACAGGAATAGATGCAGAGATCCTGCTTTGACAAAACCTTCCAAACCTCACTGAACCTTGCCTGTGTCCATAAATGAAAAGACTGCCTCAATGTGGATTTGAACTGATTCAAACAGTACTTTATGCTATAAATGACTCATAATAAACTATCATTTCCTCTCTCTAAATGCTACTTAATGACATTATAGCAAATTTAGCTTTGCTAGCTCAGACTGTACAAATATATTCTACTCCATGCTTGGACTAGAACCCGCAACCTTGGCCTACATAATCAGCTCAGCCGCAAACCACTAACATGGGAGTTTTCCCCAGAATGCCAACCCTGCCAAAAGCTATCAACATGTGGCAGTTATATTTGGAAAGTTGAGCTATTCCCAGGGAGAAAGTCCAATGAAAACAGTAAAATCAGGAAGTAATTCTTTCCACAGAATCTACTGGAGACGGCAAGGGGCTGGGCAGCAAACCTTCAAACCCACTGACCACGCCAAGCAGCAAACAGATGATACCTCTGGTTCATTGTGACTAACTGATAAGCTGAGGGAAGTTAATAAGCATTATTTCTAAATGACTTCCTGGAATTAGCTGAGATGTGAGTGGGGTAAAATGAGCATGGATGTCATGTATGTTCGAAATAACTTTAATGTGTCTCCCAAATCCAATGTTAATGTCATTACGGAACAGCAGATACGGGCAATTCTATGCTGAGACAAAGTTAGTTTGAAATCAATAGCTGACCCCCATCGCCACAAGAAACTAACTTCACGTGAACTGACAAGGCCTGACATGTAAGATGTTTTTAAGCATTAAACTTTCACTGAAGTTGTATCCCAGTGACTGGAATCCACATTAAGTCCTGTAGAGCCAGTCCAGCACACACACTAATCTTCCTGTTGATCAGGGCTGGAGCTCAGGGACAGGAAGTGTTGGGAGTAGAAGCACAGGAAGTGCTGCACCAGAGTCGGCAGAAGACATCCTGGGAGGGGCAGCTGAGGGGGGTGCGGGTGGGAGGACGACCTGCTTCCCAACACGGATAACTCAGTGGAGGTTTGAGTCCTACTTTGGTGATGATGTGATTTTTTGCTGGGGTCTTAACAAACATGCACGCTCCCTTACATCTAGAGAATATGATTTGTAGGCCAGAGCATCTCTGTAACACCACAGTGCTTAAGTTTCAAAAAAGGGAACAGATACTTTAAAGCTTTTAAACTGATGCTTTGATGTCTTTTTGTCATTTTTATAATTTGACTGATACTGATAAAAATACTAAAAAGAATGAAATATTTCTCTCCAGAGGGAAAAAAAACTTGCAATCTGGTTCATCTGCATTGCTCACATTTTTGGACTGACTCTCAACTGGGAACCTTCAACCAGCAAGTGTGACTGCTATGAAAACTATGAAGCATCAGCAGCTCATTGAGAATAATAGCCGTACATTAAACACATCTGAGGAAGTCAAACGAGTGCTTCAAGACTATGTCATGTCTCTGTAATCTAACAGAGCCTTAAAGCATTATTGAGCGGTTGAGTAACGTCTCCAGAGGCATCGAAACCACACTAGAAATAACACAAAGCAATTACTTTCATTTTTTTTAATGAGAGACGGAGCCAAGCATCTTTTCTGATGCCTCCACATTTTCAAACGGTGATTCATTACCCTAACACACTCAGCAAGGTTCCTGTTTTGATCTCCCCGTGCTTCGATGAAAGGGTTTTTGTGCCGAGGAATAACTCCAGGTTGCCCTAATTATTCACATATGGGACCACACCAACTCCAACGCCACACAAATGCGCTGCTCTGTCTGATCAAGGCTGATAGGGATGAAACGGAAGAAGCCCTGCTTAGCATTCATAAGATACATGTTTACATATATTATAACGTAGTTCTAAGTAGATATAGGGTCTTTTTTAAGTGTTTATTGTTCATTTGATGCATATAATGAATGACAACACAGCTCTACCTATGCATTCATTTTTAAAGCACTGCCCAAAACTTAACATGTTCTTATATCTGCTTATAACTACATTATCATGTGTTATATATATTTGTTACTGTTTATGTACAGCTCATAAATGGATAATAGGGGGACTGAAGTACAGTGTGACCATTTCAACGCATGAACCAAGTTCAGATCATGCTTGTTATCCTTCAAAAAGTTAATGTTTGACTGCAAACTCTGTGTCACAACTTGTGGCTCTGAGGCAGTTACTGTACTCATGCCCTTCCCCTTACATGTGACAGGAAACGCTCAGCAGCCTAGTTCCGAAATTAATAAGAGGTGTGTCACAGAAAATGAAAAAGCAGCACCAAAAATATGACATGATTCATCCATCCACTTTTTATACCCACTTCAATGTTCTGGATGTAGTGTATGCCTGCAGGTTGGACATTAAGAGTTCACTGAATAAAACAGACATTTATGGGCCATTACATGAGCAAAGAGCAGAAGGCATCCACAACAACAATCACAACACTGCAATACTAACTGGTGACATCAAGGTACTTTGTATGTCTCAGTCATGTAGCGACAAGATGAATTAGTTTAAAATCATGATTACTAACGTCACTGATGACAACATGCAGTGTAGTCCATATCAGAATCATTATCCGCAAGCTGAGCAAACACCCAATTGTCAAATTAAAAAGGTGCACTGTTACCTAATAGGCAGTCTGTAACAAAGGGGTAAGTCCTACAGCAGGCCAGCTCCTTTCATCATCTCAGCTCCCATATCTTTACAGCCACACCTTCCCCTCCCACTCTCCTTCAGTCTGTCTACTTGTCCTGTCATTAACCAGCTCCTATGCAAAAGATATGGCACCGTGTGCCATAAAGCATCACGTGAAACGAGTCAAGACTGTTACCTAACTGCACTGCGAAGCATTTTTTTTCACCAATCCCTACCTGCTCTGCGTGAAGTTACAACACTGTGCAGGCAGAGTCAAGAGACAGGCAGGTGACAGAGCTGAGCGAACTCAGATGAGTGGTTTTCAACACATCCACACATCTAGTTTGAGAAATACCGCATTTGTGTAACTTCAACGATGACTTGTGCTAATTACAGCTCAAGTTGTGCAACTGCTGTTGGCACTGTATGTTGAAATGTAAACATGTGAAAGTGTTGAACATAGGGCTTCAACTAATAATTTTTCTCATTATTGATGAAACCGAAACCAATTAATGGCTTGGTCTATAGAATGTCAGCAACCTGTGAAAAATGGCCATCGCAAGTTCCCTGAGCTCAAAGAGGCATCTTCAGAGAGCTTATTTTGTCAGATTAACAGTCCAAAACCCAAAGATATTCAGTTTACTATCATGGAAGATGAAGAAAACCAGAGCACCAGTGAATCTAAAGATGAATGAATTATCAAAATGGTTGCTGATTCACTTAATGCTGATCGACTAATCAATTAAGTGAGTAATGGCTTCAACTCCAGCTGAAAATGGCACATCTTTCCGACTATTCCTTCAAATCCCTTAATAACAGAGTAGGCATACTTTGAAGGGAATGCCCTTTATTTTCCTCTCATCAGTGGAGGCAGGGTGGAATGGTGGTTAGGCACTCATCCAGACAGCTGCTGCTGGCACACATCCACCCTGCTGAAGTGTCACTGAGCAAATCATTACGAGTGTGAAAAGTGAATTTCCCTGGAGAGTCACAAAACCAACCCCATCATCTAAATGCTGGCAGCTCTGAAAGCTGCTACCGCCTAATTAACGCAGAGTGACGATAATAATCAAAATGATTATTTAAATGAATTTGTATTCCTAAGAAGTCATCTGGTTTGTCTAATAGATACATTCACTTTTGCACAAAAGCTTCACAGCTGTCTACGTGGTCCACATTATTCACAGTAGTTTCACAGCGGCCTGTAAGTCAGGAGCGCACTGCGCATGCGCACAAACCTGCAGGAATCCGAACTTTTTTCACTGAGGACCAACGCCTTGCATTGTGGCACCATCACGCCCGCGAATGAATCAATGACATGAACTAATTTTAAAGCCTGGGGCTGAACAGAGTTAACACCATTCCAACAGTCTGACGGTGTGAAAGCAGAAGCGCTGCGCTAAAAGAGGGAGTTTAAAACAGAGAGAAGAGAGAGAAAAGAGAGGATTCGATTGTCTCACTTTCTCTCGGAGCTCCCGTTCACTGTCCAGCTCTCTCTGCAGGATCTGAGCCCGATCCTCCGCGTCGTCGGCCTGCTGCTGCAAACACTGAATCTTCCTCTTCACAGCATCCAGAGAGTTAATACCTGCCATTGCTGAGTGTTTAGTTACTTAATTTAAGACTAGAAAAAAGAAACAGTTAAGACTATTTCTGGGTTGTGCAAAAAAAACTAAAAAAAAAAAGTAGGCTAGTGCCTCCTGCTTGTTTGGTCTATTCAGAATAAAATTACAATAAGAAAAACGACTTTGATCGTGGATTCAAAGGGAAATTAACCAACGTCCGTCCGGGGCCAAAGTCTTTGGAATGTAAAGGAGTCGTTCAAGTGCAACAAAAGTTATATAACCAGGAAGTCACAGAGTCCAGGTGATCCCCGAGTGTTTCTTCTGGTCTGGAGGAATGAGAAGTTCATGGGCTGTGTAGAAAGTTGTCCTCAGGAATGTAGCAGTGTTGGTCCGGACGCTTCGGGTTTGCGGAGGAGGATTAGAAGAGCTGCGCGGTGAGGAGAGCTGAGAGCGGCAGACTGTGCCGTAGGAGGAGAGAGATGATGGGGACGATGAGGTCAGAGCGGGCGGGGCGTGTGCGTGCGTGCGTGCGTGTGCGTGCATGTGTGTGTGTGTGTGTGTGTGTGTGTGTGTGTGTGTGTGTGTGCGATCCCGTGTGACCGATGTGATCACTGCTACGAGACTTTTCAGAAGAAAGAGGAAGAGGCAGGATGGATTACTTTCAGTTGTTGTAAAGACGCGGTAGTTTAAGAAGTCACGCACACACAGACACAGACACAGACACACACACACACACACACACACACACACACACACACACAACCACTTCAAACTCGATTTTACAGTGAAATTCAGAGTTAGTTTAAAGTCTGAAGTCTCCATCCTGCGTGATAACATACGATGTGTGCTTGTATGTTGAAATAACTTTCAGTGAGGCTCTGGCAGTGGTACCAATACACCGGATCAATAACAGGCCCGATACTGACCTTATGAAGCAAGTAGTGTTTCCTCTTATAGTTCTATTCATTCATTCATGGTGGACCGCAGACCTTACATAAACTGATTTAACTAGTAATGATTTAACTAATAATCAGTAGAATATCAGCAAATACCCTGAATTATTATCAGAATCAGTATTTGGAGAGAAGTTGGATCCATACATGAGGCGTATACTAGACCACAGAGTCAAAAAGCCATACAGTGAAACAGATGGGAGCATCACTTCATCGTCAAACTGCTGACAGATAAACACAACCTGTGACAAGGGGTCACAAGTTAGCATCGCTCTGAGCATAAAGAGCATAAAGAATCAGATTCAGTGACAAGATTATTACCAATTAGAGCCAATACATGAAATTATAATAGGTATATCGGTAACAGCGTACATGTTGGTTAATTACTAGCTGATGTATAGAAATCCTTGTAGTTTAATAATTAAGTTTAAAGAATCCTTATAGAAATTGCTTGTTATAAGTTTATATATATAAATGCAATGCTTGCTGATATATTAGGATTACTTTTTAAATTTCAAAAACATCAATATTGGTACCAATGGCACAAATCCAGCATCATTATATGATCATCTGATGATATGATGTAGTATAATGTCATGTGAGGCTGACATTCAGTGAAATATTAAAACCAAAGTTTATGGCTGCAGTTACATTATACTAGATGTCCTGTGCATCATATTACAGTTCACAGTAAAGTTCAGTATTAGGCATCATTGAGAACTTTGTGATCTTGACTATATTTCCAAATAAAGTTCTAAAGTTTTTCTGTGTCGTATCTCCAACATTAGTAGAAGAAACACAGATAATTACCTATAAATTCATATATGAGAAACAGATCCTCAGATGACAGTATCACATCCAGGGCTCAGAGTATTGATCCTGGCCTTCATGCTTTACATTCTTTTGTTGTTCTACTGTTTGCGGACCTCTTAGTTCTCAGGAAATCTGTTTTGTGACCCTCTAACAAGAGCATCAAATATGCGTCATAAATCTTTCCATTTTGTGGAACTGTGTGAGCATTTGTCTTCAAGGAGTAAGCAAACAAACATCAGCCACCACCTGCCTGCTCATATGATGTTCATTGTGTGGCTGTGAGTCAGATTTACGCTGCATCTTTCATGTTTCTCTGCCAGCCCTGCCTGTGTTTACCCTCCCAGTTTCCCATTCACGCGCTCGGCCTGTGAGCAAACGGCCGGTCGAGCGAGTCGACCGGCAGATCGCAGCTCAGTTCAAGTTCGGCTCGAACTCAGTGCGAAGGAGAAAAACCTCTCACAATCAATCTCATCTGTTCATTGAGCCTCCCTGTCTGATTTGCCCCTTGCACCGGAAAAGCTGGAAGCATTGATTTCATTAGACACAGGAGTGTGGGGCTTTCTGTTTGCCTTAGCTGCATTCCTGACATACCAGAGCCCCCCTGCCTGCTCTCTGCTTTCTCTGCCCGGCCGCCCCCACAGTCAAGCTTTCCCCTAAAACAGTAACTGTTACTGCTGTGAACAGTGTTATCAATACCTGCATTAAGACCCCATGCTGCCACCCTGTTAGACCACCTTTAGATCTCTGCATCAGACTCTCCGTCTGGTTGCTTGAGCTAACAGTGAACTGTAATGACCTAAATATCAGCACTTCCACTCATATTTTTTATGAATCACAACTGCTCGCCTGTTGGGGTCTTAGGCTCACTGTTCAGCTTTTCCCAGCCCCCTCCGTGTTCCCAATCTGGTCCCACTCTGTGTGTGAATTCATAGGTGTAATGACTTGACTGCTGCTTCTAATAAGTGGCATGTGGGGGGGGGGATTTATGGAGCTTCGCTGGCTGGAAACTTTGGTGTCAGTTCATATGATTAAACTGTAGATATGTTACAGTTATTTTTAAGAAAACTCGCATTGCTTGAATTCTCCTTCCACATACACCCAGGAATGGAAGCCTCATGCTCAAACCACAACTTCAGCCACTACTTTTTCCAGGGGCCCACTTGACCCACTTTACATGTGAGGCTTCTCAGAACTGTTCAGAGTTTATTTAATCACTGCGTGAGGATAATCCAGCGCGTCTCAGCCTCGGTCTCTGTGTCTGTTTGTCAGACACTTCCCTTCTCTTTGTGTGTAGTATAACACTGTATTTCCTTGGGATATCCTCCACAAGGCTCAAACAATACCACATCTTGGTGGAAGCTGGGAGAGCTTTTGTTTTCATGACGCTTCTCGCTGCACGGTTTGCTCAGTAATGGTATTGGAATGACTTAGTGGCTTTTTGGCTGTTGTAATTAAACTGGTATGATCAGTATTTTAGCTTTATCGTGAACATAATTGACTCCCTAATATGGACTTTGCTTAGATTTGAGTTTCTCTCTCTTTCTCTCTCTCATGTACACACACACACACACACACACACACACACACACAACAGTAAAAACACACGGCTGTGCACACATGCACTAAAATGCTTGGAGAAACCACCACTGACAGATATACAGCGCTGTGGTTTGTGGTGTTGCCAACAACCTTGAATATGATCTTTTTTCCCAGATTGCAGCTGATTAGCCACAGAACAACTGACTTTTCCAATGTTCTGCTACATTTACTTAAATCAATTATTTGTGTATACAAAAATATTCCCACAAACTTGAGTTAATTTGGGTCTGGTGTAGAGGACACAGTGATCCTCCTATAAGATGACAATCCTCAGTGATGGAGGAAGTAGTCAGAGCTTTCATTTAAGCAAATTAGCAATACTACAGTGTAAAAGTACGCCATTACAAGTAAAAGTCCTGCATTAAAAAGTTTACTTAAAAGGGAACTTGACTGATTTTACACATTGAATGTTTATCGGTCTTGGGAAGGTCTGTCCTCTACTGTTTTAAGACATTGGTGTCTCCAGAGGGAGTGGCACAAAATCTGATAAATTGCCTCAAGTGATGTCACTTGAGGCAGAAAACTGCAAATTTGAAAATTAAAATAATCCATGGGTGTGGAATTAGACAGAAGTAAGATTATTAGACCTCTGGAGGCGAGCAGCTCACTAGCATAACACCTGAATCTGTGACTGTTTAGTGCATTGTGGGTAATGTTTTACCAGGTTTAATGCTGTTCCTATTTCAGAGATTTTAACCCTTTTTAAAAACTGCCCATCCTGAATCCAATAATATAACAGGAGTGATGTGCTAAATGGGCGTACTCTTTTAAGTCAAAGTAAAAATGAATTCTGACATAAATATACTGAAAGCATCAACAGTAAATGTAATAGTTAGACATAAGTATTGCACATGTGATCATTAAATCATTATGTATGTTATTGGTGGATTAACTCATAAGTAGCATTTGCTGTTGTAATGAATGGAGTTGTAGCTAATTTAGCTACGTTATGTACCATTAATCTATAACAATGCATCATATTTTACAAGCTGATCACATTTTGTATAAAAAAAAAACCTTTTACGAGGTAAATGACTAACTAATTACAACTTTCAGATACATGGAGTGGAGGAAAAAGTCTCTTTCTGAGACATATTGGGGAGCAACCGTGAGAACACTCAAGTAAAGCACAAGTACTTCCAAACTGTATGAAAAACTACAGTATTTGACTTGAAAAGTGTGTGTGTGTGTGTGTGTGTGTGTGTGGGTGTGGGTTGGGGGTTACAGTTTATCTGTGTGTTCATCTTTCAGGAGTGGCTGCACAGGAATGTAACAGTCTCTGAAGTGCTCCAAACCATTCACTGTGGATCAAAGTAAGCCCACAGCTGGTGCTGGCTTAGAAACAATCCAGCTGTGGAATAATGGGCTTGAATTTTCAGCAGTGCCATGGTAACGTGAGTGTGTGTGAGAGGCGGAAGAAAAGGCGAGTAATTAACGGCAAGAACAGGAGCCTCTTGTCAATATTCAGAGCCTTGCAAAGGATAAAGTGGAAACAGGGCTGCATTATTATTACTGTATAACAATGACAGCTTCATGGCACATTTTCAGACAGGTGAAGTGAACTAAGTTGACCCCGACCCCCCCGTGTGTGTGTGTGTGTGTGACCTTTCACTCACGTCTGCAGCTTTCTTCTCAGACAGTTCCAGTTTCTCCTGAGCATCTTTCAGGCCCTCAGAGAATTTGTCCAGTTCATCCTCCGTCTGTTTCATCTTCTTCTGGAGGTCCACCAGCTCCTCCTCCAGCTACAACAGGAGAGACCGTTAGTTCAGCTCACCACACTGCCTCTGGTCAGCATCCTCTCATACAAATTCAGTGCCACCCCTGTCACTGCTGTTTTGTTCTGATTACTTTTAGCCCCAAAACTTTCAACAACTTTAAAAACCCTGTAGGTCCAAGCAAAGTGATAGACGACATCCGTTATTTTTAGTGTGGATGGATTGCACTTAAATAAAGGTTCAGTCTGATGGGACATCGTTAAACCAATGTGTTCGTATTCAGATGAGTGATAAAGCAGCAGTGGCTGATTTGGGAGTCTAATTGTGTTTATGATGCTTGGGTCTCTCATGATATGAGCCCTGGTATTCAAAGCCTAATCTTCTCTCTCTCTCTCTCTCTCTCTCTCTCTCTCTCTCTCTCTCTCTCACACACACACACACACACACACACACACACACACAGCTAAATGTTCCCCCTAATCAGCGTCCCCTCTGAGCCCATGAAGCACTCCTGATAATCCTTCTGAATTCCACACAGTCATTCTCTCCTGGCGTCTATAAATACAGCTGTTATCAGTGACAACACGCAGACGCCTGGGACCATGGACCTAATGTATGTGTGTGTTTAATCTCCCATTTGTGCATATGTATCTATTTGCATACTTATTGTGTGTGTGTGTGTGTGAGTGTGTGTGTGTGTGTGTGTGTGTTGGCTACACCTGTCAAATAGTCTTATAACAGATAGATACCCATTAACCATTAACCCTTTTCAAACTGGTCCTGGAGGGAGGGACGTCAGCACTTTTTCCTCCCTAAAGATCAAATCTTGATCCTGTGTGGTCTCATCACCTGAAGTGGCTAAAACCACCTCGAGGGGGGGTTTGATGAGTTCTCTGTCTTTGAGCCTCACTGTAAACAGCATTAAGACTGACTGATTCTTATTACATTCAGTTCCTGCTGTTCCCTTCAGTGTGTGTCCTCTGTGGTGTTTATAGGTGGGGGATGCAATCAGTCATGACGTTTACATTTCAAGATGCCTGGATTTGTTCTTCCTTTCTGGTGGTGAATTTTAGCTGGAATTGAAAGTAACTGCACGATTACTTAACACAAAACTGAGACTATAGTTTCAAGGGCTTATCCTGAGAGCGCTGCCTGGCCTTTTAAGGAGCCGTGGGTGTTTGTGCTTCATGTCCCGTTACAAACATTTGTTGGATTTAAGTCTCTGAACGATGGCAATTAAAAAAAAAAGAAAAAGAAAAAGAAAATCCCTCAGAATATTTTCAAGCTGTGATACGGCAAAGTGAACCAGTAAATTATCTGTGAGGGATGTTGTATAAATAAATGTGGAAAGTGTTTACAGACTGATTCCTTAAAAGTATGTCTGGTATGTATCAATGTTGTGATTAGCTTAAGAGCTGGATAAAGAGAAAAGCCTTAAAGAAAAATCTTAAGTGTGCCTTATGCTGGGTCTGGATTTCTTCCTGCAGCACTATTTTAAACTTATGCAACTTGTTAACCAAATAATACAATTTCCTCCAGGTACCAACTATCTGATATATCTGATCAAAAACAGCATCATCATCACCATCTCCTTCTGCCTCTTTCAGTCCCACCTGTTTGCATTTGTCCTCCGCTGCCTTCTTGTCCGTCTCTGCCTGCTCTGCCCGGTCGATGGCGTTCTCCTTGTCCAGTTTCAGCATCTGCATCTTCTTCTTGATGGCCTCCATGGTGGCTGTTTGGTTTGATTTCCGCTCTCTGAGATGTGAAAATGCAGCTTCAAAAGTTTCCCGTTGTGTTGAGATGTAGGAGATTCGGTCTTGCACTGCTGCAGAGAGCTGGAGTCCAACAAAGCTGCAGAGAAATGGAGAAAGAGAGGGGGAGAGAGAAAGGGAGAGAAAGGAGGAAGGAGACAGAAAGAGTTGTGAACAGGGATGGAGAGTTGAGCCCTATATGGGTAGTTATTTAAACAGCAACAGAACCTGCCTCCAGTCTGTGATCACCCCCTCCTCGTCCTCCCATGTTCTCACCCCTCCCTCCTTCTTTTCATCCTGTCACTCCATCCTCTCCATCCATTGCTCCTTCACTCACCACTCTGCGTCCACTCCATCCTGACTCCCAGACTATCACTCTGTCAGACACATACTCCACCCTATCAAACCACCCATCCAAGGTCTGGCTTCTCCACCCCGTTCACTCACTCTTCAAACGTGGCTGATCTCCTTATTTGGGTTGTTGTGTTTTCAGAGAGATCAGACAGGAGAGAGAGAAGCGCAGGTCCTGTTTCCACATTTAACCTCCCGTCAATGGACAAAGAGCCCCGCTGGCACACAACATCTCACACTCAGGGCCTTAGAGACTGTGTATATGAGAGGATGAGAGTGAAACGTAAAGTAACAGCGAGGGAGCATTTGAGAGATAAAGACGGATAGAGAAAGAGAGAGAAAGCTCCCATGTTGTAATCACACTGTCATAATATTTGGACATTAAAACAGAAGGCACTGCCCTGCCCAAGTCCAGAGTTATATCAAGGAGACATATAGTGAAACAGGGGCTATGATGTGCTCTGAGAGATGAACACAAAACTGACAAGGACAATGGATGCAAACAGAGATAATTACCCATTAACTGAACAGCGTAATATTTTTTCAGGTTGGTATCACACAGCTGTAACACTCTGCACGGTAGTGTGAAGCTGCGACCTTCGCATTCTGTAAATGTGTGCCTCTATCGTGGTCTCTCTATCACTGCTGCTTTGGTTTTATGGCTATGTGATGTAATTCGGACAGCTCCTGTATGGTTATCAGAGGGAGCATAAATGTGTGTCATAAGTTGTGAGAAGTTACGAAACACTGTCTGAAATTTGAGCTCTGAGTTCTGTGCAGCTGATATTTGAGTTTGGTGAAACCAGACTGAGAATCCGAGTTTGTGTGAACAATGGAGACCACTGTCCACAGCTCATGGAGAGAGGGATATGCAGAAAGATGGAAGGCCCCTAAAGGAGGGGATCCATGGATATGAATGTGTGCACAGAAGGACAAACACACACACACACACACACACACACGTACTTCTAGCTTGGAGCTAGCTCGTAGACTCATCACTAAATTTGTGTGTGAAGTCCATACTAAGCTAAGTAGTTTCAAGGTGTTTTCTAAATAAATGAGTAAGGCCTTTAGTCATGTGTAAATCAGTTGCAATCAAAACCAACATAAAGTCACTTTATAGAGAACAACCAAAAGTCTGCATATTGAATTTTACAGAAATGTAACGACACACAGCAGCTTTAGCTCACAAATGCTGCTGATGCATGCAACAGGTATTTTCAGCCAGGGGACACTTTCTAACATCAGCTCTAATTACACCTGACCAGTCAGTCTATTTGTTGCTCTGCTCACTCATGGCAACCAATTATTCAGTTTTCTCTTTGTTCCTTTTGCTTTCATAATTATGAATGCAGGCCATACATTCAGTGCACCTCTTCAAATTCAGCCGCAGCTTCTACCTGTTACATTAACAGTGGACTATAACTGCAGTCAGGAATGCACTATGGGGTTTCCAAACGACAGTATATTGTATTATCAAATACCTACAATAAATCCATGTTGTTTGAATTCTATGACAAAGGAGATTACAGGTATTATGACCATATTACATAACATAGCATTATTTACAAAGATCAGTTATGAGTGGTGGAATGCAGACCTTTTGACCACTCCACCTCCCTGGTTTGATCCATCATAAAACTTTGATTCAAAGCATCTGCTCCCTTTGCCTTCAAAGCACTCAGAAACAAAACCCAGAATGAAGTTAACGGCCAAGATCCTGAAGAAATCTCTCAATCGTGTTTTATTGGGAGAAAATGTGTTGACAGTGCAAAGAAAGGCCGTGCTGAAACTCTGCACTTCTGCTGTTTTCACCCTCTGATGTGAGCAGCAGCTGTCTGTGGTGTTTATGTGGACGAATTGCAAAACTGATCCACAACCAAACTGTCCCTCCTTCTGTGGAGCAGGAGTGACGGCCAAGGGGGAAAAAATGGGTGAGGAGGAAAAACATCACATAATCGTCCACTTTTCTGGTAAGAGATGTGATCTGTGAGGAAGAGTTTGGTCCATAATCAAGCTGCTGCTTGCTGTCTGGCAGCATTTCAAGGTGACTGCAGCTTGAACAACAATGCAAAGTGAGAAGGAAGGGCTTTGTATTGTTGTTGCTTGACTGTTGGAGGCTGTGGTGGCTTCATTGTGTTTTGCGACGCAAACAGGATTAACGGCTTCAAGGTGATATGATCCACAATCATGGTAAAGAGTATAATGCATTGATGTGGATTTAACTACCCAATACTAAAGTGTAAAATACTTAAAATTAGCTCAACCTTAAACATCTACAGGAGACTTATTAATCCGAAAACATCAAAGATAATAATAAAACACAAACAGTGAATATTGAATAATTTTGATACCGTATTTTGTTGTTAAAACTGTACTTCTACTTAAGTAAGGTTTTGAATGCAGGACAGACTTTTTCACAGTGCTGTATTAGTACTTTTACTTCCACCACTGGTTTTAAAGTAGTAATTTGTGCTCTTCTTAACACTGAGTTAGGTTGCAGGACAAATAATAAATCAGATTTATGGGCTTGGGTCAAACCAGCTGAAGCAGCTTCTTGTCAGACTCTTTGCTGCCTGTTTAATATCTTTTGAAATGTGGTTTAAACTGTTAGTTTGGATGGAAGACTATCAATTGAAAGCCATGCTAGAGGCTTTGTAAGGCTGCACTTAAGCACGGCAGTGATTTAAGCTAAATGCTAGTGTTAGCATGCTAACATGCTTACAGTGACAATGCTAACATGCTGATTTTTAGCAAGTGGCACTTACCAGCTTCATCATCTGAGTTTAACATGTCAACATACTAAGATTTGCCAAAGCACTATACACAAAGGACAGCTGAGGCTGATGGGAATGACATTTGTCTTCCTGATGATGGTGCTCCATCGACAATTTAGGAATCAGCAAAGTCATTTATCGAATAGTTGCTCAGAGACTTCAGTCTGGACCAAAGTGGTGGACACGCAGACCTACATTGTCATCCTGAGAGCCATGCTAGCTAAAGATTTAGTTGGGTTTAACATTGGGCAACTTTTTAAATTCTTCATCTTAAAGGGATAGTGGCATTATAACATGAACACAAGTGATGGATGGATGTTAAATAGTGGGTTTGTCAGTAATACAAAGGGATCCTGTTTCTAAATTTTCCATTAGGGATCTATTAAATGTCTTGAATCTGCTGACACTAAAATTATCCCCTCTGTCTCCTCTGCACAGCACTAGCTGCGGTCTTCTGGTCTTATTTGTGAGGCTGTATGAATGTCGCCATGTTCCACCCAGCCTCAGTGAGTAATTCAAGAGTGTAATTTAGTGTTTTCAATTTTCTCTCCCAATGTCCCAAGTATGCTTTCTCTTACTGCTGCTCAGCCACAGAAATGCTGCACACAGGCCCAGACTAAACATGAAGATATTTTGCAAATGCAAGCTGAGTAGCCAATGAGATTGTATGTTTTGGATTTATGATGGAGAACAGGGCATATCGGAGAGAACTGGACTGGTGTCCTAGAATGCAAAGCTAAACAGAGAGGCCTCTCCTGTGTGCGTGTATGTGTGAACTCCTCTGGCCTTGGGGTGGAAACATACCTCATGACTCACCCAGATAGGACACCACCTGGACTCTGGTGACACGCACACACACACACACACACACACACAAAGACAGTGAGGTGTATCTTCTCTATAACATTCTGTCTGTACAGGCAGAAGCACATGTTTCCTGTATGAGCTTCTGTGCTGCCTGCAATGACGTCATGACCACCTGCTTACTCACCTAATCACATGTGCACGCACACACACACACACACACACACACACACGCACACTCCTCTCCAGGCATTTCCCAGATGTTTGGATCATAGTTAACCAATCAGAAGTGTAGTTGCATGTCTGAACTTCCCTTTGCTGTGGGGCAAGTGCAGCACGTCATTGTTAATAGATTCTGGCAAACTGTTGAAGGCGAAATTACAAACATGCACACACAGTTGCATAATGTCATTTTACTCAGAATCAGAAATCAGAAATCAGAAAAAGCTTTATTGCCAAGTATGATTTTACACATACGAGGGATTTGTTGTGTTGCAGTTGGTGTATTAGTTGGTGCAGTTGGTGGTTACCGATGCACATTTGACTGTTCTCAATATCATGCCATCAGAAAATGTGCATATGTGCATTTGCAATGAACCAAATGACCTGATGTATTGTTGTGCACAGTTTGAATGTAATGAACAATGATCGCAGGTATTTGTGCCATCTCTATACAATACGTTTACAGCTCAATAAGTTGACAATCAATGCACAGTAAGTCAGTGTGTTGATGAAGAATTGTTGCTTGCCACCTGGAGACAAAAACCTGCAGCTCAGGTTTCTGCAAGAACAGGAATCTGTGATTAAAGTGATTAAATCAGGGAGTGTCATGTATTTTGTGTCACGCCATACATCTAACTTGCTTTCTCAGACTCTGACAAATGCACCATCATCTCAATCGGGTCGGAACAACATCGAATCATTGTTTTAATAAACCTGAACTTTAGTTCAGGACATTGGGGTTTGTGAAATATATGATCTAGTCTAGTCTTGTAACAGTTTCCCAATCATTTTGATTAATGATAGTGTTTTTACACAACGGGCTATGACCCCACTATCTGTGAATTTCTGATTATGCAATGACTTCCTCTATCTCAAACAAGTGTCAACATTCCAGATGCATTCAAGAATGACACATGAAATACCTCCTCAGAACAGAGACAGACACAGATGACACAGAACTTAGGAAATTAGTTTGTAATTTGGATTCGTAATTTGTTGCTCATAATACACATTAATCATCAAATTACTTTCTGCCGGAAAAATACTTGAAAGCATATGCTTCATTGTCTGTATTCTTTCAGTAGTATACTCATATGAGTGTCAAAATCGGTGTCCAGGAAGCCCAGCAAGGTTTCCACGTCTACTGTAATAAACAATAAAACAATCAACATGTATAGTAACAGTCTGCAGAGTCGGTCAATCAGGTTTACTGGTATCAAGATTTCAGTTTCAATTTCAAACCCTGATGATGAATTTATTCTCTTGTAGAGCCGGACAGTTCATTCTTCATCTTAGAAACAGCCGTGGACAAAAAAACTCAGCTCAAGGTCCACTTACTCCCTTGTTGTGGAGCTTTTGACGGTATACAGCAGATTGATTCAATTCAGCAGGATTCAATGTGTTGATAAACATGGTGTGGTGTGGTTGAAAACTTGCTCTGTCCATTACTGTTTCCCATAACTGCTAAGCTCAAACTCAGGAGCTTCTGACCATATCGCTCAGTCTCTGCTGATGAAGCAGACTTCATATGATTAATTTCAGCTACATTTTTTTTAAAATTCTACCTTATTATATTCAAACTTTCCAACTGTTCTTTAATAATATGTGTAACCGTATGATGTTAACTCCTCTTCATATCATCTAAACTTTCAAATTCCCAGAAATATTACTGAGCACAGGACCTTAGTGTCTGCAGTGGTACGGCCCTAAAATTAACTGAGAGAAGACAGAAATATATACATAATGATAGCACGCCATCAACACCTATGAGCTTAAGGAAGCTGAGTTTATAGTCACAAAGAAAAGGAAAGAGATAGAGAAAGTCAGACTGGGTACACTATGTGATAGATATGACATCATCCTGACATGGTGGTGACACACCAGCTGCTGAAGCCTCCAGTTCACCAGTGCAGCCTGGTCTTCGGCACTGACCTTATAAGGACAACATCCCTCTTATTCATTTATTATCTGACTGACGGACAAGTTAACTGACAAGCCCAGAGTTGAGAGAGAGGATGGGGGGGGGGGGGGCTGGGGCGTTCAGAGATCTGCAGTCTCATAAAGTCGCGTTCATTATCACCACTCCACACTTCTTCCCTGTCCATAACGCCTCTCTCATTGTCTTCCTGGCTCCTCCAATGATTTTATTCCTGACACCCTTTCCCTGTCCTTGCTTTTTCTTCCTCTCATTACCTTGTTTTCCTGTGTGACCGTGTGTTCACCTCCTGTTGAGTAAGGAGGTCAGTGTGGATCGCACACAAACACACGTAAACACACACCCATGCACTCACATCTGGCTGTAGCTGGATTTTACCACTTTATGAGTGTGTGTGTGTGTGTGTAAGTGGGAGGGACTGCAGCAGTCAGGGTGAGAGAGGATGAGGACGGCCCGGCCTCCAGCTCCAGAGTCAGAGAGAGGAAAGCCCTCCCACAGGAAACCAGCGCTCCACTCCACATGGCCTTTTAAGGTAAAAAACTCCCCAAAACTCTTCTCACTAGGGAATACAGCTAAGATATAGTCACATTTAAAGCTACAGAGAGAGCAGGAAAAAGCAGGGTGGAAGCCTGTGAGTGTGGAAAGACTTTATGAAAAGTTAAACAGAAGAAAACTTTTAATCAGACACAGAACTTGGAAGGAGGAAAGTCTCCCTGAGCATTCGCCTCTCTTTGTAAATGAATTATGCATTAAGAGTACAGCCTCTTTCATGTGCTGTTGCCATTTATAACTCGCATTTTCATAACATTTAACTATCACAGCCAGTATGGCTGAGGGCACACATTAGCTCTGATCATGGCTGTATCTTTATGGCAAAGTCGGTGACCTGCTCCACAGAGATGGAAAACATTCATGTCTGAGTCATGTTGAGTGGAAGGGAGTGTGGGAAGTAGACCCCATGCATTTCTTCCACATGGGAAAATGATGTGCAATTTAAAGCCACTGTAAACAAAACATGCATCCACAAATTAAGCCATTATGGGAAATTGTTGTATATCAAGAGAATTGCACAAGTTTCTAACTGTAGGTTATTATCTCTTTTGGTTCATTACAACCAAAGATTTTCACTTGACATCAGCAGTATTCGGTTTGTGTGTGCACATATGAGTTTGTGTTGAACTGTTGATTTATTCGCCCCTGCTGTCGGAAACGTGCCACAAAGAGATGTAATTATGTGCAAACACTCACGTGTGATGCCAGGATGGTTTAATATCTCTATCTCTAGTGATTGTCTTCTGTGGTCCAGACTGAAAAATCTCAACATTTGTTTGATGGATTGCCGTGAAAATTTAATGAAGAGATTCAGGATTCCCAGAGGATGAATCTTACACACTTAGATGATTCCCTGAGGTTTCCTTTGGTGCCACCATGAGTTTGATCCATTGGATGGATTGCACTGACATTTGGTGCAGACATTCATGTTCCCCTCAGGATGAAAACTGAAGTGGTGAACATGTTAAACATTATCTGTTGATTGGGATATTAGTATTGCCATTATGAGCATGTTAGCATGCTTAGCATTTAGCTCAACCATAGTCTTTAAGTAGAGTCCCACAAAGATGCTAGCACAGCAGTTGATTCACAGGCCACACTCAGGCCCAAAGTAGTCCTGCATGAAGTTTGAATGTTGGTGTGCCAAAGCAGGGGCTCAACTAGGCTCAACTTTTGCTGCAACCCGATGTGCTGTTGGCACTGTGTTAGCCTCGTGATTGTCGGGACGAAAGAGAAAATAAATGCCACTGTGACACTTTTCCAGAGTTGTAAAATCCTGTGTCAGAGTACCATGAACATCTGTGCAGTGTTTTGGCATTTTAGAAGCCTTCAAGTTTATGGATCTGTTCATCAAACTGGACTTCCTGGATCGAATGTCATGTCTCATCTGATGGCGCCTGAAGCAGTACATCCCCACCAGCTTGTTGCATTGTTTGAACACAGGGCTGGTTTTGGACTGAATCACTTTGTTAAACCGTATATGGATGAAGCCTTCACTGATAAACTGATAAATGCCAGTCCCAGAGTTAGGATATCAATGTAGATTAGTGATTCTGATGTTTGAAAGCCTTTCAAAAACTGTTTGCTAGCAGGTTACGATTGGCAGGTTGACATTAAGAACTGCAAGTACTGATAAACATTTGTAACCTCTGTAAATATTTGAATCTCATATACTTGTAACCAGTGGATTAAAATGGTGCGTGTGTACGTGTGTGTGTCTCCTTTGGCGCTCCCTCGTCTTGCCCTCTGTTATCTGGCCTAACATTTGCCTCTTTGACATTGCTCACAGAAGTTGTGTAAATAAAGATCCCTGTGGCTGAATGGCTGTAATGAGAGCTTGTCTTGCACCAGTTATTCAGTTTTTATCAGCTCATCACACTCATTCATGAGAGAAGGGCTGACAGGGAGAGAGGAAGGAGAGGAGGGGAAAGCTTTTCTGGTGGTGGGGAGGAGAGAAATTGTGGAAAAAAAAAAAAAAAAAAAGGTAGGTCTCATTATAACTCAGCACATAGATATTTGCAAACATGTACACTTCTCTGCAGCATCACTTCTGCTCACTTTGGCTGCAGTCAGTAATTTGTGTTTCGGTAACATTTTATACTAAGGCTTTACCATTACCAGTACTTAAGTCATGGAGATTCATCACATGAATTAATGCAGATTATACTGTATCATTGTATCAAACACTGTACTTATACTTCTGATACTACTGCTGCTGCTGCCTGTAACAGCCAAATTTGCCCTGTGGGGGATTAATAAAGTGTTATCTTGTCTTCATTTGATCAGCAGAACAGCAAAAAACTTGCTCTGTGTTGCCGCTAAAAATCATCCACAATCAACATAATGTGGCCTTGTGAAGTTAATATGGCATTTTTTTTGCAAACTAATGCCTGTTTACATGTCCAGCAGATTGCAGACCAATATCAGCATTCATCTAGAGTTTGTTTCTTATGATCTGATGAAAGTAAGTCCCAATATTCACCTCACCTCCTTTTAGCTCTGGTTTGGTCTCCACCAACTCCTGGTGGAAATATGTTTCTGTACTCGGCTTTCTTCCCCAGCTTGTTCATTTCCTGTTTGATGGAGCATTTTGTGCTGAAAGCAACTGCCTGCTGATGCTGGAAAACACAGTTCATGGCAGCGCAGAGAGTGAACCAAACAGTAAGGTTGCGGGCTGTAAAATTAAAACAATTACGTAAAACAGCCTATAAAACTGTGTAGAGCTCATGTCACACATACAGTCGTCACTGGACTCACTGTCACTGCATATAAAACTTGCGACTTGTTAAAGTGCAGCTTTAAAAGTAAATTACATGCTGCAAACAGCATAAAATCGTGCATGTGAAAATATGTTTTTGAGAATGTACTTGCCTTCTTTGTATGTACACATTTATGTACACAGTATTAAAGCAGACCTCGTGTCTTTCTAAAGGTTGAGTATCCAACCTTTTTAACAAAGCCGTATTGCAGAGGTTATCTAGGTACCACACTTAAGAGCCCATGCAGGAAGAATGTATGATGTTATCCCTCAGCCATTCTGCTGATAGCTGCCAACATACCCCGGCTAAGTGAACCATTACTGGAGGTGCTGCCGCTGCCAACATAGTCATTAGAGGTCAAAGGTCGCTGCATGAGTTATCAACACCCTTCCTGGATTAGAAATGAAACAAAAAGGAGACGAAGTGGCGAGCAGAGCACAAGAAGGCCGTGAGAATCGTTTCTGCTGAACAGTGCTGCCGAATCTCACATGAAATGGATCAAATCAAACAGCTGCTTCACATTTGCATTTTGACTCAAGCTCCTTCTTCAGATTGTAGGCTCACTGTGACTCCCTCTTGGCTGAACTTCACTCTCTCCAACCGCTGCACCTTATCCAGAAACAGTGCTGCCTGCCTCGACTTTAACCTCCCCAAAACTCTCTCTTCTCACCCCCCTCCCGTGCTCCCTCCACTGGCTGCTCACATTAAAATCTAAAATTCTGATACTGAAGGAACTCCTCCAATCACGCAGCGGACCCGAACTGCATGGGTTTGATTTATGACTGCTGGCTCTTCCAGTGTCACCAGCCTGGCCTGAAACATTTTCCCTCCTGGTTCCCAACGTGGGCCTGAACTTCCCTCCCACATCAGGACACAAGAGTCACTCTCTAACTTCTTTTGTAGCCATTCCCACCTCTTCTTCCTCAGCTGATTACCAAGCTTATGTGGTCATTTTTCACTCATGTAGCACCTTTGTGTCACATATCAAAGTTCTAGAAATATCTGGTTGCTGTGATCTGTTGAGCTGGGAGCAGTTAAACTACACATGAGCATTATCTAAATACCAATGTTTTAAATAAACACTATAGCTCATGAAATGACATCACGCCGGCCTATGAACAATATGTTGGGTGGTGCTGCTGACCGTAGAGTGTATGTGTGTGTGTGTGTGTGTGTGTGTGTGTGTGTGTGTGTGTGTGTGGGAACAGGTCTGTGTCTTTGCGTCTCGCCCACATGCTGTTAAACATATGGCTTCATTTACAGACTAATGGAAGGGGGTCATTTGTCATCAGCAGTATAAACAAATGAGGGCACACACACACACACACACACACACAGATCTGATCTCTGTTACAATATATTCTCTTTTTTCCCATTAAACTGTTTCTAAATCAGCTTTAACGTTTCATTCTGTGTCAGTGTACCTTTGTATATTTGCTGAGTTGCACCCTTTCCCCCTCTGTCCCTGCTAGAGGATATTGCTGGTTTCCATTCGGAGGGGTGTCCCTCTCCCCCCCCCCTCCTTTCCTCACTGCTTGCTCACAAAATGTAGTCACTTTTAGAAAAGTGTGTGAGCAGCTCCCTCTTCTGGGCTTGCAGACAATCACGACTGTCTAGAGATGGAGCGCCAAACAGGCTCTGATTGTTCTTTCTTTGCCTCTTTTTCTTGCATTCAAAATGAGTCGAGTAAGAAACTATGACAGGGTCCCCACAAAGTCTGATTTATCTGAAGCATGTCTGTCATTTAAAGGTCTGACAGAATCACAATCACAATCAGAAATGATATGAAAAACACTCATTTAAAGTTTTGCAGTTTTCAGCTCACCTATTAGGGTTAAAAACTAACATCTGTAATAAAAAGCAGAGGAAGACACAAATTAGATGTGCTGCTGATCATACTCATGCCAATTAGAGAGCATGAGTTACACTTCACAGGACTTTTTCATGAAAGACATTTTCACATTCCTGCTCTGTTTCATGGTCCTGGTATTGTGCCTTTATGCTCACTGTCATGACTTACTGGGGCACTTGAATAACCTGTGCTTTTCCTACACTGACAAGTCAAAAAGTCTGGTGTGAAAAAGGCCGATCATACAGCTGAAGATAATGTTCCTTTCTTGGTATGTCATTGGGAAATTTAGCCAAATTGGACTGAAATGTTGCTGTAGAACAAACAAATGTTAAACCTGTGTTTGTGTTCATGCTGCCTATTAACATCCATCTTTTTAATCAAATCCAGTTTTTTCTACATATAGAAGATTTTACTACACCAGTTTCAAAATAGCACCTATTACTGCAGATATTTTGTCTGTTTCAGCTCTCCGTCTACCGGCATTCATTCAATTACCCATTTATATGTAAAGACAACGGCTGATTCAGTCAAAGGAAAAAAAAATGGGTTAAAACCACTGCGTGGTGATTTTTTAAATGTGATCACGATGTCCTTGAAATTCTTCTGATGGTGTAAATAGTTTGGATAAAAATAAAACATTCCAGTTATAATCAGCACAGTCAAGCTTTGGTTCACACTGCTCCCTTGACTGTTGCATCAGTTTGCTGATCAAAGTATAATTGACACTGAATAACCTTTTCTGAGCCATACCAAATACACTTTATCCTGTGTTTAATAAAAAGGGCACAGGCTGTTCCTGTCCCTGCTGATAGTCCCTGCAGTTGTTTCGGTAATCTTGTATCCGAAAGACCTCGTCTGTTGTTGTGGGTAGCTGTTCACGTCATGACCTTGAGCCCAAGATGGCAAAGAGCAAGATTTATACAAGATGGGGTGAGAGCTAGGCCATCTAAATTCTCTGTGAGTCCTCTCAATCTAGTGCAATAGTGGGAGATTTGAGGTAGTGCTGCATGCAGCACTCGAAGGGTGTTATGATATAAATAAACATTACTACAGGCAAATATTTGCACTCAGTGTTACAAGTGTACCAGTTCAGTTCAGTTCATCACTGAATGTCAGTGTTTCCCAATTCGTTCTGACTTCGATCACTTGTGCACACAAACCGCAATGAAAAAGGAAATAAAACTGCATATTGATAAATAATCCATGCAGCTCTGTGGGCTCTATTTCATTTTTTAAAGCTCTCTCTAGGGGGAAGCATTGCATTGTAAGTGGAGTGACTTCTGCAGTGAAACTCTGACACCTCAGCTGGCCTCCTGTCTTCCCCTGAACTGAGAATTTGCACCTGTGTGAGGTTTACTGTAACAAATCTGATGAACCTGCCTTCAAAGGACCTCCAGATCTCTGCAACAAGCCATGTGCTTCATGTAAAGCACAAATATGCCTCTTACTTATAATAACATAACTTGACATATTAAGCCATGAATTGCATAGATGTATGACACATGACTACATTTAACAATATTTTTCACAAACATTTTGGTTAAAAAAAACATTTATTTTACTTTTACCATGTGGTACCATGTTGAAATACAGCAAATGCATCAGATGCATCAATAAACAGACAGAGATGGATGGCTGCTGCCTATCGGCTCATCTAAGATTTATGTCAACGTCTTGAATACAATGCACTCATTATGGAGTGTGACACAGACTGGATATTGTGTGGTGCCTGGGCATGAAGAAAGGGAAGGCCGCGGCCCTTTGTGAAGTGGGTCAAGCCTGTGAAGGGTTTAACAGTTGGCTATGTCAGCAGAATGATGTGATTTGATAATTCCCATAGCCTACGAACCCTCAGAGAACCAAAGAGTTGTTAAGGGCCTGCAGTTGTTCCAATTATCCCATGATCCTTTGTCTGGCACTAAATACCAGACATTTGTAGGGTCATATTGGATGTCATGTGTAGTGTTGGTTTGAATTAGCCTCAAAGGCAACCAGAAAGTCCCTTGAAAACATTTCTGTCAAGCAGTGAGCAAACCTCATGAGAACTTCACACCCTGCAAAACCCAAAAGGAGAAGTGAACATGAACCCTTGGATGCGGAGCAAAAAATCTGTACGTGGATGATTTCCCAGAGCTGTCGGGATCAGTTAGAGCAGAGCGGGATGAAAATAATTACATTTTTCATTTTCTTTGCGAGCATACATGTAGCAAGAACTGAGAGCCAAGCATTTGGGAAACGATCATAAATTTTAATTCCACATGTTTCCCCTGTCAGGTTTCTGGCGGTGGGGCTCTTTAAAATGAGTGCAAGTGAGGCAGAGCAGCCTACAGCCTGAAATGAAATGCTCAAATCAAATGACATTTCACGAGGAAAAGTTTGTATTTCAGTCACCTTGCCATCTAAAGTCACCATCCTGGAGTAACCTCTCTTAGTTCACAATAAAGGTGATTACAGGAGAAGTAAAGGTTACACAAGGAGGAGTGCAGCTGTTCAAAGTACAGTTGCTAATTTGACATCTACATTTCATTTATGTGTATTTTTTTTGACAGGTTCACTTGCAAAATCTCTTAAAATAGTATAATCTCTTTAAATATGCTTAAATCATGAACACTGGGGCTCACTCAGACAAGCTGAGGGACGCATGAAGGTGTTCAGTTACACTTCCTTTTACTGCAAGTAGACAACCTCCATATGTGTGCATGTGAGTGTGTGTTTGTGTGCACATTTGTGTCAGCCAATAGTTGTGGGTGTGTAAATTCTGTGATGTCATTGCACGGATACGGGTGATCCCCTGCCGTCCAATCGGTGTGAAGCAGGAGTTTTCTGGGGGAGGCAGTCACTGGATGATTAAAGGATGGGGGAGGTTAAGCTCTAAACCAGTCTGTAAAACATTGACCTGTGGGAGTAGGTTCGTGGTGTAGTATGTTGTCTGTAGTAGTGTCTCAGGCCAGAAACCTGTCTGCAGCTGCCCAAGTGTGACATCTATTAGGCTGATGTAGCTCGACATGAAGCATCCAAGACATGAGAAGACTTGAATTAGATGAGGATGTTGTGTCATTGTCTTAACAACAGTCAGGTCATATGCATCAAGATCAGGGTCTGGATCCCCTCAAACCTGCTTAAAAGATCAGAGCATACAGACATACGTCGGAGGGAAGATCAAGAGACTTCTTAAGAAATCAAAAAGAAGTTTTCAGGGCTTCAAATTCAATCACATTCATAGTTATTCATCATAAAATACCATCTTAGGCTATAGGTTTTGTTTTAATCTGCGTATATGCATTCAGTATGGCTTGCTGGTATCTAATTTCATGTTTTACTTGCAGCGCATCGTCCATCAGCCCTCACTGGTGTCCATATAGCATGGAGGCTTTAATGATTTCAGGAAGCATTTACAAGTGAAAGACATTTGGTGCTGGTTTGATGCTTGTTAATGTCCTGATCTTTACTCTGTAAAGATCTCTGTAAAGCCTTTTATCTTGGCAGGGACAGCAGGATAAAAGTTTATAAGGCTATTCATCTGAGACAACCGCATGAGTTATTTATGATTTTGATAATTTTACGAGAGAAGCTGCAGCAATTTTGTGCAGTTCAGCGAGTAATTGGGTTCTAGGGGAGCAACAATTTGTTGTGGTGATACTGATGGCAGAGCTTCAGCTTTCTCTCTGCTGTATCTTGACCGTAGCGACCTGAAAAACATGTATTGAGGCCATTGAACTGCTGCAACACATTACCCCATGTTCCTGTGCTGGAAATATATACATGTCTCAGCTGTTGTCCATTTCTTATGCACACAGCAGAGATTATTAAACACTGAAATGGAAACTTGCTTATAGATCAAGAGGAATTCTGTGAATAATTTCACGTTCAGCAAACTGTTGCACACTTGTTGCTATTTTTCCATGCGGAAGTACATACACCAAACAGGTGACTCTTATTTTAAGCAGCAAAACCTTTGCCTCAATTTACCTCATTTTCAGGTCAAATGGTGTTTCATTTCCTCTTCAGACATTATTGTTCCTCAAAATTACCCAAAACGGCCACAAACTATCTCTGACACAGGGTGCGTCATGCAGATGATTGGTTCCTTCTCATATTTGGAGCCATTTTAGCACTTTCTCTATTATACAAGGACCTATAATAAGACCTGTGGGAGGAATGTTCCTTTGTCAGGAAATTAATCAAAGTTCAAAATTTGGCATTTATTATCAATGGCTAAGGAAAGCTCATTTTAGCCTCAAAAGTGGTAAAACTCCCACTGACTGGTGATGCTCTGACTTTTCTTGTAGCACCACCACAAGGTTGACATTTGTGGGTGTGAGTCTCAAAATGTATTTGATCAATGCTATAAAATTTGCTATCAGTTATCAGTATTAATTGTAATTAACCTTGATTCTGCCCTCACCTTTCGTCTAGTCCCACCATCAGATCAAAACTTTGATTTATGACCTGCAAAAACAATGAAATTCCCATCAGCCCTTGCATTTTGTGTTTAGTGCTAATTAGCAAAAGTTATTCTGCTGACATGCTAAGCTACGATGGTGCACAGGGCGAACATTGTACCTGTAGCATGCTGGCATTAGCATTGAGCTCAAGACCCAGCTGTGCACAGCTTACAGGGTTCCTAGCATGGCTGTAGAAATCTTCACTATCTTTTATTCATAAACAACAGGTTTTTCAGAAATGTCCTGTTTGCTTTGTGCCTGACACAAATATATTGTGATGTTGTTTCTGAGCAATGTCTGATTCAATGTTACACTCAGCTTTGAGTTACAGCTACAATTGCAAATGTTCATATCACTTTTCATCTTTACCACACCACTCTTACTGTTTCAGTAAGTGATCTTCCTACAACTCTATTTCAAATCCCTCCTTTAATTGAGCAGATAACTCATAACATGCTTGCAAACAAGTCTGAATATGCCTCTCAGTGTTCATTGTATCTACATGCTGAGATCTGGCTTGAACTTCCCAGCCAGTCACATTCCAGTGTAGGAAGACCACAGGTACGAGACTGGTGAAGAGAGAGGTGAAGTCAGAAAGGATGAAAAAGAGAGACGGGCGTGAGTGAAGGGGGAGAAAGAAAAAACTGTGAAAGGAAAGGAAAACAAAAACACCAATAAGAAGACCATGAGGGCTCAACACTACTGGCTGCTGCTGCTGTTGTTCAACTGCTGTCAACAGCTTACAGGTAATGTGGTGGTTGGAATGTGCAGATTAGTGTGTATGTGTGTGTGTGTGTGTGTGTGTGTGGGGGGGGGGGGGGGGGGGGGGGGGGTGTATTTGAATGAGAGGCATTTATTCAGAGTGCACCTTGAATGAGTATGTGGGGTTGTTCATGGTTGTATAGCTGTGTGTGTGTGTGTGTGTGTGTGTGTGTATATGTGTATGTGTATGTGTGAGAGAACAGCCAGTCTTTGGCTGTGGTGGACTGGCCTCCTCTGGGCTCAGACATGTCTCAACCTGTCCTCTCAGGAATGCTGCAAACAGGAGTCCTCATGTAAAACCTGCCAGTGGTGCAGACATAAAGTTTCTCCATTGTGTATAACACGTTACGGGTTTAGGTAAGTGTGACCCAGGAGGGGCAACAGTAGGTCGGTAACCTCGTACAGGCTCTCGACTGGCTTCCTCCAGTTGGCCGGCACTTTCACAGTCACCACTGTGATTAGTCGTTGAGTGCAATGGTAGTCAAAACTTCTGACACTGGCAAGAAGGTAAAATCACACGAGATTGTTGGGTTTACTGGTTGCCACTGGGAAGCATGAATGTGGTCACCAAATTTAATATCAAGTTCAATAGAGCTTTGACATTTCCTACACATATCAAACATTAACACCATGTGTGTGTTTTAAGTTTGCAGAAGCAACAGCAAAAGCTTGTTGGCAGTAAATATGGGAAATTAGCATGACTGCAGCATGAACTGCAATCTGTATATTTTGTGTTATTGATTTGTTTTCATGTTTTTGTATTAACACAGATCAGATTTCATAATTTTTCAATATCCTGCAAATTTTCAATGTAGTGAATAGCATAACAAGATCAACTTTCTCCTCAACCTTTATCAAACCTGTGTTTTTATTTGCCTAATAACTGAAAGGAGGAGCGCTCATGTGCCTTCATGTTTCTTCATGAATCTTACAAGTACAACAATATGTCATCTGCATAATGGCTGATTTTACGATGTAAGGGGCCACAGTAATTAATTTGCTGAAGATTATAAACATGGAAGGTGAGATTTCCTTGTCTTGTTTCCCTGTGAAGCGTGAAGCTCTGTGAAATGACTGGAATGTCTTCCTCTGTGCCAGGAGCTGTGAGTGGCATCAGTCCACATATAAAGCATTATGAGGGCTTGTCATACGACAGGGAGGCTCTTCATAGGAAGCACCTGAGAGCCAGGAGAGCCACAAAGCCTCATGAATACACACTGCAGCTAGACTTTACTGCTTTCCACAGGTAACTTCACAATTTCTCTAACTATGACAAATGTTTCCTCCACTCTTACACTGGCTAAATATACAGTTTGCTTCTGTTTGAACACATTTTTTATTCCTGTTCCTAAGAGGACCAGCAACCAACAACACATGTCTGGCATTAATTGCCCATATTGGCCAGCTGTTGATAGATCTGTATACCCTCCACTGCACTACAAAGCTTTGACCACATCTGTGAGCTGTTTATGTTTTTGTTTCCTTCAGAACTTTCCGTCTGCTTTTGCAACACAACGCAGCAGCATTTTCAGAAAATTTCATGGTAGTCAGTGAAAATGGTTCCACATCAGCTGACCTCTCCCACATATATTCAGGAACACTAGAAGGTGGGTATGGCAGGGATATCTAGTATGGCTGGGAACAACTTACGTGTTATTCAAATCTGAGTGGATTTACCGGCATCAAAGCTTTTAATCGCCTTATATCAACAGTCATTTGTAGTCTTTACAGTTTGAATAAACCATCTGGATGAAATATTTGGATAAAACATCTGTGATAAAACATTCCTGATAAAACACAAAGTAAAACTTAATGAACTGTGCAGCTTGAATGAGAGTCATTCATTGCTTTCTCTCTCTTGACTCATATCTCACGCTCTGATGTCTGAATGCTTTAAGTTTCTCTCGGTATTGTATCTTTTTTTTTTTTTTCTTTCTGTCTCTATTCCTCAGTTATCTGTTTTTCATCTACGCCTCTCTGACCCTGGCATGTTATATCTTTTGACCCGATCTTGCAGGTGAACATGGTTCGGCCTGCCATGGCTCTGTGTTGCAGGGTCAGTTCGAGGGAACGATCCATACAGACAACGGGACTTATCACGTAGAGCCAGTACACAGATACAACAGCAGCGAAACAGATCACCACTCTATAATCTATCATGAGGATGACATGGGTAAGACTACCTTCCATTTTCCACTTTAAGAAAAATATATATATTGGCTCTGCAGTACCCTCTAATTGCCCCAAGTCTCCAGGGTGTAAAACGAAATTAAGCCTTTTGTATCTGCAGACTGAAATTGTCCAAATGACACCTCATAACCTCAGCTGCATTTCCTGGCCATTTGCTGATGATGGCAAGAGCACAAAAATACATTCCTCACTACAGTAGATCTCCCCCAACAGTTTGATTCATGGCCCTCTTGGCGGTCTCACAGAAATATAAACAACTACAGTGAAATCTATCTTCCCCCCATGACTAATCCTCATTGCTCTTTTCTCATACTGTATCTGTACAGTATCTGCAGCCTTGAGCTCTATACAAATGAAGGGGTCAGTGAACCATATGTACTCTTAACTCATGGTAAGAGTGAAGCTATAATTTAACACCAGAACCTATTTAAGGCTGTGAGGGGGTGTTGGAACCTTTCCCGGGCACAGGCCAAAGAAAAGACAAACTTAAGATGGTGGGATTTTTGCAGGAGGAGGTGGGGAGATGGGGGCTAAAGTACGAAGGAAGGTATGAGGGTGAAAGAGGAGGAAGGGGCACAGTACAATGGCAGGAGAAGGATATGAGCCTCTAAAGGGAAAGGAGAGAAGAAAATAGAATAGGAGCATGTAGAGCGTCTCAGAGCATTTGAAGACCCTGGAGATGAAAACAAACTCTTAGTTGGTTTACCGTTATGTCGGCCAGATGGCAGTCATCGCTGAGCCGTCAAGATGTTTTGCGTGTCAGTGTGTATGTGTGGTTCTATCTGTGTGCGTTTCCCAGTGTGCACGTGCGCATTTGCATCAGTAGAAGATTATTTCCGAGAAAGCTTTTCACTAGAAACATACAGATTGTGCCAAACCCCCCCCCCCCACTCACCCACCCACTCCGCCCCCAACCCGCTTTCCTCTTAAGTCTACACAGACTCCCTGGCTGCCTTTCTCCCTACGCCTCCTGCCATTTCTCCAATCCCTTTTGAGACCGTAGCAACATTTACATTAGATAGCATTGCAGCTGACAACATCCTGTTCTTTCATTCACAGGCCTGCATATCTGCAGGAAACTGTGAAAGATTTGGCTCATGATATTTCAATAAACAATCAATGCTTCCATACAAGTGGTAAATTAGGACATGAACGTAATGTGTCTATTCCTGTGTGTATTTCCACTTCCCATGATGTCGTCTGGGGGAAACACAGGTTATTTGAGGAACTTTCTGTCTCCTGGGATGACACGAGGTCTCTCAAATCTGGGACACAGAGCACAGCCCAGAGCGGGGCCCACCTGCTTGTTCTGCTTCAAGCTCAAAGACTTCTTAAAATTAAGGACATCGTTCTATATCTTGAATAATAAACAATATACATTTATGGTATGAAGGGTTTACCGACAATGTGGACACAGTAGATTGACACAAGTGATGGCACAATGGCAAGTACATATTGCAAGTATTAGTATAAAGTTACCTCCAATCTCCATTGAAGTAAAGAACAAATCAATTAAATCATAAGCCATCAACACATTGTCAAGCAGTGCATGAGTGTCTGTAGATAACAACCAGGTAGATGCCAGACGTCTGTGCTGATGCTAACTGAAATACAGCCTGTCCATGTAACAAACAACGACAATAAAGTAAAAGGTGAAATTATTTTTTGTTCCTACCTTTGGGAATATTACGTTCATTTGGTGTACTGTAACCTTTGCCGTGTTTATCCCGACAATCTGTGTTTGTTTTCTTTGAGGTGTGCCAAAACAGGTTTGTTACGTAAGTTGTTTTCTATATTTTAGAACATTATTAACTTTCCATTGTGTGGTGACATTAATGCACATCTATTTTCTCTGTTTGTTGTGTCGGTCAATCAAGTCAGTTTAATATGATCGTGTCAACCCAGATGTTTTGCACTCTGTACCCATGTTCATCTATTTTCAACTGACCCAACTCTTTTTTAAAAAAATCTCTATTTGTCATGTTCTTGCAGCTGCAGTGTACTTCTGCACTGCTTTATGGGACTTTCCCTTTGAAGTTTCAGTATGAACGATGGACACGTATTGACCTCATACTTCCTTGAGCTAAATCAAGAGTAATACACGTATTTTAAATATCACTGAAAATCCGTTGATATTTAACTCCTGGTCAATTAATAGTTGTGTCACTGAAAGTGAAGTTATGTGTCATCTCTTGCATTGTCCTTTAATATTTTTACACTCACTATAGGGTTCTTTAAGGTTCTACACACATATAAAACCGCCATATCTTCAGTTTAATAATCCAGTCATCACACATCTATTTCCTCATGGTATTCATTGCCAAATTATATTATACAAGCATGGAGGACTTGTGAAATATCTCCAGAACACTGGCTGAACATTCTGTGTTGCATCAGCATCTTAAGGTTATCACTCTGTGGCATTAGTGCTATAGAAACAGCTGCTACAGGTACTGTGGCATTGGCATTGTGATAAACCATTGTGATAAAAAGAACTGTCACATGAGGAAAACTGTGTATTGAAATATATTTGCTACAGAGCACGATTATTAACAGACAGTCAAACTGAATTATACGATGTTGAACACAGCTTCATCTTTATAGAGGTCTGATCAGTGGGGAACGATGAGGGCTGATCCAGGATACCTGGACTACATGAGGCATAAACTGTGGACCAGGCAGAAAATCTCTCACCAAGCTTGTGAATCATGCTATTAGAACTGTTGGGCTTTGTGGTTTGAAAGACCATGGATTAAATGACACATCAGAGGTTTCATCCAAGCAGTGGCCATTTGTACTTGAGCAGTGGTGTGAATACTCTCTGTTACGGGCAGGGGAGGAAACAGACAGATAGAGTTGAGTGGATTGTTATATTTAGGTTTCAGGGTCATTTTGCACTTGAGCTAACCAAAGGGGCACGTGCACTGGCCATACTGGTACCTGGGCCAACTAGAGGGACACTTGGATGACACTTGTCCTGATCAAGTATCATTGGTGGGGCACTTGAGCAGTGACGCTGGAGCAAAAATGGAAATGTCGCATTCCAATATATATACAGTATTTATATACATATATGTGTTTTATGTTTTTTACATGTTTTCCAGAACTGGGAGGTTCACTATGAGTCTTGACTGAAGTGTGATTCAGATGTTTTATTTTCTCTTTTTTTTTTCCAGTTTTGCAAGTCCAAACTGTAAATCTTGCACTGGTCATTTGACAGTTTCTAATGGGGAACTCTTCCCAGAACCACTCAAACATTTTCTTTGCTTTTTCTTGGCAACGTTGGAAACACAGGTCAGAAATATTTATCTCCTGTAGTATGATAGAGAAACACATGAGAGAGAGACCGAAAGACAGTGAGAAAGAGAAACAGAATATGGGCAAGCAAAAAGGTCTGGAAATAATTCCGTCAGTGGGTCGACGCCCGACATTTAGACCTCCACATCCACCTCCACCCCCACGGCCCACCCCCACTCATACCATGTATAGAACGAATCACAGGTTTGTGATTGGCTGGAGGTCTTTCATAGGATGGTGTGATCCAATCATGTGTTGCCCATCCCTCACTGTAGGCCCATGTCTGTTGTACTGGGAGTGTTCACACGCACATACATGCACACGCACACGCTTTGCATTACCCCTTTGAGGTTCTTAGGGGTCACTATTTAACTGAGTCACTCTCACTCCTGCCAGCAGCATGTGAGCGTGATTAATGTGCCATGTGACTCTACTGTAACGTGTGGACCTCAAATCCGTTTTGTCTGCATTAAATTTTGCTCTCTATACATTAATCTTAGCCTGTACATTCCTGTGACACTTACTGTTTTGATTATTTGACATTAATTTTAAACATTTTGCAGCAGTTTACATCACATTCTTTCCTCCATTTTCGTATGCAAATTACGCACAGTCTCTGACCATAAACCTACTACACTCTGTCGCAATGAAGTCTTTCTGGTTCCTTGCATTTTCCTGGAATTCTGTGTTTTTGCCAGTGCTGTGCAGTTATGAGCCAATTTATGCAAATGCGATGCCTCCCTGGACTGCAATCCCATCATTATTGCATCAATCTTAAAGAGGCAGTTGTCCCAGAGGTGCTGCAAATTGCAGACGATTATGTTGTTTTAATGAAATCAAACCAGCACCTATCACATCGTTTTCCACAGGCAGCCCCATGGCTCCCACTCAAGACCCCAGCGCCGATTTCCAAATGTGGGTTCTCTATTTATAGCGTTTGCGAATGCGAGGGTGCTTCTGCCCATGTTAGCTGTTTGACGTAATGGTCAGTGTGGACATCTGCAGTTATTGTTTCGAATTGTTCGGTATAGGAAACAGTTTAAAGGAAATGCATGGTTTAAATGGGAGACCACAGGGCATGTTGAAGAAAATATGAGTTCTTTGACTCAAGTTTTAGGCTTGACAGCTGTAATACCACAAATACATATGTACCATTAGTTTATTTACTTGGGTCATTAGTTTGCTAAACTTACTCCAGGAAACAAACCGGTCATCTTTTCTATGACAGGGGTTCTAAAGCAATAACTGCATGCATTTGTTGAATAAAGCAGAGAATCACATGACCTAGTATGTTTTCCCATGATACTATGATTTACAAGACCTTGAAATCTATTTCAGGACTTCTGTCCAGCTTTGGAGCTCTTGAATCACTCAGCATTCACACAACACATTTACAATAATCATTTCAGTGCAAACAAATAATTTTCCCAATATCAGACTGTGTTTTGACCACATCACTGGTGTGTTTATTTGTGAGGTTATCTTTCACAATGTCCTGTCTGCGCCAACAAGTGTTCCATTTTTCATTATGATTGAAGAAAACTGTTTTATTTGGAACACTGTACACCCACGTTAAAATAAGTCACTGATGGGAAACAGAAAGTTCACCAACTGAATCAACATGTTCGAGAGCAAAATTAGTGGTGAGGTGTGTGCTTGTGTGTCTGTGTTTATCCCACATCTCGGTGTGTGTGTTTGGCTGAAGGAGAGACAGAAGAGTTGGACTGCACATGTACATCAACACATCTCAGCTTTTATACTGTGCGTGTATCAAAGCGTCTCTGTTTGTTTTTGTGTAGTGCTGCCTTCTATGAGAACCGGCCCTGATGGATTCTGCAGTACAGAACATCTAAACCTCCTCGCCCAAAGCCTCAGACCCAATGAGGTAGGACAGTCCAGACATCACCTCAGTGAATAATCACTCTGCCTTTCTGTCTTTCTCTGCCCTCACCCTAAAACACCTCCTCTACAAAACCATTTATAGCCAATTAATTCCAAACCAGTTTAGAAACCAGTCTGTCTGATTCATCTGGTATAACTGACCTTATTTACGAGCACATTCATTAATTCGGTCACTTTTATTTAGCCTGTTGAGTCACCAAGAACAAATAACAGGATAAACTTTGAGCAGGAAGCTGTGACAGTAACAGAAACTGTGTAAGATACAGAAAACACATCATGGTGACTCAGAAAGCTGAAAACTGCTTCTTTAGGGGCCTATATTTACAGGGGCTGCTGCAGATCAAAACAAACATGACCTTTTCTGTGTTTTAAAGTGATTATAAAACCAGGTATAAAGGAATAAACATCTGCTATATCTATTTAGCTAATCTCCCTCTTGGGTACACTATTTATTGTTAACTTTTGACCAACTGGGTGGTGGTCCCAATGAGTATTCTCAACAATAGATGTCGGGACATTGATGCAGATCCATTTTTAACGACATGCCAGCAGGTGAAGATCATTTCCACTGTTTGATCATGAAATGATCTGAACAGATGTTCCCAGTGGAGCCACGTTGTGTTCCTGTGGCTACATATCTCCTTTCCAACTGGGACATGCGACACATTCCAGGTTAAACTGTCATGTTTTGATCATGATGCACATATCACGAGGGCTGATGAGGACAAACTGTTAAGTAACTTAACAGGCAGACTTCAGATCTGCCTCCCAGACTGTCTCCACTTCAGGATCTGATCTTGTGTGATTCTTGCTTTTTCTTCATGTCCCTGCAATTTCATCCACAGGAGGCACCAGTGAGCCGGTTGAAGCGAACAGTGGATGAGTCCAAGACGTCGTGCCTGCTTCACTTCCATGCTGACCACCTCTACTACAAGAGGTTCAAGTCTATTGAAGCTGTTGTGGCTCAGGTGACCAGTTGAAATCTTTTATTTTGGTTTCACTTAAGAGGAGATGATATTTCATATGTGAAAACATAACCATGATTTCATGATTTCAAGCTTTTGGCAGCAGTCAAAAGGGTTTAGACACCCAAAATGTAAATATTTTTTCCTCTTTTAGCTAAAAGTAGAGCTCACTGAAGATTAAAGATGCAATAAGCAAAAATTTCAGTTAGGACAACATTCAAAGATTTGAATGTTGTCCTAACTGAAATTTTTACAGTCAAAAATGTCTTTGTGTTGCAGAAATATAGACTGAAGTAAGCATGCTAACCAGCTATCCCGTCCTGTCTTGCAATACCACTTTATAAGAGACAATAATCTGATAGTTTAGGTCAGAGGTGGGTGGCTGGGTGCTGACTGATGCCAGAATTCCCTCTAGATCCTCTCCTGCTTCCCACCTCTCCTGTCCCCGTCTGAACCTGCCGTGTTATCATCGTGCCTGGACTCAGATTCCTGGCCGTAAATCACCTCCATACTGTACCCCCTGTCATCAAACAAACTGAGACAGACCTTCATCAGTCTCAGAGGTACTCAGTTCACCCCAACCCAGGCCAGAAAACCTCCTCATACCAGTTCCAAAGCTCCTGTGCTAACAGTGGAAACACCACCAACACCCAAAGTCAGCTAGGTAAACCAGACTGGTAGCAGCATGGCTAACTGAGCTAAGCTAAGGGGAGCTACATTTAGCCGCAGTTAGGGGTTACTCTGATGATATGCTTGCCCTGTATGTTTGGTGTGTGAATTCAACAGGTGGCCTATTCTTACATGCTGTACCTTCAAAGGTCTGATTCTTTGGTTTATTTTTAGCAACACAAAGCAAAAGCCCAAGCCTGAGTGTCCCCCTCTTCAGAGTGATGCACTTAGATGCTGTTGATACCTGAGCTGCCCGATGTTTCAGACCTCAGGGAATACAGTGTACGTCAGAGAGGTGTAATGGAACATCCAGCACGGGCATCAAAAGAAAACAGAGTTCTTCAACTGTTGACTGAGCTGGGCACACTTTGTTTACAATCAGGCTCATGCATCCAGTGTCCTAGATTTAAGGTACATGGCACTGCAATCAAAGTTCACCTGTTGTAATTCTCAGTCCTGAAAGCTTATCTTAATAAAACAAATTAAACTGTATGCAAGTAGTAATTTCAGATTCCAAAATGCGCAATATCTTGTTACAAAGAAACAATAAAAGGGGTCTTAAATACTGAATTAACAGTTGTTTCATGCTGAGTTTCCCTTTTTTTAACTGAACTGACCTAATATGAGCAGTCGGGGATCTCAGAGTTTGTTACTAAATATCTCTGTGACATATTTCAGGATTTCTAGCAAATGAGAGGAAAGCAATTTGTTTTGGGGTCGTATATTATTTACACTGAGATATTCAGCAACATTAAATAATGGTCTGAACGGTTGCTGCTGTTAAACCGAATATGGGGTCACATGCCAGGACCTTCACAGACGCACACAGCTGTCAATAGACACGGCAGCAGTAGGGAGGGGTTTGTGAACCTTCTCGTTCTCAGAGAGCACAGTGGCACATGGATTACAGACATCTGGCCAAAAAGGCTTTGGATCGGATTTTTAAACCTGGCACAGACCCACCAGTCCACATGGTAGCACGTAGAAGCTCCAGTGTGTACCTTCAGTATGAAGTAACCACTCTTCAGGTGCCATACAACAGACAAGCTGCACATGTAGTAGCATAGACGCAGAAGTTTTCCATTAAAAGTACACAACTGCAATAGCACAACCTGGTTTGACCTTCCGCTTGCCTTATATTCACTCTGTGAACTCTGAGGAGACTTATTACATTTAAAATGTCAAACACGCAACCTCTTCTCCTGCACTCTTGACTCTTGACCTTATTAGAGCAGTAAAACCTCTGCATCAGCCTCAGATCTTCACCGAGGGAGACCTGGTGGGTGGAAAACTACTAGTTCGTTTTTCAGAGGAATATTCTTTTTCAGCCCAAACCTGACTTTGCAGAAGTTTAAAACCAAAGTGCAAGAAAATGTTGCTTTTCTGGTTTAAGCTGATCTTGGTCTTAGTGCTGGCTGACCTGTGGTTCAAAGCTGCTGGCACGCCTTTATTGCTTCAGTAATAAGACAGATAACAGTGATTTACGTGTCTGTCTGTGTTGAAGTTTCTCTGTCTGAACAAAGCTCTTCTCAATGGGGTCAGAGTTCACATGAGATGCTATCCTAATATTGAGTTTAGCCACATAGTGATAAGAGATCCAGATGAACACAATCACTTTTGTAACATCCTCTAAATTAAAACCAATAAACAGTATTCGTTATCACAGTCAATACTTTCTACGAAACCATGAGAGCGCAGATGTTCATTTTGATCAAACTGCTTTAAATTCATGATCTCAGCATCTGATTTAGGTTCAGGTTGGAACAGGATGCACCTTCATTTTTGTGTTCCCCGTCGGGAAATCTTTGTCACATCTGAGCTTTTTTTAATTAAATCTCTTCTGGTCAAAGCAAGGTCAGTTAATGAGTAAGTAAGTCTGTCTCTTGGCGTCAACACTCTTATTCTTTCTGGCTGTCCACCTGCTGTTTGTCCTCTCATCACATCCTCTCAGATTCTTTCCACTTTGAACACACACACTTGTTGTTGTGCCTGGTCCAGGGCCAAACCTTTGTTACACCGGGTGAGAAAATATACTGTAAGCGATGCCGTGAAGTGATCTTCAACTGTAAATAGACAAAATGCTGCTGTCAATCATTGCTGACCTGGTTTTAACATCTCCTGAAACCAAGGTGTCAATATTTACATGTATGGAAATTCCCAGCAGGCTCTACTGTATGTTCATCTGCTGCTGTATAGACTCAGACCTTCACATGTGACTGGTTTGCACGTGCTTCTGTGAACGTGTGATCGGCTGTGCCACCCACACTGAAAATACCCTGTGGATAACCGCACTTCACTGATTACCTCACATGGCCCAAACTTGGTCAAGTTTAGCGAGTCAAGTGTAACACATTTTGTATGTATTTCTCAGGTTGGCTCCTACATACGAGCTGTGAATGACATCTACGACAAGGTGGACTTTGATGGCATCAAGCTGATTAACTTCAAAGTGAAATCCCTCAGAGTAAGACTGTGCTCAAACAACGACACAATTGTCCCAAATCTTACAGTGTTGCACTTTAAATGCAGGTCTCTGATAACTCCTGACAAGCAGCAATCGAGGCCTTGACATTTTCTGTCTGTCTCGCTCCAGGTGATGACGGAGGAGGATAAAAATGACCCTCTGTATCCTCTGTACATCGGGCCGGAGAAACTGTTGAGTCTGTACTCTGAGAACAACTGGGGCAACTTCTGCCTGTCCTACCTGCTCACTGACAGAGACTACAGCGGAGTGCTGGGGCTCGCCTGGGAAGGCAAGGCCGGTGAGTCAGACTCACTGCGACACACATACAGCGGTTCGGTCATTTGCATATTTCTGCACTGAGATCCTCGAATCAATTAAGTGTCTCCTCAACAGTTTTGACTCCAGGTGCTGCACTGTAGGGAGTGATAAAAATATGACTTCATTTTGCCTTTGGGATGATGCCATGAAGCTGCATGTTGATGAAGAAAAGAAGTCACACAGAAGTGGTCAAACATAGGTTTCTGCTAAAGTGATTGCCTAGTGGTGATCTTAGGGTTCACTGTGTGGACCCCTGTCTAAATGTAAGGGGTGTGTGGACAGTGGTAAGGGTGGTGGGAAGGCCCAGGGCAGGGCACTGGAAAATTTCCCTTATTTTCAAATCCCTATGTTAACAGGTGTGATTTACAGTGTAAACATCATGTAGCTTCAAGTGCTGAAACAAGCTGATACAGAGTATATATGGTATGGTCAGATATTAGATCAGTTCAACAACCTTAAAGCCTGATCAAAACTGTAACCTACACTTAACTTGACGCCAACAATTGAGAAAAATAAATTACCTTATCTTTAATAAAAATATTTTAACCATAAACCCTACAAACATTACTAGAAAGGCGTGGTGAAATTTCAGAGGTATTTAATGAAAATGGAGCATGTTTAAAAAAATAAGCTCATTAGTTTTTGTAGGATGATATGAAGAGCATAAGACTTGGCGAGTGAAATAATGTTTTCCTGCTCTGCCGTGTGAATCTCGGCGTGAATCTCTGTTGATCTACCAAAGTGCCGCTCCGCCTCTGGCTCCCAGGACTCCCTGGCCTTCACATGACACAACCTTGCCAGAGGCCACGTTCAACACTCACAGTTTCCAGATCAGTGTGAATTATTTGACCCATGAAGGAGGAGAACCAAGGGTGTTGGATGGTGCAGAATCAGCTTGAATTTAACTGTACTGACACAGATGATAAAAAACATAATTTCAGAGTAAAAGAAGCAGAAAAGCAGATGTTGAGCATAAAGCAGGTGTAAACTGGTGCAAATACATATGAGCTGTTTACTTCAGTATCAGGGTTAATTAAGTTGCAAAGGAAGTCCAAACTGCAGGCAAAATGCTTGTAAGCCTCCTTTGGTCTTCTTGGAGTAAAATAATGGCTTGGGCCACAGAGTTGCAGGAATTATACAGCTCCAATTTCAGGCCTGTTATTCAAGCAGTGTTTTGGTTTGAGAGACCAAAAACAAAACGTGAGCACACTCCTCAATTAGCAATCAGTGCTGATTTGCATTCAAAGCTGCTTACTCTCTGCTGAAATCATCAGGAAATGTCACTAACTAGTCTGTTAATTATGGGCATGTTCCACTTCGTTTTGTTAATTTTAATTTCACTCTTTACATACAAAAATAAAATTGCTCACAATTCCAAATAAATTACCAAATAAGAAAATGAATCACACCCTGCTGCTAAAAATTAAGCAACCTTTCTTTTTGCTCTCACTTAAAGTAATCATTTACATTATGCTCTTATGAACTCGCTTCACACTTTGTCTGTCACGTACCTGAATTATAGCTCAGTAACCCACATTTCTACAAAATGCCACTGAAACTCATTGATGATAAGATTTGAAATGCTGAAGAAGAACTTTGTAAACACAAAAGTCACAAACTCTCAGTCAACTTGCATTAAGTTTGCTCAGTGACCTATATACACAAGCGTACTACTCCCTGACGTCAGCTACGTCGCTCAGGTCCGGTGACAGACTCTGTGTGTAGCATTATTGTTGTGTCGGAGGAAGCTGGACATGTATGGAATTGTTGTGGTAGGAGGTTCTTCCTGCATGTGTCTATGACATTGTCTCATACGCAGCTTTTGATTGGCTAAACTGAGGGGCGTGAGAGCAGACCACCACAACGACATGCAATTAGGGAGCAATGAACCTTTCACACAAACACACACACACACACACACACACACACAGACACACACAGACACACACACACTCACTCCCAGACGTCCTAGTGAGGATTGGTGACTGCATTCCACAGCATGATCGCCATGGTGACATCTCACGTGATGAACACACACACAAACACACACACAAACACACACACACACATTGTTCAGTGACATTGTTGTGACTTTTCAGTCTCATGTGACCCTAAAGAATGAACAGAGTATTAAATGTGGATAATGTTTGACCTCCAGAAACTGATACGCTCAAGCTGAGTATCTCCATGACCCGCTTCCACCAGTTTATTAGTGGTCTTGGGTAATAGGCCTTAAACTATGAACCCAAAGACCCTGATGCCCCTACAGCTATGGTAGAAACACACATACACACATGATCACGCACAGCCCCCATCAATCACTTGGAACCCCTCCTCTAACCTCTTGAAGCTGTGTTCAAATGCGGGTGGAGGGTGGGGGGTTGGGGCCTAAACGTCTTGTGCCACATGATCTTTTCTCACCAGTGAAATTCCTTCTTCTCTGGAAGCGAACTGAGGAACAGATAGTAGTTTTCCACACTACATGTTTGGTGTCCTTTAGGGTTTTTTAAATAGTGTGCTGGCTGTGATGTGTGCGATAGAGCCGTTGGCCTTTTGGGAGAATAAAATAACAGTGTGACCAAAAATGTAGAAAGCAGAGTATGCAACATCTTGAAAAACTTAATGTGTCCAATTTGGCTTTGTACTCCTGTCACAGTGTCTGATTCACAATGGACAGTTTTTTGTTTTTTGTTTTTTTTAAAGGATCAAAATTAATGTAGCAGAACCAGAGTTGTTGACTTTTTTTACATCATTTTTTTGACATCCCTTCAGGCAATTTCTCAACCTTACGCTGCTCCCTCCGGAGCCACCACAGACTTTATTTAACATTTTTCACATATGCAACAGCACCCCTCAGGACCCGTAGACAGACTGTGTAAGATCAGTGGAGTTCCCCTTTTAGGTCACAAAGGGCAGGTCCCCACTGACAGCAGACATTATTGTAGGGTGCAAGTTTACAAGGTTCAGATCTTCTGACTGAACCAACACAATTATAACAAAGCTCAGCAAACTCAGCAGTTTGAGCCACTGTATCTGCCTTCTAGTATTAGTCAGTTAGTCTCAGTTTTATTGGTAATATGTAGGTTAACACAGGGTCAACTGTACTATCAAATGTGTTGGATGAGAAAATAGGTCAGCTCAGCAGTGAGAGCACTTTCATAAGATAAAGAAGAACATTTAAATAAAAAGAAATTCAGATAGAAGATGAGGATTATGTGTAAAAGTAAAGTGTCTGTGTAACCATCTGTTTCCTGGATGTATTAAAAACTACAGACCAGAACATGAAAACATGAAAACACTGACACACACTGCTTCTCAGCCTGAGCTTCAGACCAATACGATGATAATGTGATATTTTATTGCTTCATAGTCACATCCTCTTTTTTTTTGCCTCTCCAATCAACTTACACTCTTGTTGCTTATGAAGTTGCTGTCAGTGAGAATCACAACTGATATCAATGAGAGCAAAAACACCAAAAACAAGGCTGAATAATGATGTGTTCCAGACAGACTTTTGTTTTCACAAGTGAAAAAAGGCCAACTTCGTCTCACAATACGGTGAATAAATCCCATTTAAATTTGCAACGTGGGGGTCATTGAACTCTGGAGACAAAGAGAGCAGTGATGGAAAGTCACTGGATGCAGTTACGTTACCTTTGGTTGACTTCCAGTAGAGCGACTGTAGCTTTCTGAGAACTTTGGTCGTCATTCTCAGAATCGCTCCCTGTGTCTGTTTTTGTTGTTAAAGGTGTTATGGGACACTCAGACTCCCCCTGCATGTTTATCCAAGGAAAGACTTCCCCTTTACTATTGTTTGTTTGCTCCTATCAAACCGTGTGAAAGTGTGTGTGTGCACCTGCATGTTTGTCTGTGATGTTAATTGATACTGTACATGATCAAATGTTTCTTGCAGTGGGTGATACCATCTTCCTCGTTCCTGCTCATGTGTGTCTCAGTGTGTGTGCTGGTTTCCTCTTGATGGGGAGTGTGTGCATTATGTGCAAGGTCTGTTTGTTTCTCCTGACTGTGTTTGTCCGGTGGGCTAATAATAGGAGTCTTTCATTACGGCTCCTTTCTGTGGCGAAGACGAGAAGGAGGAGGGGACGAAATCGCAGCCCCTCTCTGCTCGCGTTGCCAAAAACCACAGTGCAGGCCTCTAAAGTAAGCTCTTTCTAGGAAACCCAGCTCCTTGAATAGCCCATCAGGGGGGCCATTTTAGGTCAAAAGCAGGGAATGCTGGAGAAATGCATCCAGAATTCTTGATGAATATGGCTGGGGGAGTTTTGTCTGGCAGTTTGTGGACATGGAACTGCACTCTTTTTGCTTTTAGCCTCTACGCCCTCTTTCACCTGACATTTGATGGCAATGTATCCATCTAACCACTGCAGTGCCCTCACTGTTTCTACAACAGCAGAGACAGGGGACGCTTCTGTTTTTGTTTTTTGACTTCTAACTGTCTCTCACCATTCCTGGACGTCACACTTACGCCCACTGTGAAAGAAAAACATCCAGATGCCTGCGACTGGTTCCCACAGTCATCAATGACACCTTGTGACCTCGGATTTCTCTGAAACGGCATATCTTTAACAGACGTGCGCCTCAGAAGCCATACCCCTGAAAACGGTACTGCTGACCACATTGTGTAACAGGTGTTATATAAAATTCACGTGCCTGCACGGAAAGTGCTGAGACCTCCACCCCGAACCACACATGTGCATTGGAGAGAGCCAATGAAGAGAGAGGATGGACACATGGAAATATGGAAATTACTCCCACAGTAGCTGATTGAAAGACTTGGCGGTGGCTGCGCAGAGAAAATGGTGATGGATGAGAAAGAGCATGAATAGACATGGATGTACACTGTTGGTTAAGTGATAAACTTCTTGGGCTTAGATAAGAGTCACAGGTGGTTAGCATCTTCCAAGGTGCACTATTTAATAAATTATCAGCCTGTATGTGTTGTGTGATAAGAAGGACCTTGTTTAATGTGGCATGAAATGTCAGGAAATTGTCTCGTTGAACTACCTGAAGCCTGCTTTGCTCGACTCCATGAGCAATCTCTCTAAAGAACCATAGCATAGGTTCTCAGGTTGACCAATCGGATTGGTTTCTGCAAAACTAGTCCTCTGGCTGGCCAGCTGAAAGATGATGTCACAACCCAGCCATCCATCCATGTGAATGCTGCCAGCTGTTTGTAATTGTTGGGATGGCTTTCGGGGGCATTATGTAAACCCAGGGAAACTGGAGACTGTTGGATGCAAAATGGCTCTGCAGGCTTTGATGTGAAACTAGAGGAGCTCAGCATGTCTGTTGGTCTGTCTGTCTGTGCCTCCCTAACAGGGGGGGCCTCAGAGGTCGATAACGCTTCAGTAGCAAAACATTGTTGGTTTAAGGTATTTCCAGTAACACAAGGTCGGTTATGCAACCATACTGTAGTGCAGAGTGACAGGCAGGTATGTTTTCGGGGGGTCTGCAGCCTGTTGAATCTGCAGTATCGACAGAAATTGCAGTTGGAACTATGATGCGTTCATGAGTTGTCAACTTTACCAAAAACCTGTATTTCTACCACTTTCTTGTCATGCAATACCTACTGTTGACTAAGCGGTAAAATACATAAACCACATATTGTTTAGAAGACATCATCATATGACTATTTCTTACATAGTATTAAATGTAATTTATTCTGTATGACCTACAGTGGAAACCAGACCCACAATCTCCATTTTTATCCCCTCGTCTATCTGTACCTCAGGTAACTGGGGAGGCGTGTGTTCACAGCAGACCACCCTGCGGAACGGCCAGACCTCCACCCTGAACACAGGCCTGGTCACAGTTCAGAACTACGGACAGTTCCTGCCTCCTCGACACGTCCAGCTGACCCTCGCCCATGAACTCGGCCACAGCCTGGGATCTCCGGTTAGTCGCCATTAAAAAACACCCACAAGATCTGTCTGATGCTTAATGAAAAGCGGGTCTTTATCAAAGTGCCTCCATCAAACCAAACACAATTACAGAGAATGTAGAACAGGATTTATTCCATGTCCTTCCTCTGATAATGTCAATTTTAAGGATACTCGCAGTGATATCACATGTTAAATTGCATTGATGAATACTAAAGCCTGTATTCAACTCTCTGCATCCTAAATATACTTATTATAGTTCTCCGGTTTTGTAGAGCTCAGTTTAGACTTGAATAAAACAAACTGTACTCTGGGACACTTCAGTAACAACAGTATATGGCCACTTTTTTGTGCCTTACATCCATTTAATGAGGGATGTAATATTTCAAGCAGTACATCAACTCCAACATAGACAGTTGCAGACTCATAGATGTCCAAATTTAATAAAATTGCACAGTGGAGACTCCATTTTATGGTGGATTTTCTCTTTAGATTAAACGTCGCTACTAATTTAATGGCATATGCAAAAAAAGGCAATCTTGTTGCCCTTTTGTGCATGTTTTAGGTGCTAATGCAGGCCTATGGATGCATAAGCTTTCATCAGCACACATGTCCAATGTCCATAGCAGGATATTCACAGGCATGATTAATAACATTATCTATGGCTGCCTTGCAGGATCCTGGTATTGTGAAAGCTTTTTTTTTTTTTTTTCCTCGGCTCTCAAATTGAATGGAGCCATTGTCAGTGTTATTAGTTACACCTGTGATTTTCTTCCATAACATGGCAAAATGTCTGCTGAGTGAAAGGTCTATTCAGTGCAAGTTTGATAAAATAACTCCTCACAAAACACAGTTCATAATACAGATCAGTGTAGTATTTCAGTTTTACGTTGAACCCCTTTTGGTTCCCCAGTCACAAGCACTTTGTAGTCAGTGTGGTGCTGAATGATGATTCAACATGACGAATCTCTGTGAATCAAAATTTAGACTTACTTAACATATTCTCACTAAGCATACATGGCTGTTTGCAGTGCACCAGAACAAATTGTCTGTGAATGATTCACTTATGTAGGCATTAGAGACCTTTGTCTTTATTGACTGGGTGGTTTTTCAGAGATTCTTGGCTCAGCCTCACTGGATAATCTGAATTAGAGAGAGAGAGAGGATCTCTGCTTTCGCTCGCTTTTTCCTCACTCTTATTCTGTTTATCTAAGCACTTAAGTCAACTTAACTGCAGTTTTTAGGCACTGCAAACTTCATTTACTACTTTCTTTACCAAAACAATTTACATTGACAACATATGATGAGCTAATAAAACACATTACCAGGGGTTCCCAGCATTTTTGGCTTGTGATCCCTTACAAAAAAAAGGGGTGTTGAGTGAACCAAAGCGTGAATTCCCCTCTACACTTTTCAAATGGTTTCTTTAAAATAATTGTTCAGGGCTGTAAAAGGTAAAATTAAATATTTTACAGGAAAAACTGAGAATATCCTAAAAAATTTAAAGCAAATTTCTGTATCAGATTTATCTTGTGACCCTTTAGAGGGGCCTGACCCCTACTTTTGGAAACAATGGACTAAACTAACTGTATACTGTGCATAAAGTAGTTAAACTAGTTAATGCTGCTTACACATTGATGCATCAGTGTTAATGTAATAATGTCATCTACAAAAATATAATCCATATGCAGGTGACACTTTACTGCAGAAACAGTACTTTAAGCACTGGTTCTGCAGTAAGTACCTTAAGTATATTTCACTCATAATACATCTGTACTTTTTAAATTTTAAATGCAGGACTCGTATTTGTGATGGATGTATTTTTCCATTGAGGCGTTAGTACTTTAAATACTAAAGGATCTGAGTACTTCTGCCAGTGTGATCCAGCCCCTGCATAACAACACACAGCTTATGTATACACACAAACGCATGCACATCTCTGCATGTGTGATGGCTGCGAACACCTGCGACCTTTCGCCCACTGCCCAAAATGCCAGCAGCCCTCCTCAGTCTCTTTTCACCCTGCCCTCTGTTATTCACACTTCCACTGACCAAAGAGTCCTTCCAGGCGTTCCTGAGCAGATTAGTTCTGCTATGTCAGACCCTGCTGGCTTTCTATAAATTAAACTACCGTTAGTTCTGTTGCTCCGGCCTGGTGTTCTGGCTTGGACAGGCATGTCTCATTGTTTCCATACAGGCTGGCAGAAGCACATAAAGACATCTGTACACAGGTTTCACCTGAGATTTGTGGGAGGAAAGGTGAATGCAGACTGAATTCTAGGAAAAGAGCCGCTTGGCCTTTGGTTTACTTCTCTTGCAACCATACGTGCACACAGTGGCTTTCAGATCTCTGTGTGTGAATCAGTTTGCTGCTCATGTGGTTCTTGTTTTGAGTTGCTACATTTTGTGCACATATCTTAATATTATGGCGGCAGCTAACAATTATCTTTGAATAAATTATTCTGTATTTTTGGCAATAAAATCTCAGGAATTTGTTACAATGTGCTCGAGAGAAACTGGACTCAAATGCCGAGCTGAGACAGAGACGGGAGTCCAGATGATCCTGCACTATTGCAAGTGGATGGACGGAGAGCAAACAGGCAAATAAAACAGACAAACTTGCAGCACAGAACTAGAGCAGACAGAAGTTATGAACCTGAGGCACATAAAAAGACGGGAGTCAAGAAAGGAGGCAAACGGTAAACAAGCAAACAAACAAAAAACATAGAAGTAAAAACACAAAAAAGCAGAACAGGAGTCTCACTTGTCACCAAAAGGATTAAAAAATGATTCGACAAATGTTGGATGCAATGCAGAGCTGGTGCTTAAATACTGTGGCAGCAGGTGGGTCTTGATTGCATGATTAGCAGCAGGTGTGTTCGGGAGAGGAGGAGGCGGAGCAAGCAGAGTTTGCACACACACACACTGACAGACAAGGGAGAGACAGAAGGGAAGGGGAAGGGAAACAAAATACAAAAGAAAAAGGAGGAAACATAATTCAACACTAAGTTGGCTTCATAAGATGCTGCTCATGACATGTTACTAACAATAAAAATAAATGACCTATTGTTCAGAAGCTGCAGCAACATCTGCCGTGGCATGCGGTGCTGCTAACCCCAGAGATGCACATATTGACAGATATAGAGAAGACTATAAAATTAGCACTCATTATGTCCATCAAACTAACGAAGGACAGATGCGGAAAGAGCGACTGAAACATGTTCCCTCTGCACGTGTCCATGTTCATTTCAAATCCACACCTGGGTTTATTAATTCACCATCAGTTTTGACATCCAGAGAACAGAGAAGTTAGAGATCATGTTTAAAAAATACAGCGCTCCGTTCTGTCCTCAGTGTCCCACATGTGGAACACAACATTCCTCTGCCGTTTCAGGGCCATCAGATATCACGAGAATCTTTTGACTGCATAAAGGATGTTTTTTTATTCAGAAATATAACAAAGATAAAGTCACAGAGAAAGTGGTTTTTGTCAATTCATAAGGGGTCTGTGATATATGTAACTGATGTCACAGGCACCATCTCCCACTGTCCTTCACTGAAAACATGCGATGACCTATAACAAGCTGCTGAGATCAGCAATAAAGATGCTGCCGACCTCCCATCTGTGACCTGGATGGAAATAAGTGGTTTCAGCTTGGTTTGATCATTTGTTTCTGTTTACAGCCTGAAAATGTCCAAACAACATCTTACTCCATTTGCTCACTAACTTACCCAGAAAAAGATGTAATTTAAAGGTTAACATCTGTTATTTTGCCTGTCTCCCAGCACGACGAGGGCTCAAACTGTGGGAACCTCGGCTCCACCGGCGGTAAAGGGAGGTACCTGATGTACCCTCACGCCACAGACGAGGTGCGCGAGAACAACGACAAGTTCTCGCCCTGCAGCATCCAACACATCAGCAAGACCCTGAAGCTGAAGAAGGACGACTGCTTTGTGGGTGAGAAAGGAAAGACCAGACGGTGTCCACCTGCATGTTGACCGCTGAGCCGAGGCCAAATGCTGACATTTTGCATTAGTCTCTGTAAATGATTATAATCTGCATTGACTTTCATGTTTTGTGTGTTTATTTACTTGTGCGTGTTTATCTGCATGTCAAGTCAGTGATCAGCCCATCTGTGGAAACCAGATTGTGGAGGAGGATGAGGAGTGCGATGTCGGTCACAACGACACGGACCTGTGCTGCTTCAGTGCTAAACAGCCTGTGGGAGTCCAGTGTCGCCTCAAGCCTGGCAAAGTCTGCAGGTACGACACAGAAATGTACACAGAGGAAGATACGATGCTGCATGCAGACTTGTTGTTGACTTTTGGGTTGAAGCTATTTCTCGCTTTCATCATTGTTAATTGAAGCAGCACACTGTTCTGAACCACTTTGTTGATGTTCTGTTTTCTAGGTCTGTCTGTTTTGTTTCTGTGTGGCTTTCATGTTTTTTATATCATCCTGACTCTATGTGTATGATGTTGTCATCCATCAGTCCGAGTCAGGGCCTGTGCTGTGGTCAGGACTGTGAGTTTAAGCCAGCAGGTCGGATCTGTGATGAGGAGACGGACTGTCAGAGAGAGAGAGTGTGTTCAGGCCTCTCCTCGGTCTGCCCCGAGCCAAACGCCAAGGAAAACCTCACAGTGTGCAGTCAGGGCACGCGTGTCTGCCTGAACGGGGTGAGGCAGCCACATCCACCACGCCACTGTGACTCAACACAACACTGGGACACAACAGCACTGGTGCAAAGCTGGACCTGAACAAAAGATTATATATATATATATATATATATATATAAAGTATATATAAAGATTATAGTGTGGCCCCATCCTAGTTTCAGCTGACGTATATACATCAGAGGATGTGTTTGGTCCAGAGCCAACCACAGCTAATTTAGCTAACTCACTAAGAGCAGCTAGTAGCTACAGCAAAGTGAGCAGGAGTTAAAGGGTGTTACTACATGGGCTCAGAAACACTTCGAAAAACCATCTCAAATGATTGCATTCTGTTTTTATTTACGTTTTACACAGCACCACAACTTTTTTTGGAGTCGGGGTTGTAGTAGCAGAAAGCCTATTTAAACTCCAGCCTGTACAGCCTGCATTCAAGGGTGTAAAGTAAACACGACTTGCAGTTAAAGAGCAACTTAACAACAGCGGAATATCTTATTTTGTTTAACTTTTCACCCTGCTGCACTGACATAGACGTATACTACAGGGAGTGTCAGTACACTGTGATGTCACTGCCAGGTGTGATTACAGATGCAACACTTCAGACCAAACCAAGCGCACCCATCACTGTGTCAGCATGTGGTCAGAGGTGATGATGAAACTTTCAACCAATAAGTAATGACGCACTGCTTTTCAGCCTGGTTTTAGTTCGTTTTTAATGATAAAACAAGCTGCAAACACACCTGCGTGGTTCTTTAAATCCCGAGCGTGACTGTAGCATTAACCCTACCGGGGTTGGTTTATTGTCATCCTCTTTGCTTCAAAAAGCAATTTTGCATAAGAGATTAAAAATAACTTTTAGGTTGTTTATATGATTTGTTATTCAACTAAACTGACTCAGTGCCACATCGAGTGTTTCCTGTTTACATACCAGCTGTCGTGACGCTGAGAATCTTCTAGATTCAATCACTGTCCTGCAAGTGTGCTCACGACCCACTTTATTTGTAAGCAAATGCAGCATTACAACTCAGAATTACTTAGAAAAAGACCTGATCTAAACAACTAGACAAGCACACGTGACGCCATAAAACTTTCATCTGTTGATGTCCTCTGAGCAGGAGAGGCGAGGAATCTATTCCAGCTGCGAATGTTGCTTCATCATGAAGTATTCTGTGGATATATTACTCTCCAGAGGTGTTAAGAGTACTAACCTTTGACGACCTGATCCAGGAGCGTGGAGCATATAACTGGAAAATATGTTTTGGGGGGGGATGAGGAAATGTGCTAATTCAAGAAAAGGGATCCAAAAATGAAGGTGGAGTTTTAATTATAGTGTTCAAGTTAGCCACAAATCATTTCAGATGACGCCATTGTTTCCTTCACTGAACGTTTAAATCCTTCTCAGAATCAAATGAAGAGAAAACAGGAAAACTAAGTCATCTGTCCAAAGTTGAAAACAAGTTTTGGTTCAGTTCTTCAAAATGCTTTGGGAGAAAAATATAATTTGTACCAGCATGTGTTCCCAGCATATCTTCTGGGTAAATAGTAAATTATTTATCCAATTTGTCTAACTTTAGCTCCGTAAACCACAGATCTATGACAAATGTGTCAGTAAAATACAAAATAAACAAACACAGATGCAATATCAGGAAACATCTGAAAGAAAGCATGAGCATTTTCATCTGTTTGATGTCTCAAAGAGCGACGTAGCTCCAGGCTGAAGGGCAGTGTTTTGTTGCTTTGTTGAACCTGTAACCACCCAGCAGTGATGTCACGGTGTGCTGACACATCCTGAAATACATTTCTTCATCAGACCCTGGAGGTGAGGCGTTAACAAGACTTTCAGCTGGTGCTCAGGTGTTCCTTAACTACAGATGTATATGTAGTTTTTTTTTTTTTTGTTTTTTTTGTTTTTTTTACCACCATTTAAGACATCCATTGGTTTTCATTCATTTTCAGACATTAGGAAAATCATTTAGCAGGATCCAGTTGTGAGGGATCATGAGTTCTGCTCTCTTATGTGCCATTTCTGTATTATTGTTGCATGATAACATAGTTTAAGAGCTGTTGTGTACATCAAAACCGAGAAGTTTCAAGAGCTCACAGATTTTCATATCATCCAGAAATGAATGGAAACGAGTGGATGCCTGGAACAGTAGACAGGATACTTTTAATGTGTACTATCTTTATCCAACCTTAGCGACACCTTCAGCTGTTTTTTACGGTTTTTATGGGCCTAAACAGAACTTCCTCAGCCTTATTCAGAACCAGGGATGTCTAACAGTTTATTGGTTGCGATTCAAACAGGTGAATCTTACTTCCAACTAATTTAGCTGCCAGCACTGCTATTTCATGTAATGTCTTCTTAATGTGGTTGTGGTTCTCTGTGCAGGTCTGTACTGAGTCTGTGTGCATGAAGCACAGCCTGCAGCAGTGCGACTGTCCAGGAAGCTCCATGAAGGAGAAGTGCCACATGTGCTGCCAGCAGCCCGGTAACCATGGGCCCATGTGTCCTTTACTACTGAGGAATGTGTTTACACTTTGTGTCTTAGCACGTCAGCTTGTGTCAATTTGTACTGAGGTTACCCTCGTACATCATTGTTTTCCATGAGACAACCTCAAGACTACCACAAGAGACACTGTCTGACACGATGATCTGTGTACAATGAATAACGTGTTTTTTTAAGGAGCTTTGAACATCACCTTTTGAGTTACAGTCAGCTGTATATACAGTGGCTTTAAGGAGCTGACTGATATGTATTATGGTATGTTTAATTTAGATTTTCTCTGTGTCAATGGCAGATAAGCCTGAGACGTGTGCCAGCACCACCTCCTCCGTGCTGTCCCGTCACTTCCAAAGAAAGGCGTTGCCTTTGGTCAGCGGGGCTCCGTGTTCAGGGAACCAGGGATACTGTGACAAATTCCACGTGTGTCGCCTGCTGGATGCAGACGGTCCCATCGCACGACTGAAGAACTCCGTTCTCAATTTGGATGACTTCAGTGACATAGCAGAGTGGATGAAGGTGAAGGTTCCCTGTCACTAGTTTGACAACACACACGTGAAATGATGGAGGATGTTACAGTAAAGGTGAAGGTGAAGAACAACTAATGTTGATGTCATAACATGAGTGAAACTAAAAGAAACTGCTTAAATCAGTGCAGTTAGTTAGTTAATGCAGCTAAATTCAACCAGTAGCAAACCTTTAAGACACTTAATTTGGCAGCGTGATTGCATACAAAGATACAAACTTATCTTGGGGCAACACAAACTGGCACCAAGTCAGTTTGAGATGAAAATGTCTGAACTTGAGCAAAAAATTTGTGCTTTAGGTTTTATTAATATGCTTCAAAAATGTGCAGAGATGAAAGGAGATGTGGCAGATGTTTGCCCGAGGTCTCGTCCTCAGATCAGCTCAGCTCAGCTCAGCTCAGCTCAGCTCAGCTCAGCTCAGTGTGTTTGGTAAACTTCCTGCCTTGATGTTCAGCTGTCTTCAATGTTTCAGTCGTAGCTGCTTTGGAGATTTAGTTCCTCCTGACAGCATGGAGAATCAGGAATTCCCATTTGGGTCGAAGAGCACCTCATGGATCAACTATTCGTTTCACTGGAGACAGAAATGACCCCCTCAGTTCAGGAATCACTGTGTTGTTTTACCGCACCCACGCTGCTGACTCATCGTCTAATGTGCGGAGCCGCAGAGTCGTAGCTTGTTCTGGTTGAAGCCTAAAGACTCGTAAGAATCAGCCAACAAAACCAAGAATATGACGCCAAATACGTAACATCAATCTGTTCACACTGCCACTGGGGGTTGAAATGAGCCAAAACTAAACTTGTTGCAGACTTTCTTGTGTTTGCTGCTCTCAGATTACATCACATGCTGTGTGTGAGTGAACCTTGTTAGTTCAAATGAAGGATTGTGCATGAAAACAATGGTTTAGTCTTGACATTTTGAAATAGGGCTGCAACAATTAGTCAATTAGTTGGAAGATTAATTTGTAAGAATGATTAAAATTCTCTGCTTCTTAGAGATCACACTCTCGTTCATGTAATGTTTTTATCCGTCCTCTGCAGGCTCATTGGTGGGTCATCCTGCTGGCTATCCTGACTCTGTCTGGAGTGATGGGCTGCACCGTCTGCCTCTGCGGCCGCACGCTGGACACCGGTGACTTGTAGCGACCTCTGACTTTTGATCCCTGTCACCTCTGGGTGTACAAGTGGCATCATGATGACGCACAAATTAAATAGGATGCATTTATGTAGGATTTTTAAGTGTCAGGGTCACATTGATGAGATTCTTTCAGTCGGATTTGTTCCACGTCCACGCCTGCTCGACCCGTCTCACACTGTCCGTGGATGCCTTTGCGCGTCATTGCGCATCTGCCATTTCTTTTCCTCATGTGACTTTTCTGGTCACATTTCAACAAGTGGCAAGAGTCTCCTGCGATGCATGTGCTGTGGAAAACGTCGCTGTTGCTGCCAACTGTGAGGTCAGTCAACCCCTTGAGAGGCCACATAGCATCAAACACCTACAGCGATTTAAAGCCATCTGTCCCTGCAAAGACCGATGGGACTCTCCTGCAGTGTCCTTGCTGTTCCATTTGAACTTGAGTGCTAATTTCAGCCTGTTGACAATCCAGCTTTCATGCACAGTGAGACTTTATCAAGTGGACCTTTGGCTTTGTTGTGTGCTGACAAAGAAAAAAGACACTGATGTTTAAGTTAATAAAGTGGTAGTAAACATGACCCTTTAGAGGTGACTTGACTCTTATTCTTAAATTGTTGTATTAGTACTTTTACTTAAGTAAAGGATCTGTGCACCACCGCTAATGATCTGCATGTCATAACTAAAACTGGAGATGGATCTCAAATCTATCTGTTGGGTCACCTTGACACGGTCAGCCAAACACAATGGCGTCACAACTACAAGGACATGAAGAAATCACAGAGCTTATTTTGTGCAATTTAACAAATCCAAGCACTTTTATATCAAAAACAGATGTGAAAGTTTAAATAGTTAAAAGTTTTCACTGATAATGGATTAAAAAAAGGATTAAACAACCTTGAGCTGGTAAATGTGAGTGATAAACATGGAACATCTTTATGATTGAGGAAGGTGAGAATAAAGTTTATTATCTTTTTTCACTGTCACATCTCTAAAATACACACCAGGCTCAGACGACCTCTCAGTTTGCAGTTTTGGTTTATTAAAGAATTTATACAGTACAATGAATATTTACAAATATGTACAAAAGATTATAGAAATGCACATTTTACAGATTAAATTCATCCAGAGGTAAAAATATACAACTAACAGTGTTCCATACTACAAAATCTATCATCTGTATTATGGTATTTACATAACTGTACAAGTAACTTGGTTTAGCAATCTCTTCCCCTGTTTTCAGTGCAAAAGTAAAACATTTCCACATTTTTAAAGTAGGTGGAAATGAAGTCACAATGATTACAGTACCGATCTCTAAAGAGCCAAGGTTTAGACGGACATTGCTCACAGAACTGGAAATGTAATTACGAATAAAAGAGCGTTAGTCAAGACTTAAAAAGCCAAATGCACAGAAGATATTACCGTCAAGGGAGACTCATTACAGGCAGCCCAACAAATGACAACATTGACATTGACTGTGCTTTCTACCTCATGCTGAGCGTACCTCATTAAATTCAGCCACTTGAATCAAACTATAGCAGGCAAAATGTCACTTGGTACTTCTTTAAGGTAACAGCTTCAAAGTAACATCTTGCAGAGGTGTAGCAGTGGAAATAATGCAAAGGAGCTCAAAACAGCAACTTTTGCATGTGCAGATGTTTCAGTAAAAGCCACGAGGTTCACAGAACAACAACAATAAAGCAAAATCAAGCAACAAAGGGCTAAGTTGAGCCAAATAGCAACAGCTTACTTCTGGCGACCATTTACAGTAAGGCACACTGATACGGGTCCCACAGTCACATACAGTGCTGAGAGCCACAGTGGTGAATGCTCTGTTAGGCTATGCATTAGTTAGATCATACATAAAGGTAAATAAAGTGTACCCTATTGGTTAAAACACCTTAAGAAAATTGCCTTATTATTAAGAAAAATCATTTTTTCTGCTAACAGTCAACAGACCTCCTAGAGGACATTACTCGTCACAGTGGTTGCTATAAAAATGAAATTTAACTTGAGGTATTTTACACAGTACCTCCAGAACTATTAAGGTGAATCCAGTCAGTCAAACCTTTCAGCGTGTGAGGCTCTGACGTCACTTTGCAAACATCTCTTTCATCACAAAAGATGCACCAGAGACGTCAGCATTCACTTTTTATACAACAATGAAGTTATGTGTCATAAAAGCAGCTCTTTACAAAATATTTTACAATATTCACATACACACTGTTTTAAATAACAAACATACTTGTGTGGATATATACAAGGTGATGAGAGTTTTGTATAATTTTGAGAAATAAGTTACAGATGTATAAATTATTTACTAAGTGCTGAAATGGACAGAGAGGCGCTCAAGAGCGACGTCTTATCTTCAGGGTCAGTGGCTCTCCAGAGTTACTCTACAGACAAAGACAAGCTTGTTGTTATGAATCAGCATTAACAGTAATTTTTAGAGTAACTGGGGGAACCTGCAGAGGCTAATTTACCTTTTGGGAGTTCGTTTCCAGTTCCTCCTCCACGCATCCTTACATTTAACAAACGTGACCTCTTGTGTTAAGTTCTGAACTTCGGGGTCTTTCACACAGAACACCATCCTGAAAAAGAAAGAACACAATCGATCTGTATGAGCACTTCATCCACTAGAAATAACTTGTCACATCTCAGTATTTTCAGTTTTTTTCCTAATACAGCGAAACCTACTTTTGTTGGGTCTCGCCGGCTCGGATGCGGATTTTGTGAACCTCCATGTTAGCGCTGTCTGAGTCACCGGACCACCAAGAAGAAACCATCTTCAACATGTTGGAGGACGACCAACCGTTTGTCTCCTCCCATTTGAACTTCAACATCAAGAGGTCGCCGATATCCTTCTCCGTCACCAGCAGGAATGAATGTGTCTTATTTGTCGCAATTTTCTCCTTTCTGCCAGATGAAACGGAGAGAAATGTTAGTGTTCCACTCAAAGCCAGTAGGAAGATTTTATGTAGCTTCGCCTCATAAACTCTGCACCATAAGCCATGATGTAACCACACACAGCAAAACTTTGCCATGTCTGTGGTTACACCGCTGTTTATAGTTTCTACTTCATGCTGTTTCCACTGATTACTGTGCGACTGTTACAAAACAACTCGTATGTACTTCTCCTTTATGAAGGAGTCGAAATTACCCACTTACAGCTTAAGCTCCAGGTTTTCAGCCTCTCCTTTCGTTCCATACAGCGAGACGGTGAGTGACGGCTCCATCTCTGAGCGGTTCACTTTACTGGAGAAGTGGATCTTCAGCTGATAGTGGTACACTGCAACAGGAGGCGACAAAGGAAACCTTGAAACATGCATGTCATGAAACTGTTCCAACTTAGATTTAGTTGGCTCAGCCTGATCAGAGGGCTGCATTCAAAGCCACAAGAAATTTAGGAAGTCTTTAATTCCTTTTAAATCATCTCATCAAACATTTTTTATAGGATTAGATTTAGCCATTGCACCTTGTTTTGCAATGTTATTAGTTTGTCTAACTCTGGGTAAGTAGAAGGATATTGCAGAAATGAAAAAATGTAAGTAAACAACAGCCCCTTTTACAGCCAGTCCACGGTGGGAATGTTCAAACATATGAGCACAGCCATTAAGCTGTCAGTGGAGGTAGTAACAGAGTGATGCGTTACACACCACGCCTTTTTTTGCTTCTGGCTTGCTATCTAGAATCACACACTGGGGCCACAATATGCCGGCACTATTTCTGAGTCTGTGTAAAAAAGCAAACCTGGCACAATGACAGGTCTTCTTTAGGGCAGCATTGCACAATCTCAGTTTAAAGAGGGGCCTCTTATTCTCTACTGACAGAAGTCTACTGACCTCTGAAAGGCATGGAGGCTCGTGTCTTGGTGTACATCTGAACGTTGCGAGCCTTGCGGACCTTGCTGATGTCGTAGCCCACCGTGTTGCAGCGGCTTTTGCGGCAGCTCAGGCACATGCCGCGGTTAAACATGTCACTGCTGCTGCATCTGTAGGCCTTGGCTGCTTCCTGTTCATTGAGCAGGGAGTCGATGAACAGGTGGACCGAGCGCTCGTGTTCACACTTGACTGCATCGGTGATTGCTGGAGAGGAAGATGATATCAAATGAAACACGGAATCACGTCACTGTTACATTTCCATACCTGTACTGCCCACACCCTGGTTACATTTACTTTACCTATCAACCCATTCAGCCATACTGATATTGTATCTGGCCTTTCCTCGGCCATGTTTGGGCTCCTCTATGTATTTTCAGAGCGCTGTGAATGGGATCATTGTGTGAACTGACAGTAACAATGTGCACTGCTATAAGAGATTAGTAATAATAATAATAACCTTTATCTGTGTAGCACCTTTTGTACAGGAGTTGCAGCTCAAAGTGCTTTTCAAGAAAGGAATCACATGCACCAAATGGGTGCTTTATATAAAAGACAGCGTTAACTAAGTGTTAACTTGGGCAACAAACTGTTCATTATTTTCTGTTTTTAAGAAAACCTTAAATCAGAGTGCCAAATATACAAAAAGACTGATGTAAACGTTTAAGTTAAAGCGTTCGCACTTTACGGTTGTTCTCACCAAATATGCCAAAGTTGGCGATCTTCTCCAGGGCCCCCCTGAGGTTGCAGCCTGGCTGGAAGCTGCCTCCGTTGGGGTAAATGTCAACGTGGCCGATTGGCTGCTGGATCCCGATGCTGAGACCCAGAGAGCCCCGTGTGAAGGTGTGGAGGACGTCCACAAAGTGAGCGTCGTCAGGGGAGAGACGTCCGTGGGCGTGCATCCCCTCAAAGTCAGGACCAGCTGGGTCCAGACCTGCAGACGAGGACAGGAAGTGGTGGCAATGAATTAAGTAATCAAATCACAGTTAACCCACCTTTCACCAAATTAAGCTGCAGGATCGTGAAATCAGATCTCTTCTGTTTTATTTACCAGTTATTCTTCCGACTTTATTGGCTGCATGGTTTCCAGCAAATCCTGCCACATGAGCCCCGAGGCTGTAGCCAATCAGGTGGATGTTCTCAAGAGGCATGTTGGTGGTTTCCTTTAAAGTGCATCAATGAAAATATGATTTAGACAAATACTCCTTTTCAATGATCAACTAAACCTGCAGAAAAAACTTTTTTTTTTTCAGTGACACATCCTGTTGAGAAGTGAACGCATAAAATGTTCTTGAGTCAGAGGTCGTTCAAAAGTTTCCCCTTTAATAAAGAGTCCTCATAATGGACAGTGACGGGTGTGACATCGTCTTATGAAACCTGTGGAATGTTGATCTCACTGACCTCCACCCAGTCGATGAAGCGGGCGATTTCCTGTCCCACTGCTTTGGTGTTCTGAGCTGCCACCACATAGTGGTTCTGAGCCGAGCTGAGCCAGTCCACCACGATGACGTTGGCCGTCTGCTCTCTCTCGTACAGCGCCGACACCAGTTTAGCCACCCAGCTTTCGAACATACCACTCAGCTGTTGAAATGAGATCGCAACGAGGTCATTCACATAAAATAAAACGGGTGGTTATTAAAATTCTAAGAAGTTCAAGCTGAATTAGATTAAGGGCCACGTTGTAAAATCAGAGCCAGTCCAGTTCATCTCCACAGCATGTTCTGCAACATGTTGGTTCTTGTCAAGAAAGTTGGTTATGTGAATTTGGCCAGACTTAATGGCACCAAAATGTGGTGTAATATTGGCACACCACCAGTCACAGGTGTTTCCTATAAACCAAAGCAGTGTCAAGTGAACAAAGGCGGTGGGTGTTTAAAGGGTGGGAGCAGGTCACAACAGGCTGAAACATCTCAGCTCACCGTCCATCCGTGGATTACTAGGAAGGTTTTGGAGGTGATGTTGAAGGCGCAGGCTGCCAGGGAGTCAGGTTTGCCAGGAACAATGTAGCACAGGTCATCATCAGGATGGGATGGTTTCCGGAGGGAGAATTTGGCAACAGTTTGATTGCTGTCATCGTTGAGGTCAAACAAATCCTTCAGGGGGTCAAGGAAGTTACCTGAGAGAGACAAGACTGAACACATTAGCTGTGTGTTTTTTCTTCAGAACAAATATGCTAGAAGAGAGGGGAGATGTCCCTCTGTGCAGCTGGTGTTTTTGTCGTTGTGTAAATCTGATCTAATGCTCTGGCTGGGCGGTCCGAGACGCCTGACTAACTAACTGAGTGACTGGTTCCAATAAGCACTGGCCCCTCTGGGCCCCTCAGTAAATGAGCTTCCACCTTAGACAAGATCAGTCCTCAGGGGTTACAGGGGTTCACTTGGTCAGACTGAGCTCCATAGAAACCACTGAGCGTTTTTCCCAGCTTTGTTCCTGCCACCTCACCGACTATAATCTGCCCAAGTTTCAGTGGTCCTGACACAGTCAGCTGACTCAACTCAACTGGGGGGTTGTGCTGGTTTTCAGAGTGGGGGGTGGGGAGGTGGATGCAGGAAACACACAGACATCTACAAGGCTTACACTGCCAAAGGGTTGAAGCAGTTTAGGAGCCATATTGTAAACAAAAATGATTATGATTGCACTTTGAGAAGTCACTTCATGTTGAGAACATTTAGCAGGCTGGATTTTCTCACCACTGTATTCCCCTCGACAGTGAAAAGCAACCATCTTGTATCTCACAGACAATTGTAGTTATAAGAAGTTGGGTAATCGCCAAAAAAGCACAAAGACAGGTTTAGTCGTAGACACGTGATTCATGGCATCAGATAGAGACCGCGGATTAGTGCCAGAGTCCAAACTGCGCACACCAGGCTCAAACACAAACACTGCGCGTAAATGAGACACATTTACAACATAGGAGACGTTTTCACTGCGAGTAACTGCACCGGAGGGTTTGTTCAAAGCCTCCAGTTCTGCCCTAAAGTTTCTTCGTGTGTGTGAGAGTAAACGTGGATGACGTTTAAACTGGAAACTCACCTAAAATAGAATTTGTGAGCTCTTCCTCCAAGGACGTCACATTCTGCACGGCTGCGTTCAATATCAGAAAGTACAGAAACCGAACTTGCCACGCTTTCATTTCTTTTGCAGCTTTTTCCTGTTAGAGAAAATGTCTTCAACGATGGATTCAATCAATCGGGTGTCGCAGCCGAAGAGCGTATATATTCCCTCTCAGTCTCTGCTCAGTGCGTCCTGTTGCGCTCAGAGCGCTGATATCTGAGCCACCTTGAACTGTCAGCGTCTTAAATAGCACCTCTGACAAGCCATTGGCTGCTAACTCCCGGGCGGGGAATGGAAAAATATGTGTAAAGTAAATCATTAGACTGCTTTATGAGAAGAGTTAACAACACGGTTTGGCCGGCTGGCTTCTCATTAAAAGCAGCAGAATGTACTATTACTGTTTCTGTCTTTATTAAATGTGTGTTTTCACCGCATAACAGGCTCAACACGAGGAACGAATTAAAGTATTAGTACATGTTTGATTGATGTATTGACCGAGTGATTACTCCATCGGCTGATTGCTGAAGGTGATTGATGAGTCAATTTGATTTGGAAGTTATGGCATTTTTAAACTAGCGAAATGAGGATGTTTACGTCTGTAATCACACAGCACACGGGTCTGCGTGTTATCTCCAAAACTCTGTGCCTTCCAAAGAAAAGTTAATGTCTAGAACAAATTCCATTCAAAGAGAGTCATTGCACTTCACAGAAGATGAGAAATCCTCCCAAAAAAAAAAGAGACAGGTGCAAGAATTAGAAACATTAAAAACAAAGCAGAAATGAAAACGCATAAAAAATAAAGAGATTAGTAAAAGATCAAAATAAATCTTAAGTTTTTAGGTAAAAGTAAGTTTGAAAAAAAATAGCTTTAAGTTGTTTTTCCTTTTACTGGATTAGATAAAGTTGAGTATATTTAGGCCATAATCACTGATGAACTTCGCGACCTCTGGATGAGTCTTGTGTGCTAGCTTGTGTGATGCAGACTGAAGAGTTTCAGGAGAGGACAGTGTCAACAGTTAACCTACATGGCTGTCCCTCATGAGGGGCCTCTGAAGGACATTCTGGGACTCCTTTTCACTGGTGTTGTCCTGAGAGCAGATCAGAGGAAGTATAAACTCAAACCTGCGTAAAGCAGTATTATTTTTAGTCTGCTGGAAGGTTGCAGGTATCAGATTCTATCTCTTTCTATCATTCTAAAATAAGAAGTAACTATGAATTATAGGTCATTAAAAGAGTATTCAACCAATTCAGCATTGCCCTCCTGTATGTTTATCAGACTCATGGTGGACAGTAAGAAGACTAAAGGCTCAAAATCGATGCAGAAGAACTAGAGAAACCATCTGTCAAAACCAGCTGCCTACATTTCCCCCAATGCAACTCAGCCACCGACAGTCCAGTCAGAGGTTTCTCTGTGTTATGCAAGTGGTGGCTAATGTAGCCTGGCGACGCTAACCTCCAGCAGATATAAAGAGCAGGCTCAGAGGTCTGGTAACCTCACTTCTCTCAAACTCCACACCTCCAGATGCTGTTTCTTCTTCAAACTTGTAATCTTCAGCCCCAACCGATGCTGACTCAAATGATGTCACGTGAGTCAATTCATGGGGCTTCAGGCAGCTAATGAATTAACTGACGCAGCTAATACTGCGTCATTAACTGTCGTGGTGACAAGAGCCAAAACGTGAATATGGCGCAACAGAATCAAAACAAAAAGGCAACAGATAAATCTGACAGAGCAACAAAACAGGTTTTTTTTATATGCAGTGCTACTTCTCACAACCTAGACACAGACTTTGATGTACAAAATTGTTGCATGTCCCCTTTAAGACCTCTTTAAGTTTAATTAATGATATTTTGCACTTTCAAGAAACTTTTATTCTGGTATTAAGTTTAAAAAGTTATTTTTCTGATATTAACTTTGAGTGTTTTAATCAAACATCTCATATTGGTAAATGATATCTCTTATTACATATTAGTAATAAATAGTGTATTATTGTCTATGGAAAACCTACCTACAGATCAGGTTCCAGTTCTCAGACTCCTGGCACAGACACCTCTTGGCAGATGTGACTAAGATGCAGCATTTGGACAGTGTGTATCACAGTTTGCAATGAGTAAAACTCTTGGCTGGCCTGCAATGAGACCTGCACTCACAGAGTTTTCTTACTTTCCATTACTTCAAAATGTTGACCCATTGCATAGATCATTTCACTCACTCACAGGGTAAAAATGTTATTACATGCCAGCTGGGATGTGCTAACAGTCAGACAAGAGTAGCTGGCTTCAAGGCGGGTGATTTATTGCCCAAAACTGTGGCACGAGATGCCAAGTTAAACTGGGCAGGAGGCCCATGAGGTGATGGTTGAAAAGTTACAAGCTTGTTGTTGTGAGGGTCAATTGAACAGTTAAAATTCACAGACATGGTAACACTTTACAACAACCCACTTACACTGACCAATTATCAGTTAACGGTGTGACCAGAGCGAAATCAGTTTAATGACTGGAACAACGTGATTTTTTTAAACTTGTGTACCGAATGTAGACAAAGGCTTCACCAAAACCCTGAACACATCATCATCTGAAATCTAAATCAGTTTTTGCATTGCTTTGGAAAAGAGCACTATGGGTAAAAATGCAGTCATTTTCATTGATGGACCATAAAACTCAGTTTATCCACCACTTTGGTCCAGACTGAAAAATCTCAGCAACTTTTACATTTGAAATGTATGCATTCGTGTTCCCCAGAGGATGAATCACACTCCCCTGACTTTACCTCTAGCCCTACTGCTAATTAGCAAGTGTTAGCATACTAATACAGTAAACTAAGATTGGAAACATGGTAAACATGACACCTGCATAATACAGGATATTTCATTCAGTGTTGCTTTGCTTACAGAGGTCCAGTCCACATAGTGCTGTGGAAGCTCTTTTTCTTCCTCTTAAACACACATACAAACACACAAAACTCTGCTCCCACTGCAGAGCAGCTGTCTTCATGAACTGCTGCTATTCTATGAACATGATAGCAGTTTCCTCGAAACGCAGTGACCGCATTTGTTTTCCCCACTACTGCCACAGCAGCTCGCTCGCTGTCCTCATCTTTGCAAGGGGAAAAGACTCAGCGGCGGTGAAGAGGAGGTGATGAAGAGTGAATCAGACGCCAGACCTCCACAGCAGAGCTCTGTTGGTGCCAGCTGAGAGGGAAACTCCACCACAAGGTTTGGAGACAAGAAAATGTCTTGAATTTTCTGTAATTCCAAGACTTGTTTCCTAAGCTTATTTCTAGGAATGGCACATGATCACATGTTGCTCATGTCCGGATTAGTCTGAGAATTCCCAATGGTGTAGCTGATCCCCCCCACCAAAAAAAATGAGTCTGTGAACAGAATATTGTGTGTAAGTAAACATTTTTGTGTATTTTATACAGCTGTTTCATGTTAAAAGGCTGATTTGGATCCAAAGAAAACATTCATTGGAAAAGAAGCGAAATATGCAGAATTTCTACGGTCTTTCGATTTCCTTGAACACACCGCTGCACAGATTTCCTCTTGTTTTATTCACTGATGAGCTGAGAAGCTTTTGTGAGGCATTAGAGTCAGGCTGAAGGTCAGAGGCAGGCAGGTCTGTGTAGGCGACTGAACAGGTTTTAAAAGTCATCTCTGTGGCCTCAACAGCACCCGTCAATGACAACACAAAGTCATGAGGGAGTGTTTCCACAATGACCACCAGTGAAAATGTGGATGTTCACATACGTATCTCCTCTGTAATGCTGTGGAAGCTGCGACCAGTTAATCCAGCTTGTGTTTAACGCTCATGTCACAGTTGTTCTCAGGGCAGTGTGGTGGTGATGTTTGCTTTCATTATTAGTGGGTGTTGGTGGAGAAATGTGTCTATGTTCCAGTGGTCAGCAGTAGATTTTTAAGTGAAAACACTTTCCTGCTTTTGTAATAACTGTTATGTCAGTGAGACTTCCTGAATAGTTCAGATGCTAAGTTTAACACTTTTTGGAAACAACCAATCCTCAAAGGTAGCTGTGAATCTCTGAATACTGGAGAAAGCCAGTGGACAGAAGTCAATGAGAAGGTTTGCATGATCATGTTGATGTTTAAAGATCCCCTGCAGACATGTTTTAATATGTATAGAAAAACTGTACATTGACTTAAAATGTGTTTCTGGTGTGATCTTGTTAAAATGAAATTACATCCTCCCCCTTCATCCTCATTAAAAAACTAAGAATCTATGATTATGCAAATGTGTGTCATTTCAAGTTCAACTACTTCACAGGTGAGGTGTCTTATTCTAAGTCCATTCTCAGTGTTTGTGCATTGGAGGCTTCACGTTTCCACATCACACTTGTGTAAGTTGAATACTGGACCAGGATTTGCTTCCAAACTATGTGTGATATCATAAATCATGCTTGTAATTGGCTTTTCATGTGAGCAGAGAGACACTTTTCTCCTTCAGGCGATGAAGGTGAAAACAGCCTTCTGCTGTCAAACATTCTTCTGCACAGTGAAGCTCAAACGTTCAACAGTAGGAACGATAAGAAAAAAGATATTTTTGTATTGAGGGGGACTTAAATGCTTAATGAAATGCTGAGGCAATCAGAGATACAACTTTTTTTCTCAGTCATTCTGCTGTTTCAGTGTTACGTAATATGTTTTGAATTTTAAGCAAAGCTGGCTTAGTGACAGCCAACTATAATCCTGTGCTATTAAAACATGTTGGATGTGGGCCTTAAGTGTCTTCAGATGTTGGCTGATCAACAGTGACCTTTGTGTTTGACAAGAATAACTGTTAGCACACATTTGTAAGCCATGAGGGAGAGGAAGTTCAGCCATATAACATCAATAACAACCTACTTAAAGAGACACTGTGGGGCTTTTTACCACTAGTAGTACCGCAAAGCACTGACGAGCAGCTTCCCTGTATTGTTGGCATAGTACACCGTGTCCACAGGGGCTGTAGAGAGAAAGCAGCACATCAGCAGGACAACAGCCGCAGTGTGTCACAGTTAAACACAGATAGTGTCTTAACAGGATGCGTTTAGGTGCAGACTTGGGTTGCAGCGATGCACGTTACCGAGCCTGTGTAAACAGCTTGACTGATGATAATAAAAAGGTATTTTCCAGCAGGCCCATTTTACACAAATCCTGAAAAACATGGCTGAAGTACCTGCAGTCACATTTAGTGCTTGTACCACAGTTAGCTCTGTCCTCTTGTACCACCTGCTTTGTTTACACTGTGCATAATTGAAACATAATGCCTTTTAAACACATTTTAAATTTGTATTCTCAAATGGGACTGGATCTTGTTGGTACTCGCTGAATGGAAAAAAAGAGGAAACTTTGATGGGTCTTTAATATTTTATCCTTGCCGCTTGTGGGGAAGAAATGTATCGTTTGTCCTGACAGTGGCGTCCTTCAAAAGGCAGTGAAGAGTAATCATTTTTAAGACCATATATACTCACATTCCATTGGTGGTGAGGGTCTGCATGACATCACCATCTGCTGCATGCAGAGACACAGCACATAAAGAAAAATATATTCAGGGCGTTATCACATATGGTCCCAGCAGTCATAAATGTTCATATTCACACAGATGCAGAAAGTATAATTGGACTTCAAACTGAGCTTGTCAGGCTCAGTTCAGTTAGTTTGTCCTTGGACTCCTGCTATTGTTAGCATGTTAGCATACTATGGTTGCATAATCTCCAGCTATAGCTGAAGCTGCTAAGAACTGCTCATCAGTTTTGAGAAACCTGCCACCAACACAGTATCATTACGAAATTTAATAGCAGGTCATCCAGAGGTTGTCAAGGTCTTCCACACTGGAACCAACTTAAATTGCCAGCCCTCGCACCAAAACATCTGTGAAATAAGGTCCATATTCTAAAAAGAATGCAGAAAAGATGTCAAACGAATGCAAGAATGAACTGTTAACCGCGCATTCACCAAACAAGCTCTGGAAATGTGTGAGGAAAGAAACGCATTCAACATGTTTCTCAGGACTTATATATACATACTGTACTGTACATTGTGTTCTAGTGAGAAACACTTGGTCCAAATAAAAATGTGAGTGCTAACAATAAAAATTCCACAGGGTACCTTAAGCTCTAGATTTTGATGTCCGGCGGCTCAGTGTGGTTTTCATTAGATGTGATTTTATATGTGGTGTTTGTTTGAAATGCTGCAGATCCCATTTCAGACCAGGACTTGTTTAAAACTTCATAAAACTCTCAGGCTCATCTTTTCTATCTAAGAAATTCATTCTGTTCAGTTTAACTTGTGGAGACTTTCACCTACAATGGTACTTGAGGCAGAGTACCAAATCTAAATACAGTATGCAGTATTTATACTGTGATTAGTTCAAGACATAAGCAGAAGCCATGGTGTGTGTATGGACACTGATTGAGTGACTTTCTGCATCAGTGAACATACAATATCATTTTTGATTACGAAAATTGGCATCAAACAGAGTGTAGCTTAATATTTCCACATTTTCAGCGTTAATGTTTTTCATTTCTTCATGTTTCCCTTTGGTAAACAATTCTCCTTTGTTAGCCTGAATCAGGGAGCCACCAGCTTCCAGGTGCTTTGTTGGCTCCCTCAGAGGCATCAACTGTCATCTCTGACATTTAGACATAATTTCACCTGCTTTTAAAATCAATGAGCAGGCAGATGTTTCATATCTGATTACGCTAACTTCAGACAGATATGTGGAAGCTCTTGGCCACGTTCATACATGTTCAGGCAGCGTTTCTTGGCCATGAAACGGTGAGTGACAACTTTTCACGTGGGATTCAGGTCTGCAATCTTTTGATGATTTAACTGTTTAATTATTATCTAAAAGCAACATGAGCAGTCAGGAATATTGAAATATGTGATTTGTCTCTTTATTAAACCATCCTGGGCTCTTTATTTTTACAGTGCACTGCATTTCAGTTTAGAAAAGTAACTGCACTGAACAGCTGGCATGGTGACCAATTTGATCGATCTTTCCAAAGCCTCATGCATAAAATCACAAAATGCTTCATTTAGAAAAATACAGACAATGGAGGCCTGCCAAAATATATTACAGCTTAATATACAAATATATAAATGTACATTCAATAAATACAATATGAAGTATTCTTGAGATGTATTATGGCTATCGTGTAGGCCAGTCCATCACAAATTACCAAGGCTTGCATGTTTATTTTCAGCAATTTTGCAATGTTTGACCTTTCAAAATAAGGGCATGTTGTAGACTGAGCTTTGTCAGCGAGGTAAACTGTTGCAGGTTAGACACTGTTGACACTTGATTGAGGAGCACCTAGCCATTACTGGAAATTTAAAAAAGTGACCTCAGTTCAATTTCATGAAAAAATGACCAACACTAAAAAATGCATATCCCTGTTGGACTGTAATCTCAGTGACCTTAACATCTAAATGACTGCAGGGGGCCTTTTAAAGTGACCAGTGACACAATAACCAAAACGCAATCAAAGAACAAGAAAGGTTTCAAGAGATCAGATATTAACACGACTCATATTCAAAAAAAAATAATAATATCAATTAAAAAAGGTATTTACAAAGAGCGCTGTGATTCTCTGTTCAGTAGATAGTAAATACTTCTTTGGTCCCTGTTGATTGTTGGCAATTAGTAGTTAGGTAAAGACAAACATTAGGGCCAAATGATCATTTTTCACATATAGAAAAAACAAAAAACATGTGCCCAAATTATGCCTATCACTCCAAATCATTTATACTTTTATAATGATCCAAGTTCACAAAGGCAAACACACCAGTTCAAAGTACATTAAAATCAGTATAAACAGTACATACAGGCTACAAAAGCATAAACAAATGATTACAAAGATATGCAGCAAAAGCTACTGAAAGTGTACATTTGACAAACGTGAGCACATCATCACAAAGAAACCTATAACATTTTTCAGCAGCAGAATTTGTGGAAAGACAAGAGAGAGCTCATGAATCGACTGATTTCCAGCACTGTGGGTGAGGCTGTGCTGGTTGCACTGGGAGTTGAAGTCATGAGGCACAACAGGAAGAAAACGAGAAAAACGCAGCATTCAGTATGTCTCCAGTTACTCGAAAAGGCTTTACCAGTGTTGCACTGTGTGCTGTCTATCTTTGGTTATGTGTGTATAGATGGATGATGTGCACGATCAGTCGGGGTTTGCATTCAAGTGCAACTTCAAGCGTCATTCTGTCCAAAAAGACTGCCCTGCATTTTCAGCTTGTGCATCCTGGAAAGAAGAAGAGACAACAGTGAACAGGAGAGCTCGTGACTCTGATAACGCACTTTGTTTTTGTCCAAAAACTTATTTTAAAATAGCATATTATATTCAAATGTAAATTAGCCATTTTGTAGATGATTCTCAAATACATCAATGAGTAACTGACAATGAATAACCAATAAAACGTGTACAATGTGTGCTCCATTTGCAGGAAGCTTCTCCTCAACTTACAATTTCTCTTTACGGCTCATGTTGTCTTCTTTTGACTTGACAAAGACTCCATTTTCTCCTCCCCTGACAAGGTCGACGAACTCTCCGTCCTTCGCGCTGAAGATCACCCTGGAATCACACAAGGAAAAAATGAAAAATCACCTGTCTGACGTACACAAACGTTTTGACAATCATATCTTTGTGGTGGTGATGAAGAGCTTACTTGGACTGGGTCTCCCCAGACTTGATGCGCAGTTTGCGGATGTAAAACTTGCTGCTGCCCCACCAGTCTGACCAGCTGATGAGCGTGTCCTTCTCCCAGCGCAGCTTCACGATCATCAGGTCACCGATGTCCACATCGGTGGTGATGAGGAAGGACAAAGTGGTGTTACCATTCAGGACAGGCCTGCAGGGTCGAAGGAAGAGCAAACGTTCAAAGGTCGGCTGGACTGTCTTGTCCATGGAGCCAGTAAAGACATCCGTGGTATGTGTGTGGATGCATGTGTGACGTATGCAGCATAAGTGCCCTTATTTAGAATCAGGGGTAGTTGGAAACCCTATTGCTGATTTCCATGTGCATGTCTGTGTATTTTTGGATTTCACATGATGGATGTTAAAAAATTGTACTGTTTAATGTGCATACAGGACGAAGGGAATGTCCTCCTTCTCTCCGTGGGTCCCATGCAGAGAAATCTTCATGGGCTGCTCGGTGAAGCTCAGTCGATCCTTGCTGAAGAAATGCACCTTCACTTGGTAGTGGAAAACTGGGATAGAAGAAAAAGAGAGTTTACTGGGGGCTCCCGTGTCTCTCATACCACAGCTTAAAGTTACACACCAGAAAAGCCCTTATGTAACCTTGATCTCTTTCTGTCTTCATGTGACTTTCACCATGCTGCATTTAAACACTGAGAGATTTGTGTGAAATCCTGCTTGATTTCATTTACACACCCTCGTGTACATTCATTACCACAGCATATAACTATTCATTAAACGTGCTGATACTTCAACACACCTTTGAACATCCTTCACAAAGCGTCCAACAAAAATTCTGCTGACCTGTGCCAAACTGCAATTCTTAAACTTCCATTGCTAGTGTGTCACACACAGCGGTGTTGCATTACCATAGCACACCCGGGCAACTAAAATACCCATGACCTCTTCTTCATGTAACCTCTTCAATACCTGCTACTTGTTGTACATGTCTGGTAAGTGTTAGAGTTTCCCTTAAAAGTGTGTATAGTCTTTTAGTACCAGCACTAACTGTATTAATATTCAGCTCCAAGCAGCCACACTAAGTAGGTTAGACAACAGTAGCTCACACACTGAGGATTACTCCAATTAAGGAATGTGCGTGAATTAACTCAACTCTCGCTAATCCTCGGATAAGTACATAAAGCCAGTGGGATTTTTCAGCAGTTGTTCAATGCACTTCTTCTCTAAACCCACAAATGGCTCCTTTTTTCCTGATGTTTACCTTTGTAAGGCATCATTTCACGGGTCTTGAGGTACATCTTGGCGCTGCGGGTCATGCGGACCTTGTTGATGTTGTAGCCGAGCTTGTTGCAGCGGTTCTTTCTGCAGCTGAGGCACATCCCCTTATTGAAGGTCTCTTTGGAGTTGCAGCGGTAGGCCAAGCTCTGCTGCTCGGTGTTCAGCAGAGAGTCGATGAACAGGTGGATGGAGCGCTCGTGGGAACATTTGACAAGCTGGTCCATATCTGCAGCACAGAGAGTACAGAAGCTGTGAAAAACCGTCTGTTCTCAGAAGGCATCGTGCAACAGAGAAAATGTCTTCCTCATGTGTGGCTTTTATAGCTCTTGACATGTCAGAGTTGACTAAAACACTGACCCGGGGGCATTTCTCGCCATCAAAACATCTCCACACAAAAACAGAGCATGACTGTGGTAAACTCAATCTGTGGCTGTGGCTGTTATGACTGGAGGCAAACATATTTTAATTGTAGCCTGGAAAGCTTTAATGGAGTCAAAGTGTCTGTTGACACCATGTAAACTTATTCAAGCCCATCTTTGATGATTTACAGCACGGTTGTTGCAAATGTTTCACTTTAATGTGGGCAGAGATGTGTATTTATGATGCAGTGTGTCACACAGACGAGGTGGGGAAGATCGGTACCACCAGGTCCGAGCAACTGGAGCCCCTTACTGACCGCTGGAGTCTAATAATAAGGGCGTATGCATGCTAACATGCAGGTATGTATCTAGGTCATCTAGTTGAAATGCAGACTCTACACTGGCTGTATTACCTTACTGCTAAAGTGAGTGAGTATTTACAAAGTACTACAACATTTACAGTACATAAATGAAAACTTAACACAAAGCACCATCTCAAGCAGAAGTGCAGTGAAGTACATACTCTGGAGGCCCTTGATGCCTTCTAATGCGATCCCCAGCAGTGTATTCTGGATGTCGCAGCCTGGCTGGAAAGTGCCTCCATTGGGGTAAATGTCGATGTGGCCCACAGGTCTCTGGATGCCGATGCTGCGGTCCGGGGAGCCCCTGGTGTTGGTGTGCAGGACGTCCACAAACTGGGCATCGTCTCGAGACAGGGTGTTCTGGTTGTCTGCATGCTCAAAGGTGGGACCCGCAGGATCCAGACCTAGAAAAAGGAGAATGAGGTGCTTCAGATTTCACTTTTTGAAGAATTGGTTGTGCACAGTTCCCCATAAAGAAAGTTTGTGCAGATAAAGACACACATGAAAACAAAAACAAGTGTCAACACAAACTCATGTGTTAAAACTTTTAAATGTGTGTTTTCTCCAAGTGCAACTCTGTGGGTTCTTAATGGGCTCCTTCCTCGGATTGCATACTGTTATTCTGAGCAGGTCAGTGAGATTTCAAAGCTAGATAAACTTCATACTGACAAATAGCAGGACTGGACCCTCTAACTGGCACCCACTGGTTGCATGCACATATACAATACAGGCCTGGAATGTAATGGCCATCGGATCATATTTCATTGGTGTGCTGTGTTGTTTTTAGGAGCAGAGCTCGGGAGAATAGTGCCTACGTATTGCATTACTGCATAGTGTGTTTGCATGCAGGAATTCATTGGCTCAGGCACTAAATTTAGGCATCAAAAGTGCCAAATAAGCTAAAATGCTTACAGCTAAAAGCATTCCTCATGGTCATAATTGGTTTGAAACCTTTGTAAAGAGGAGGTATGAATCTTCTGTCATAACATAATAATCATAATTAAAGAATCTGCACACGATCATGTATGTTTGGTTCATAAATTCATGCTTAAATCATGTATTGTTATACAAAAAGATCAACCACTTAGAACTGAGGACCCATTTTTCCAATCAAACATATCTATGCTCACACTGTCATAAGCAGATGACTGTTGGTTAAGTTCATGTTCTCACCTGTGATCCTGCTGATTTTATGGTCAGTGAGGTCTCCGGCGATTCCAGCCACATGTGCTCCCAGACTGTAACCCAGCAGATGAATCCTCTCCCAAGGCAACTGCAGCACGTTCTGAAAGGGAGGAGATGGATGAGATACAGCAGAAGAACATGTTGACATGCCTTAAAACAGTTTCAAGTGAATCCTGCAGACTTGCTAGAGGGATTAAAACTAATAGCAGGCTGCACCTGGCAAAGCCCTGCTGCGCTCTGTTCATGTCTTAACTGAGCCTAGGACCTAATCCAAGACGAGAATTAATTTGTGCAATTTTATGCTTTGCCAAAACTTTGCAAGCTTTAAACTTGTAAGTCATGTAAACATAGGACATAAATGAAAGTGTTATTCATGCCAGCATCCGTTCTTGCCGTGAAGTCCATCAGACAAAGGCAGCGCTCCACTGAATATTGAGCCTTGTAATGCGAGGCTGTCGTCAACCACAAACGCGGCCATAAAATGCCTTTATAGGGCATTTAAAATCATAACCAGTAGGACAACATATCCGCAGTAGCAACGCTGGGTACAAAAATATTACATCATAAGCTACAAATATGCCACAGGTTCACCAGCTGCTCTGATTTCTTCACTGGCTGGACACTGGTCAAATGCACTTGTTAAAAAAAGTGGATGTGGAAGGTCCAATCCAGCTGCTAGCCAGCTGTCAACCAGCTTGGATATTGTTCAATAAAACACTCACTTGCATCCAGGTCACAAACTTGGCGACGTCGCGGCCCACTAGTTTGGTGTAGGCTGCAGATGTCGGGTAGTGCTGGCTGGCGCGGCTCAACCAGTCCACCACGATCACGTTGGCAGTGGGCTCGCGCTCGTAGAGGGCAGACACCAGCTTGGGCACCCAGCTCTCGAACATCCCTGTTACCTACAGACACACACACACACACACACACACACACACACACACACACACACACACACACACTTGTTTTCCTTTTTGCTTTTTCACACACATTTCTGTGGTCAGCTGCAGGATGGCATGATTTATTCCTGCCATGACCCTCATTTTGTGGCCTGGAGGGAAGCCAAGGCGTCATCAGGTTCAGATTTTGTTGCATGACTGGCTCTAAATCACATTAACGGAGGGGATGCGTGGACTGTTTGTGAGCTAACTCACTGCTCTCAGCCTGTCTGCTCTGAGATGTGTATACAATAATGTGATGTAACAAATAGATAGGACATGGCTTCACATTAATGATCAGTTTGTTGAGAGTTTGTTGCATTGGTTAGACTCAAACTTTGCCTATTTTATGTTCATGCAACATAACGTTTTATAGCATTATTTCAACTGGTGTAACTTCACTACATCAGCACCTCAGAGCAAAAACTTAACTGACAAATGAGGCACAAATAAGACAGAGGCTGCTATGATCTGAATATGATTTTCTAGAGTAAATCATGCTCATGACAACTTTATATGATATACATTCAGTCTGACGTACCGTCCAGCCATGGATCACGATGAAGGTCTGTGTTTCAGTGTTGAATTCACACTCGTTGAGGGTCTCTATCCTGCCCGGCACGATGTAGCACATGTCATCATCTGGGATGTCCACTGTGCGCAGGGAGAACTTGGACACAATGTCAGTGTAATCTGTGATCCATTCAGCTGTGGTCGGCAGGGGAGTGGCAGTGACGGTGGTGTTTACTGTTACAACACACAAACACACACAAACAAACAGTATGCAGTATATTATTAGATTATAACGACAGAAATGGGAGCGCCTGCGCAGTCGGGGGTTCTGAGCAGGAAAAAGCACATTTATAACATTATTATCACACCTTCCAGCTCTGTG